>NC_058088.1:102668268-103043268 GCF_014858855.1 Bufo gargarizans
CGACCATGCCCTGTTTTGCGGTCTGCAAACTGCCGATCTGTAAAACACGGATGCTGCTCGTGTGCCTTTAGAAATTTACGGAACAGACTGGGTCCGCACCCGGGCCGAAAGCAATGCGGCTTGGATGTGGAACCAAACCACGGTCGTGTGAATGAGCCCTAACACAGGTGACAGGAGTAGCAGAGATGTGACGGTAGGCAGCAAACCCATGCTTCGTCACACAAGGCTTACGGCAGTGAATAAAAATGTCATTTGTTTTCTCTGCCTCATTAAAGGGTTAACAGGGTCACAATCGGATGTCACCTTGTATATGAATGTTGCCATCAAGGAGAGAGGAAATGCCACTGGTAGAAACCTTAAAGGGGTTGGCCCAGCTGGGACACTGAGGGCATATAGCTAGTGTCTGCCATCCATGTCAGCTAGGTGCAGGTCTCCAGAAAGGGACACCGCCCTCCACCTCCAGTCCCATAGCGTTTGTGGTATCCTGTCCTTCACTTCAGGGGCCCCGCTCCTACCTGACATTGATGGCATACCTAGTCGTGGTCCATCAGTGTTATGCACTCCGACCTTGCAGGTCGGCGACGGTAACACATGTGATTCCATTCCTTTTGGTCATGCGTGCCCACCGCCCCTCCATTTACATTTGTGGGACTGCCAGAGGGAGGCGAGCGCTGTGTTTTGAGCAGTCTCGTAGACTGAGTGCTTCTGCTTGACAGGGTGCACAAAGTAATTATCAGTCTCAGCGGGTGGAACCCCCCATTGCTTACTGCCTAACCTGTTGGTGGCTGATAGGTTTCAATCTTGTGACAGATCTTTTAAACAATTGACATTCCTTAGGATTGGCCATCAATATCTGATCGGTGGGGTTCTGATATCCTGCGCCGCTGCTGATCAGGAGTAGCGCCGGATCTGTACCGCTGCGTCCATAGTGTAGTGGACATGGCTGGTTATTGCAGCGCTGCTCCTATGGAAGTGAATGGGAGCGGCGCTGCAGTACCCACTACACAATGGACAGAGCTGTGCAGTTCTGGAGCCTTTCTCCAGGCCAGAACTACTCCTGAACAGATTTCAGGTTCGGGGTGTCAGTCGCCCATTAAAGAGGACCTGTAACCACTCCTGATGTCTGTTCTCATTCATAATGGTATTCCATATCTGATGACCAGAGGTTGCCGTACATATCATCCAGCAGAGTAAGATGCTCATTTTTGAGGAGTATTTTTAGACAAGGAGACGTACGACATTTGCAGTCATTCTGATAAGGCTGCGATCGGGCATAAAGGCCGAAACCTGCCATCTATGCCAAAATTTGTCTGGATCCCCGCCGGATCCTAGTATAGTCAGTGATCTTTTGAATCTGGTGAACGCCGGCAGGTTGTTCTCTGCTGGAACAGGCCACCAGAAACATTCACTGGAGATGTGAACGCAGCCTAAGGCATCTTTCACATCACGTTTTTTGTGAATGTGTGTATATACAGAAATGAGGCAAGTGACCTGAGATCTATCTGTCTATAAACTTTTAACAAATCAGTCCTGCCCCACAATATAGTTAGCCGGCCGCAATGCGGAGCATTCTGGACAGAATCAGGCCGGAAGGCACTGCCTGGTGTGAACGAGGCCTTAATGTGATCACAGCCATTAGTTTAGTGCACACTCCTGCTCTTAGCACATTACTACCCGTACCTCTAGGTGGTTTAGGCAAATTAGCTGCTGATGTGGCATGGAAAGGACCCCCCTCACCTTCCCAGTTTGACAACACCTGCAGAAAGGGGGTCCTCTGAGGGCTGCTGGCAGAGTTGAGCGTTCTAGCAATGCCCCTGGCTCTGGAACGGCTCTGTCACTGCTCCTCCCCCGAGCCGGAGACGTGACAGAACCTTTCATAGCTCTGTCATTTCTCCCCCCCCCCCCCGCTCTGTCACCGCGGCTGCAACACTGCTCTACGCCCACTGCTCGGTCACCACCGATCCACTGCTCTGGTAAACAAAGCCATCTCAGCCCTGCTACTTACCCGCAGCAGGGCCAAACTACCGAACAAACTACTTGCCCGGCGCCCGGAACTGCATGTCCCGGGCGATACGATTTCCACACCCCTGGAGTTACAGAACGGTACAGACAGAGAGAGGGCCCTGCCCACGAGGGCTTACAATCTAAATGGTATGGGAGAAGGACACAGTAGGTGAGGGTGATGCTGGTCATGGCGGTATAGAGGCAGCAGGGTGACTGGTTGTAGGCTTGTCTGAAGAGGTGAGTTTTCAGGTTTCTTTTGAAGGATTCCACTGTAGGTGAGAGTCTGATATGTTGGGGTAGCGACTTCCAGAGTATGGGAAATGCACGGGAGAAATCTTGGAGGTGATTGTGGAAAGAGGTGATAAGAGGAGAGGAGGAGGCCTTGCGAGGATTGGAGATTGCGTGTGGGGATGTATTGGGAAAGTAGCTCAGAGATGTAGGGAGGGGACAGGTTGTGGACAGCATAAGGGTCCATTCACGCGTTCGTAGAATAGTTCTGCATCCGTTCTGCAAATTGCAGAACGGGTGCGGACCCATTCATTCTCTGGTGCAGAAAAGGATGCCGACAGCACACAGTGTACTGTCCGCATTTCCGGAGCACGCCCCCGTTCTTCCGGTCCGTGGCTCCAGAAAAAAATATAGCATGTCCTATTCTTGTCCGCAATTGCAGACAAGAATAGGCAGTTCTATAGGGGGTGCCGGCCGGGTGTATTGCGGATCCATATGTATTTGTTAATATTTTGAACTGAATTCGCTGGGCAGTGGGGAGCCAGTGAAAGGATTGGCAGAGGAGTAACAGGGTAAGAGGTACATCAGACAGGTGCGGGGCCCACCTTTAGGACCTGCTCCTCTCTCCAGAATGGGTCCTGTAAAGTGAAGGTGAGCGCACTACGTATGTGCGGCATCCTCTCCATTCACTGCAGTGAGACTTCATACCCGAATGAGCGCTTGGCTCATTTCCGGAACTTCTATAGCAGTGAATCGGGGATGCTGTTGTCTGCAGCTTACCTGATCCTCTTATTACTTTCAGCTAATTATATATTTTTTTTTATTTTATTTTTAAGATTGCAATTCAAAGTACCGCCTTTTTTTTTTTTTTTTTCTGCTGGATGTTAAAGTGTAAATAATAGGAAGGCAAAATAGACCACACTGACGCACCTTTGGCATAAATTTTTCAATAGAAGGCAATGTATCAGTTTTTTAGTTAAAGGCTGTGTTACATTCCTGTTCCACGTTTAATGTACACACAACGTATACGGATGCCATACAGTGGCGTCTGTCACCATAGAATTCCATTGTAAAAAATATCTAATGTATACGTTTTTTGATGGCCTCTGCAGGGTCATAAAGCGCGCTGCCCTACATTTTTTCATCCTTTTTTTTTATTTTTTTTATTCCCCCCCCCCCCCCCCCCCAATATATATGTTAAACATGGGACAAAAACGTGACGTGACCAAGCCCCTAGGTGAAACGTGTGTGCTGTCCGCATTTCTTGCATCCCCCCTGCCCCATAGAAATTAATGGGTAAAATGCAGATCGGATGCTGTCTGAAAATAGTCATGTGAATGTAGCTTAAAATGTATGCGGGTGCCATGTAGTGTAATGGGGCTCACGTATAGAGCTACAGACATTGGAGCACAGGTCGCCTGTAGTCTCGTTCTGTATATGTGGCCGTATGGGCTACAGAAGAATGCTTAAATCAGCACTAAGGCCATGTCCACATTTCCGTTTTTCACTGACGTGTGCTGTCCACATTTTCTGTGTACCCATTGATTTGATACAGTTCACACATCAGTATTTCAATTTTTTACTGACCATGGGTCATGAAAAAATTAGGGAGACATGCACTATTTTGGTCCGTGACGTGGACCAAACACGGCCATTGAAGTCTATGGGTCAGTGAAAAGATGGCGCATGTGTTGCGTCTGTTTTCCACTGAAGAGTGATAGGAGATGCTTTGGAAATGTAATTTTTAGCTGAGCAGCGTGCCCTGATTATGGATGACCCAGGGAGGGTAAAAATGGACACACGGATTAAACGTGGACACTATTTTTCACAGACGTCAAACCGACACAGAAATGTGGATGAGGCCTCATTTTCCTCTTTTCTATCCTGCAATCTTAGCAAATTTCATCCAAACGCTGCAGAAAAAAATCTGTGCAGACATTGATTGACCTGTGATGTTATTTGGCGGCATGTCAGGTTTTTTCTGTGGATTCTCACCGCAGATTTCAATGTGTGCCGATTCACTGCAGAACTTTTTGTTCTGGTACATGGAGCATACTCTGTTTGTCAAAGGAGTTGTTCACCTTCAGGGGTCTTTCAGGCATGTGGCCTGTGGAGGGAAACGTGCTTAACAAGCTCCCCGGCTCCATCACCCCCCCTTCCCCTCCGCTTGATTGCTTCGGGCACCACATGTCATTATCCTGGCAGTGGCCAGTGATTGGGCACGACGTCACCCACCATAAACAGGATGTTGACATGCGAAGGAGCCGGAGCCTAGAGGTGGGAAGCAGGTAAGTATGCTTCCCTCCAAAGGTCCAGCCACGTGGGGGAGTCTTTACCCCCTACTATCTACCTGAATAAATGAGACATGCAGTTTATTAACCCGTAAATGAAAAACATACTAAACATTACATACATGGGTTTGGTATCACTGTGTAGATGTAATCAGTGGATTTGTACAAAAATAGAGGAAAGCACAGGAAGGGGATGCCGCGGTATAGGAACATGTCACTAGATGGCGCAATTTCCTATATTATACAACAAATAATGCACGTGTGATGTATTTCTTGCAATTCTTGTAAGAGATTCTGATCCTGCAAGCACCAACCAGCCCATGAGAGCGTGCACAGAATTAGTTTATCATGATTAGTAACGTTTGGGGGCACACCTGACTTTTTCCTCTTGTAACAGTTCCCAGAAATGCATGAAGGGCTCATGCACACGGCCGTGGGCATTTTTGCAGTCCGCAAAACACAGATACCAGACGTGCGTTCTGCATTTTTCAGAACGGTACGTCATGCCCTCTGTAGAACTGTCCTATCCTTATACGCAGGGCAGTTGAGAATAGGACATGTTCTATTTTGTTATTTAGCGGGGCCACAGAACGGACATACGGATGGGCACATTGAAGTGAATGGGTCTGCATCCCACCCGCAAAAAATGCAGATCGGATGCAGACAAAACTGCTACGGCCGCGTGCATCAGCCCTGAGTGGTAAGTCAGATGTGGGTAAGAAGTTGAATGACTGTAGTTATCTTTTATCTGTTTCCCAATAGAACGATGGTTAGGGTATGTCCACACAGGACATGTACGCTGCCAATTTGCCAGCATTTTATAATGCCAACAAAGTGGCTGAGATATTAAGAAATTTCATCCACGTGCTGTGACAAAAATCTGCGGAGTAAATTGACCTGTGGTGCAGATGTTAAAGAGGACCTGTCGCCTCTCCTGACATCTGTGTATGTTTTAGGAGCTACTTGCATTCCCCATGTAATAATTCTGGGGCATCTGTTCTATAACTGTATGATGTGCTATTCCTTTATTACTATAGGAATGAATTGCTAGCAGTCTGCAATAAAGATCCCAACTGGGTGTTATTAGGGGTGTGCCCCTGCACAGTCTGACACTATTCAGTCGGTGCTGCCAGTGTCAGACCTTCACTGCAAACTGCTGGCAGTTCATTCATAACTTCTATCAGGAATAGCACAGCAATAGGTGCTCCAGAATTGTCATTACAAGGGGGATGCTAAATTGGAAATATCCAGAGAGGTGTCAGGTCCTCTTAAAATTTGCAGCATGTCAATCTATGCAGTGCATGGGGTGCAGTCTGCAACAAAGCCGTCCCATGTAGCCGTACCCCAAATGTCTTTGCTACCAGGTTAAGATTGTGTCCAGGGTCACTGGATATAGGAAGCTGTGCAGCAGTGTATAGAGGATTTTAGATGCAGGGTACTGAGGAATATTGCTAATCTGCTGTCACATTTTTGTATTTATTTGCAGACATGGAGTCGAAAAAATTGATTACGGCAACTGACACCCAGTACTCTGGCAGCTTGCTGCAAGCTCTAAATGACCAGCGGCTGCAGGGCTTGTTTTGCGATGTCACAGTCATCGTTGAGGACCGCAAATTCCGGGCTCACAAGAATATTCTTTCTGCCTGTAGCTCTTATTTCCATCAGCTCTTCATTGTGGCTGGACCTGTCGTGGAGTTGAATTTCATCAGAGCTGAAATTTTTGCAGAAATTCTTAACTATATTTACAGTGCTAAAATTGTTCGTGTGAAATCTGACATGCTGGAAGATCTGATAAAATCTGGAAAATTGCTCGGAGTTCCTTTTATAGCAGAGCTTGGAATACCTCTGTCACAAGTGAAGAGCATGTCTGGTGGAGGTAAGGATGGTGCTCCTGACGCCCAGTCTAACTCGGACCCAAAAGCTACAAAAAACAGTCCATCCTCAAGTACAGGTAAAGCTGCGGGGAGCAAGGAAATGCCAGTCATCACCGAAGCATTCTCCTTATCGTTCACTAATGAATCCAATATGGAAACACACGTGATAGAAGACGAGTCGGACGACGACGACGACGACGTGATCTTTTGTTCAGAAACTGTGCAAGCCAAACCGGTGACTAAAGAAAAGAAAGAACCTGTGCTAACCCCAATTTCTAGTTCTAATGACCAAGTGTCAGACACAAAAAATCCTGCACCCTCTAGTCAATCTGAGCAGACTAATGAAAACACTAAGCCTCTGACCCAACCCACTTTAAAAAACATGGTTGCTGCATCGAGTAATATCAATTCAAACCAGTCGCCTCAAAATCCCCCTACAAACGGTTCTCTCGCCCCTCCTGCTCCACAACCTGTACCGGTTACAACTGTGAGTCCGGTCCAGACTTCCCAGAACACTTCATCTTCTGTTACAACAGCATCGGCCGAGAAGCAAGCACCTTCTGATGCTAACCAAAACTTGCCAAAACTGCAGCCAATTGGTATTATTAAGCCAAAAACCGAACTGATATTAGATGGAAACGGCATTTCAACTTGTCCTATTTCTTCAGCAGTGTCCTTGGAACAGCCAACAATTACACACAAAAATGTGTCTTTTGATGGCGTTCAAAAAAAGCAAGTCGTCACCTTCAGCCCCGGATCGTCTTCGAAACCAGGAGAATTCAAAATTAAGATTGCCGACGTTGTTTCTGGAACCAGCAAGGACTCTTCTGAGCCTCGGCGCATAATGGACGGTAAGAAAATCATTACGCTGGACACGGCCTCAGAGATTGAGGGATTGTCTACAGGATGCAAAGTTTATGCAAACATTGGCGAGGATACATACGACATAGTAATCCCCATCAAGGAAGATCCTGAAGATGTGTTGCCCAAGCTGGAAGACGATGATGGCTTTCCAGATCATAAACGGATGAAACTAAAACACGAAGACCACTATGAGCTCATCGTCGACGGGAGAGTCTATTATATCTGCATTGTATGCAAAAGATCCTACGTCTGCCTGACGAGTTTACGAAGACATTTTAACGTGCACTCCTGGGAAAAGAAATATCCTTGTCGGTACTGCGAGAGAGTCTTTCCTCTTGCAGAGTATCGCACAAAGCATGAAATTCACCATACTGGTGAAAGAAGATATCAGTGCTTGACTTGTGGTAGTTCATTTATTAATTACCAAGTCATGGCTTCACACATTCGATCTGTTCACAGTATGGACCCTGCCGGAGATTCAAAGCTTTACCGTCTAAACCCATGCAAGACTTTACAGATTAGGCAGTATGCATACATGGCGGAAAACTCCAATTCTGTCCCTGTTATCAGTGACGGCGGAATCGTGTATGACATTGACCCAGACAAATCTGAACCGGCATCCGCAGAGGACCACTCTAACGATGGGCCAAAACCTGTAAATTGGGACGATATCTTCCTTCAGCAGTCCAACCAGAACATGTTTAAACCAACTACTTCGGAAGGCAGTACAGAATTTGAGTTTGTTATACCAGAATCCTATTAATCATATTAACATTTTAAGTTCAGCGTAGTAAGAGCGCGGAGTCCATGATCTTCAGGTGAACTGCTGTCAGGAGTTTTATCATTTTAATATAGCCTACAAAGCGGCATAGATTTAGTCTTTCTTACGAGTCACAGGCAGTACGCGAGGGCATCTTCTCTCCATTCTTTTAGCTGGCCGCTGATGCAAGTTTTACAGAGACTATTGCCATAACTTGGTTTCTCGCAGTCATTGTATAGGATATGATTAGGCACAGAACTTTGTAATAAAAAAATAAAGACGTGTGTATTACACTTCACCGCCGTTGTTCCAGTGTGAGTCAGACACGCTCCCCTTTAGGCATGTTCGCACTTTACAGGCCATTGGCATTCGTTTGGCAATGCCTGGACCCGTAACCTGATTCAGCGGTCTGAGGGGTTAAAAATAAAGCTGAATGTTCTCTCGTGAAGGGGCCAGAACTGAAGGTCTTCCACTCCTGAAGTGGATCGCTAGCACTGTGTAATGCAATGAAACAGGCGGGCGGTAGATTTTACACATTTTATAAAGCGTTTTCTCATACAGGTTGGACCTACTGATGTGTCAGACATAAGCTACAGAATCGGTTAAGGGTTTTCAGTCTTCTAGAAATGTATTCATGTGTCACGTTTACTGTGATGGAGGTATCATTTGTATGTGGATTGTGTTACACAAGAAAGAATACCTTGCACACCAGAAATCTGTTAAATCCCTTTAAGCGGAGCACAAGTTACTGTGCATGTATGTCACTGGTAATACTTGCATCTGTGCACATGCCTCAAGGTTATAAGGGGTAGTTCAGCACATAGTTGGCTGCACATTAAAAAGAACTCGCGACTTAGTCTTACGCTACATTAAGGCTGCAGTTGGACTTCTTATGCAGGGTGCAGGCACGGCGGCCCTCACAGATACGAGGAATTGCACTACAGCTACACAGCACATTTTCATCAATGTGACATTGCAGCAGGTAGCCATACCGAAATAATGTACAGTTATACATGAGCATTGTATTTCAGTTCACCTGGGAGCTTATATATAAGTCCCTGAAGTAGCCGTACATGGTCAGTAGGTGTTAACCCAGTGCTCGTTTGGCTATTTCTCATGACCTCTCCATACAGATTCACTCTTGGTTTGGCCAAGCATGCATGTATTCTGAATAGGGGAAAATGCTGTCGTACACCTCTGGCTCCTTATCTTCCTTGAAGAAAGGATCAGGCATGTTGAAATTGAGCATGTCTAACATAGGCCAAACAAATGTCGACCGAATTTCAAATACACCACAGATGGTCAGCTGATCCGATGGACTATGGCAGTGATGGGTAACCTTGGCACTCCAGCTGTGGTGAAACTATGACTCCCAGCATGCTCCATTTATTTCTATAGAGTTCTGAGAGCAGCCAAGCAAGGGGGCATCTTGGAAGTTGTAGTTTTACCACAGCTGGAGTGCCAAGGTTAGCCATCACTGGACTATGGTATAATGTGTCGTCTATTTCCCCAGGGAATCTGTCACCAGCGACCTTCCTATCCAGTTTTATACATTTGCATAGACACACAGCTGTGGTTCCCCTGATTATAAAACAGTTTTGTTTGTTGATCCAAGTCGCCATTCTCGAGTTATGACACTTTTCCTTGGTATGCAAGTTAACGCTTTGGTGCCATCGCCCTTATTGCGCCCAAGCTCTGCTTCTTTCTGTAACCAGCTCCTCCGTGGCTGTTTTGATTGACAGGACCAGGGCCGGGCTGGCCACAGAAAGTTGTGAAGCTGGAAGTTGGATAGGAAGGTTGCTGGCGACAGATTGCATCACATAAACCCACTTCATATCGTTTTTTAATATCCCCTATGTACAAAAAATATATACCTAATCCAAAAAGGTCTTACAGATGTAAGTATATTCAGTGATTAAGGGGGCATTTACAAGGCCGTATGCCAGGCATGTCCAAACTGCGGCCCTCCAGCTGTTGCAAAACTACAACTCCCAGCATGCCCTAATATAATAGCTGTAAGCTATCCAGGCATGCTGGGAGTTGTAGTTTTGCAACAGCTGGAGGGCCGCAGTTTGGACATGCCTGCCGTATGCTTTTTTTTCGGTCAGACAAGAATAGGACATGTTCTATGTTTTGCGTGGCCGCAGAACGGACATACGGATGCAGACGGCACACAGTGTGCTGTCCGCATCTTTTGCTGCCCCATTGAAATAAATGGGTACACAAATAATGCAGACCGAAACTATAGTCGTGTGAATGCTCCATAAAGCAGAAAAAAAAGCTATTGTGTTGACTTTTTTGGATTACGGTATTCCAGTGTGATTTTGTAATCACTATGGTCCCAACAGTAGTCAATTCTCAGCGTCTCCTGCTGCACTGTGAATGGGGCAGAGCTTATCTGCACAATTCATTTTCTTGGAACTTCAGCAGATACTTGCTACCTTGGTACAAGATGCCTTCTCATACTGGACCTACTCTTTAGTTAAATGAGTATTAAACCTTTTTTCCCACTGGATTTGACAGATGTTATTTTTATACGGTTTTCATTTTTTCTTACTGTAGACTTGTTTGGTTCCTGCATACTTACGCTGTTTCCCTTAGTCTAGGTACATGTCTCTTCCCTCCTACATGCTTGTTATAAAGGATTAGGGCAGAAGACTGGGCTTGTGTAGTTAGTATAGTACAAGTAGGCAAATGACTACGGGCTTCTTGTAATGGCGGCTTTATGTGTGGTTATAACACTGTGGATACTTAACATTGTACAGGTATCAGAATAAGCTAAGGTGCAGGATGACAGCTGTATGTAATAGAAGACTGAAGCGCGCTAGCCCAGGTTGTATGGCACAGGAAGCTAAAGCTTACAATCACAGGGTTGAGGTTCTAAACATTGTGTATTTGTTTACTAGGAGAATTAATGAATTGCGTCGCTTATATCTGTGGGCAATGGCGTTTTACACCTTCCAGTCGTACCTCATACCAATACAGTGCATTGAGGACCTCTAATGTCTTCATGTGTAAAAGTGAAAAGAACACAACTTTGCTTTGCCCAGTCGTCTGCTGTGGTAGGAGTGAATAGTGAAGCATAGCCATGCGTGGAGGATCGGACAGATTGTGAGAAGTGCTGGGCATGCTGGTATCCGTGGCTCCACAGAGCAGACAGTCCTGACCTAGAATGATGACGTTCAGGTCACTGCCATCTTCTGACTCTAGACCCAGTAATTGGGCGTCCCCATAACTCATGGCATATAGTTAGGGTATGTTGTAAATGCTTGATTGCCATGGCCCCCCCCCCCCCCCCCCCATGATTTTAATGGCTTAGTAATTCACTTTGTGTATTTTTCATGTAGAAATGATAACTTACAGTTTACAGGAGAGGGGACGTATACTGATGAATAGCATTATGTAGGGGGAAAGGGCTCGAAAACGGACATGTCCTAGCAGGTAGTCTGGGCAGCATGGAAGGGTCACAGATAGTAGGAATCGTAAGAAATGGGAGAATCTGCATGCTGTTAAATGATGCAACCCACCCCTGCAGTATTTATTTCGACCATTGCACTTACTCAATACTATTATGCTGTCTAAAGATGCTAAACTGCAAGCAAGGAAAGCCGCCACACCTCCGTTAATCCTGGCACAACTTCCTCCCTTATGGTTGCTAGACGTCTCTTGTACATTGAGGTTACAGTCCTAAATTTGAAGTTCAAGCTGAAGCCTTCACTTTCTCAGCCCTTGCAATATTGCTTTTCAGATGGCATTCCAGTCTCGTATGTACAGAATGAAAACTGTGTCGTCTGCGTGTCTGTCGTCACTGCCCATCATGGAATGCGTATGTTTGTCTCCAAGACATTTTGGGTTGTATTCTTCGATGATTTTATTCTGAAATTGTTTTTTTGGTACCAGTCATGTTGTATATATATATTATACTTGTACAGCTTTTTCTGAATTTTTTTTTTTAAGTCGTGTGCTACTTCTCACTAACAGATACTTGAGCCTTTAGACTTTAGAGCTTTCTATGGCAAACCAATAAACATTTTTCAATCTGTCTGACTCGTGTAACATGATTTCATTGGAAACTTTGTCTGGGCCCACGTGCAATTATGCTTATGTTTTAATACCAAAGTCAAAGAGCCACCAAAACAAAAATAATAAATTAATACCGCTTTGCAAGTAAATGGCATTTTATATTCACAACTAGGATAGAAGGATCTTGTCGTGGCATATCAGGACTGATGTGCTGACCGTAAAAGGAGTCGGAGGCAGGCTGAGCCTCCTCACAAACCGCGGAGCAACTAACGTGTGAGCTCTGACGAAGGGCCCTTCTACATGGGGCAAGCGGGACCCTAAGTACGCGTAGACCGCTGGGAGGCGGGTCAGGGTAGATGGGGCCCCTCGGGCAGACCCTTATTCAGATTGTGTGGACCCCAAGGATCAGGGGGAACCACACTTGGTGGTGAAAATAAACGTAGATGTCCTGTGTCCCAGGGTAAGGACCAGGACAGTGCCTTGTGTGGGTAAGAAAACAAGGATAGATCTTACCAGTACAGAGTAATAGGCGTGTTTATTCACCGAGCTCAGGAGGTCACCGAAAATGATGGTCCTTTCCCAGCGCATGGATTGGGTGTCCTTTGAAGAAGGGTCTTCGTGAGATAGGTCATGCGTTGTAGAGGGCTGCAGGGAAGTAAACTGTCCCTGTTGCACCCTGCTTGACCTATTATGACCCTAGTGCCCTAACACGGGATCCGTGCCCCACAAGGGGTGGTCCCGTCCGGAACCTCACCCTGGTCTAAGGTCCCTATAAGAGCCTGCCGGGGTGATGAGGACACCTGATATAGTGGAAATAAAACCGTGGGTACAATGAATGAGTATGTCCACCTGTCCCTACGAGTTTCTTTGATTGAACATACTTGCAGGATAGTTATGGTAAACCCCTTGAATCGTCAGGGGACGGGGGTTAGCACAAGTGGTAGCTGTCCTCAGTTGCACAGTATGAATAGTATATTACTGAGCAAGATAGAGGGGGCAGACTAGGTTAGGCCACTAGTGATACGTGGTGTAATACACGTGTCTGTCTGTTTATGTTTGTAAGGGGTTTAAATATATATTTTACTCAAATTATTAAAAGTCACATATTTGAGAACGTTACTGCCCCTTTAATTTTCACATATTACGCTTCCGAGCAGTACTTTGGTGAGAGGTGTGGCTGCACCATTCTCCCTTGGAGGGACGACTCCCCTTTGTTTTGTTTCCCTTCTACATGGGCCAATTGTCGGGCATGAACAGTCGTCCATCTGATCGTTGGCCTGTGTAAAGTTTGATAGCATCTTTCATGTAGAATTTTAAAATTGTGTGCAGAGCTTTACCATGTGTAAATGGGGATGTGCCAAAGGATCACACTAAAGATTGGTTAGACGCACACAGTCCAAATAATTGCTGTATGTGCGTGGTGCCAAACATGGCCCGATTGACGTGCTGTATCGTCAGTCACTTTGGGAACAAAATCTGCCAGTGTAAAGGGATACTTGCCATTTGAGGCTCACTACTTTGAAGGGAGGCTGTCATCACCAAAATCAGTATCTGATCGGGGGAGCGCGACGCCCAGGACCCCCGACTATCAGCTGTTAGAGACGACACCAGCGCTCCTGTGAGCCTTGAAGCCTTCTCACCACTTACCAAGCACAGTGCTGTACATTGTCTAGCGGCTCAGATCCATTCACTTGA
Organism: Bufo gargarizans; assembly: GCF_014858855.1. NCBI lineage: Eukaryota > Metazoa > Chordata > Amphibia > Anura > Bufonidae > Bufo > Bufo gargarizans. The sequence continues at coordinate 102,682,008 of NC_058088.1, forward strand.
GAGTGGCTGAGCTGTATCGAGGCCACGTGACCGGTGAATGTGTTGTAACTGGCCTAGGAAAAGCTGAGGGAAGGCCGTGGCTGCTGCCTTCTTGAACTGATCAAATATCCAGAGGGTAGGTCATTAAATTGTCAGAAAACCCCTTGAAGCCATCTGGTTTCTAATGATGTCCCTGGCTAATTCATCTAGTGGGCAAGATCACAGAAAAACTTTTATTTTGCAAATGAGGAGCTTGAAGCCACGTGCCCATTCATGTTTGATGGCTTTTTATTTTATTCATGTGAGATTCCCTGGGGAAATGCACATGTATTTAAACAAAAACAAGGCCATCAAATGTGAATGGTTAGGAAGGGGGCGCAGCAAGCCAATCTCCTCATTTCCATACAGCGCACTGCGGAATAAGAATTGTTTGCTGCGATCGTACCCATTGGAAGAATTCGCCAAGGAAATCATTAGGAACCAGATTACTTTGGCTGTGAGGTATTGTGGGAAGTTTAGGGGCATTTTGGGGTGGCGGGTTCCCTTTAAAATTGGAGCTGTGCATACTTTTCAGTTCTGGATTTATGCTGCGGTAGCTCCAGGGTTGTAATTTGGCTTTCCTGGAAGAGAGCCCTTGACTGTGCCCCTGGATTTCATATGCACACAGCTCTGTGATTTCCCACATTAAAGGGTTTGTCTCACAGTCAAATAAATTTACTGGATGATCAGATGGTGTGTATAAAAGAAAAAACTAATTATTTACCGTATCCCGATTCCAGCATCATGGCTCCCAGTCCCTGTAGTCTGAAAATGATGATGTGCACATGACCACCGCTGGCCAATCAATGGCATGTGTCCACATTGCTTCTGGCCAATGTATGGTCCCAGCGGTGCTGTCTGCATGAATGGCTTGTGACCACATTATTTGGCAGGTAGCATTCAGGTGTGTGTGTATATGGCACATCTGTGTGCCTGTTCCAGCACTGTGCTGAACAGGCGTGTTTTTTTTTTTCCATTTAGACCATGTCCAGCTGCGCTGTAAAGTTTTGAGTGTTGAAAAAAACCCTTTAATTGCGGAATCACATGAGCAAGTTAGCATTGAAAAGAGTGAAATCGGCAGTAGATCTGTAAATCATGCGGATTTAGTGACAGATTGTGACCATGGCTTAACTTTCTGATCAGGATATTATATTGCGATTGGTTAGGACGTGTTTTCTTAGCTGTCCATAAAAGCCTTTAGCCGCTCCAGGACCGCCTAACGCACGGATGCGTCCTGGGCGCATCCGTGCGTCATCTCACGAGAGGCAAGATTTCCTGTGAGCGCGCGTTCACAGGAACGGAAGGTAAGAGACTGGATCTACAGCCTGCCAGCAACGATCGTTCGCTGGCAGGCTGTAGTTGCGATTTTTTTTAACCCCTAACAGGTATATTACCTGCTACCTGGTCCTCTGGTGGTCCCTTTTGCTTGGATCGACCACCAGAGGACACAGGTAGCTCAGTAAAGTAGCACCAACCACCACTACACTACACCCCCCCCCCCCCTTGTGACTTATTAACCCCTTATCACCCCATATACACTCCCTGATCACCCCCCTGTCAGGCTCCATTCAGACACCCGTATGTGTTTTACAGATCCACGCATCCATGGATCGGATCCGCAAAACACATACGGACGTCTGAATGGAGCCTTACAGGGGGGTGATCACCCCCCTGTAAGGCTCCATTCAGACATTTTTTTGGCACAAGTTAGCGGAAATTTTTTATTTTTTTTCTTACAAAGTCTCATATTCTACTAACTTGTGTCAAAAAATAAAATCTCACATGAACTCACCATACCCCTCACGGAATCCAAATGCGTAAAATTTTTTAGACATTTATATTCCTGACTTCTTCTCACGCTTTAGGGCCCCTAAAATGCCAGGGCTGTATAAATACCCCACATGTGACCCCATTTCGGAAAGAAGACACCCCAAGGTATTCCGTGAGGGGCATATTGAGTCCATGAAAGATTTAAATTTTTGTCTTAAGTTAGCTGAAAAAGAGACTTTGTGAGAAAAAAAAACAAAAAAATCAATTTCCGCTAACTTGCGCCATGCCCCTCATTGAATACCTTGGGGTGTCTTCTTTCCAAAATGGGGTCACATGTGGGGTATTTATACTGCCCTGGCTTTTTAGGGGCCCTAAAGCGTGAGAAGAAGTCTGGAATCCAAATGTCTAAAAATGCCCTCCTAAAAGGAATTTGGGCCCCTTTGCGCATTTAGGCTGCAAAAAAGTGTCACACATGTGGTATCGCCGTACTCAGGAGAAGTTGAGAAAAGTGTTTTGGGGTGTCATTTTACATATATCCATGCTGGGTGAGAGAAATATCTCAGCAAAAGACAACTTTTCCCTTTTTTTTTTTATACAAAGTTGGCATTTGACCACGATATTTCTCTCACCCAGCAGGGGGTATATGTAAAATGACACCCCAAAACATATTCCCCAACTTCTCCTGAGTACGGCGATACCACATGTGTGACACTTTTTTGCAGCCTAAGTGGGCAAATTGGCCCACATTCCAAAGAGCACCTTTCGGATTTCACCGGCCATTTTTTACAGATTTTGATTTCAAACTACTTTGCACGCATTTGGGCCCCTAAAATGCCAGGGCAGTATAACTACCCCACAAGTGACTCCATTTTGGAAAGAAGACAACCCAAGGTATTTCATGATGGGCATAGTGAGTTCATGGAAGTTTTTATTTTTTGTCACAAGTTAGTGGAATATGAGACTTTGTAAGAAAAAAATAAAATCATTTTCCGCTAACTTGTGACAAAAAATAAAAAGTTCTATGAACTCACTATGCCCATCAGCGAATACCTTAGGGTGTCTACTTTCTGAAATGGGGTTATTTGTGGGGGGTTTCTACTGTCTGGGCATTGTAGAACCTCAGGAAACATGACAGGTGCTCAGAAAGTCAGAGCTGCTTCTAAAAACAGGGAACCCTCACGTTCTTCATGTTGAAAGAATGTAACACATGAAACAAACCAGTTTTTTTTAAGTTTATAATTTCTTATTTAGGTTTTATGTTTTTGATAGTATGCTGCCATATACTGTATTGTGTTTAGGCAGAGAACTATTGAAGGAGAAATCCAGACAAACTACCTTTGTGATTTCAATAAAAATTATCTATTTCTCACATTCATTAAAAAACAAATCGCTTCATAAATCTTAAGCATTGACCTTTACAATTAACCCCCTTGGTGGGCGCAGTAAAAAAAAAAAATTACATTATTCCAGTTACATAAAAGCACCACTAATAGGCACTAACTGCATATGGCTGCTATTTACTACAAGAAAGTTTTAACTAGCACATCCATAAAGCTAACATGCAAACAGTGAGCTTCCCCCTAGTGGTCATTGCAGGTAACTGCTGTGATAGTGTCAAGACAAGCAAGGGTTGTTAGTCGCATTCGCCAGTCTGTACAGACATTACATAGTTGTTTAAAGAGGACCTTTCACTAATATACAAACTCAAAACTAACTAGATCAGTGGGCACTTACTAGTATGCCTGGGCGCCGCTACGTTCGCACGGTATATGCTCCGGTGTCTCAGCTCCGTCTGTTGTATTGGACTGATTATTTTGTAGGAGGCGTGTCCCTTGCTGTAGTGCTGGCCAATCGCAGCGCACAGCTCATAGCCAGGCTATGTGCCATATCTTGCGGTCCACAATACGGGCACGGGCGGTCTACAGTTGTGTGCATTAGCCCTAACTGTTTAGCAAAAAATAACGTGAATTTAATAAAAATGTATTGATATCGTTTCATTCTGTAAACGTTACCCCTTGATAAAGCACGTTTCTCAATCAGGGCTAAGACAGAGATGGGGCCCAGGCTTAGCTAAGGAACTGAGTCAGCCCCTTGATCGCATCACTGACAAAGCAAGAGGGAAACGCTTTGGCGCAAGGCCGCCTTTTTCAAAGTGACAGTTCTGCCCTTTGCTAGAGCCAGAGGCATGGGCAGTATAGGATAAGGACAGATATACAGCTGCACAGTCTGCAGTTATAGAAATCAAGGCGACTGCGCTGGTGAGATGTTTTATCTAATTCAACCACACTGAGCCCTGTTAGACGCAGCACGTATTTACTAGCTTGGGACTGAATAGGGGCATTGTCCATATTCAAACAGGCAGGTCTGTTTTTCACATAATTTGTATGAATTCAGTTATAGCTTTCAAGGTTGTCTAATAAAAGGTAACATCGTTGGATTGTGGCTGATACTGGATGTCAGGCTGTTGAGGAGAAAAATTACTTTTGGAGTTGTCAACTATGCGGATTGTGATATCAAGAAGAAGGTGTTCCCCTTTGGTGCTATAGATTCAGACTAAAGCCTTCTTATATGCCAACCACTATAAACTATGTGTACATATATATGTTACCAGTGTAAATCTCCTATATGGCTTATATCCTGCTGGAGACCCCACCACAGACTGGTACTCACATAACCCACCCTTCTGCTGGACAGAATGACCTCAGGTAATCCTCTCTGTTATAGACACTTCCTAGCTTGAAATACTATCAAACTGCCACGAATTTCCACCAATCCAAGTTCAGAACGGTTGGCTGCTTGGTTAGTGATGTAAGTGAATTCCACAGAATCTGCCATCAGTTAATAATCAGGTCAACTGTGATGTTGTAAAGTTGATTTGGATTCCACCGATCAGAGAGCACCGTTGGGTATAAACAGCAGAAGCCACCTTCTCTTTCTGGATTAGATCTGGAGAGGATCTCAGAGGGCAGCACAACCTCCAGAGCAAGTGTGAAGGCTCCAATTGGCCATATAACACAGATATCTGACGAGAGAATTGTGGCCAACACTTCCACTGCACTTGGCTGTTGAATGGAGTAATGTAACAGCATAGGTAGATGTTCTGGTCTTGGTTCAGAGTACAGTATCAGAACAGACAATGCACAATACCTTTCACACTGTATGTAGATGTGTAGCTGGACAAAACACAGAAAAATGTCGTCATATCCAGATACAACAATCTGCAGTTCAATAAAAGCCCATCTCATTGACCCAGAGAACAGCTGGCAGCCCGCTGGTTGTCATTTGTTACCTACAGAACTATTAGTTCCAGCATGCCCTGCCGAACGATATGTGGTTAACACTATAATAGTTTTCTGCTTACCTCCTTCTGTTCCTGGCAGTTACCTGTTCTGCAAACCACACAGCGGGCACAGATACTGTTGGACCTTGATCCATGATTTGCTCCACTCCCAAAGCAGAGAGACTCTGCACACTATGGAGGAGTACCCACCTAATGGGAGAGTAGGCATGGCACATGAGGTTTGTGATAAACAGTCCTCTGCAGCTACTCATTCATGGTCCATTCATACCACCGTATTCCATTTATTCATTTCAATGGCCCCGCAAAGAAGATAGAACATGTCCTATTCTCGTCTGTTTTATGTACAGGAATAGGCATTTCTAACATAGGACAGAATGTGCAGGACCACAAGTTGTGGTCTGCAAAAACGGATATGGTTGTGTGAATGGGCCCTTATGATGATAAAATCTACTGAGTGCAGCTGTGCCCCCCCAATAGATTTGATGCCGATAGGCAAAAAGTGGTATGACTTGGGCTACATGCACACGACCGTTGTGTGTTTTGCAGTCAGCAAATCGCGGATCCGCAAAACACGGATGGCGTCCGTGTGCGTGACGGCATGGACAGCCTTTAATATAACTGCCTATTCTTGTCCGCATAGGGCGGACAAGAATAGGACTTTTTTTTTGCGGACCACAGAACGGAGCAACGGATGCGGACATGTGGGTGTCATAGCTGTATAATGTCTGATAGTCCTGAGTTATATTACCCCTGTATAATAATGTACCCTGATACCCCTTAGTTATATATAACTAAGGGGTATCAGGGTACATTATTATACAGGGGTAATATAACTCAGGAGGGCTATCAGGAGACATTAAACTTCCCAGGCTGTGAGCTGTGCGCTGAGATTGGCCAGCGCTGCAGCCTAAAAGGAGGAGACGCCCACAGGACAAGGGCAGACTCCGCCTACTATAACTTACAGAGCGAAGATACAGGAGGACATAGCGGGAGAACGGAGCGCCGATCTACATGTCAGCATACTTAGTTCACATTGTTTTTACAAGTGAAAGGTCCTCTTTAAGCATTAAAAAAAAGTCCTGAGAAAAACTTTACCTAGAAACTGCACTGCATCTGCATCAGTTATGAATGGATCCGGTTGTATTTATTAACATAGCCAAGACTGATCAGTCATGAACTCCATTGAAAGTCAATGGAGGACGGATCAGTTTTCTATTGTGGCAGAGAAATCGGATCCGTCCCCCTTGACTTGCATTGGGGGTCATGCCGGATCAGTCTTGCTTCGCATCCCAGGACGGAAAGCATACTACAACATGTTGCGGTTTGCGCTCCGGTATGGGAACGCAACTAAACGGAATGCATTTTGGAGCATTCCGTTCAGTTCAGTTTTGTCCCAATGGACAATGAATCGGGACAAAACTGAAGCGTTTTCTCCGGTATTGAGCCCCTATGACGAATCTCAATACCGGAAAACTAAAACGCTAGTGTGAAAGTAGCCTAAGTCGGTGGTTATGAATCTTTTGTTTACTGAAGCAGGCCGTCAGTATCAGGTTAAATAACTTATTCCTGGACAACCCCTTTAAAGTAGTCCACTATTCATTTTTTATGGTGGAGACATACAGCTAAACTTGATAACGCCAAAAAAATAAAAATTGGGAGAGCTACAGTACTAGACACAGCTTATGGACAAGCCCTGCATTGTCCATAAGCAGACATTTTCTTTCCAACCAGCCACTTTGTCTATTTCATGGGTGGCTGGCTGCACTGGGTATGGGGTCCACATTCTTGTGATCGGTGGGGGTTCTAGCAGTAGGACCCCCACTGATCTAATAGTCATCCCCTATGCTGTGGAATGCCCCTTTAAAACAGCACTGAGCTTTCAACAAACATTGCATTAACCCTTTCACTACCTGAGTTTTTTTTGTTCATCTTCCTTCCCTATATTCCTTGAGCCATAACTTTTTTATATTTCCATTCACATAGCTGTATGATGGCTTATTTTTTGCAGGACAAGTTGTACTTTCTAATTCATTATTTAGAATTTCATTAATTATGGCATAAAATGTAGTGGGAAGCCGTAAAAAAAATAAAAATCCAAATGGGGTGGAATTGGAACAAAACCCGCTGCATGAGCGCCATGTTTACACATCGCTCACTTTTAGCAGTTTTCCTCTATGCTTGCTGAATATCTGGTTTGCAGTTCTCTTAGACATGTTGGTGGAGACTAGCAGCTATCTACTGCACACACAAAGTAGAGGAAAATCTGCTTCCTAACTGTCTCACAGTCACTCAGAAGCAGCCCCAGGATAAAGGAGGACATTACAGAGAAGTGCTGACCTATATTTTTGTGAATGAAGCACTTGTGCTGATCTATAACCTTCCTATGCAGCAGTGCAGTCTGCTTGTCTGTGTGTCTCCCTAGCTCCACTCCCTCCCCTGTCCGTAGACTTGCATGTGTAATATCATCCTGCTACTGAAATTGTTCATCATGGATGGATGGGGGGGGAGAAGACATTTTTCAAAGAGAAAAGCAATTACCAGAGTGAATGAGCAAGCCAGTAAACAGCTGAGAACAGGAGAAAGGATATTGCCTGTAACCACAGTATTGTTTCACATCAGACTTTATTGTATATTACATAGTGATATCTTCACTAAATTATAATACAATTCAGAGGCACCAACATTGCATGATAAAATGAGACTTCCCCAGTTATTTCCCAGTCTATGTTAAAATGATAGAATCCTTGGATTTCGATGTAAACAGGATCTCCTCCGTGTAAGTTTAACTGGTAGTTCACAAATGAAATATGCACTCCTAGACCTTCTCATCTATCCTTTGTAAGTTGGTATTGAGCTGTAAAGCTTATGTAGACAGTCTCATCTCTCCACAATGTCTTTTGCTTTGCTGGTGCTTTGATTGAAAAGGAGGAAGCATGAGCCAAAGACAAGATGCGAGGGTGAGGTTGCCCAGGCATTACATATTCACACAATGTTCATGGAAAAACTGTGAATCACTACACGTAGTATTATAAAGTATACACTTTCACGACAAATGAAGCACAGAGACTAGTGCAACCATGAAATCAATGTGACATTAAATTATTTTTTTACCTTTTCAGCACATCCATGTAAAGCGGACAATGTGCATTTTCCATTTGGCAGAATAAAAAAAAAAAAAGTCATCTGGGGCATCTTGCACACATATGTACACTTATAATTTACACAGTCATCCATTTCACACAGATATCTTAAACATATTCCGTAAATGTATAAAACGTTATATCATTTGGCAGGCTTTTGGCCTATATTTTGTAGGAGGAGATAAAGACCTGTGCCAATGAAGATCATGGTGTGTAAGGCGGAGGCTTTTCATCTGGTGGGAAATACGGTGGAGAGTAGCGTGGGGGAGCAGTGGATGGCCACATGAAACTGGGACCAGAATGGGAGGTTGAGTTGGGATCATCAGATAAGCCAGAGGGTGTAGAAGCCGGAAAGACAGTGGAATGCTGTAGAACAAACACGTGCATCATGATACATGGCAACAGACGTTTTGTTACTCTAGTGAAAAAAAAGTTACCCAGTGCAATTACACTATTAGTTACACTACTTTTGTAAAGCTAAACCTCTTGTGCTAAACTAGAGCAGCTGAACTTTATTTGGGGTTAATCAGAGGCACTTTAGATGATGGCTGGTGTTTGCTGACTCCTATTTAACATGATTTTGAATGTGATTGCTTAATTCTGAACACAGCTACATCCCCAGTTATAGGAGGGTGTGCACACTTATGCAACCACATTATTTTTGTTTTTTTGTTTTCTTCCAGGGTGGATTTGATTTAAATCAAACCGATTTAAATCACTAGTCAGTAAGGCTTGATTTAAATCATAGTTTTTTACATAAAGATTCATATTTGGACAATTTTTCTGTTGTACTTAGGAAGGAGAAAAATAATCATTACCTTAATAATAACAATTTAAATAAGATTTATTCAACTGAAACAATAACATTACAGCATGTTATTTGCTTAAACATCCATGTTTGTTAACTAATTTGGCTAAAGAAAATATATATATTTTAAGAAACTTAGACCGTCAGCCCAGCCTACACAAGAAAGTGATATTTTGAAGTGAAAGTGATGAAGAAATATTGTTTATATTCTATTCACTGAACTTTAAACTTAGCACTGAAGGGGTTGATTCTGTATTTATAGGTTTGTAGAAGATTAAGATCTTTTTCTCAACTCTTTTCATGTTAGAAATTCAGTTTTGAGAACTCCAAAATTAAACCAAGCATCTGTGATAATATCTTGTAGGCAGAGAAACTGCCCAATAATCTTACAAAAACCTCTGGAAGAGCATGACATTGTGAATGGATTAATGGAATTTAACAAAAAATTAAACATATACAGCCTTATTCTACATAATTAAAAAAGTAATCTTTATTTCATAATGAAATAACCTTTGGATGGTAATTTCCCTCAAAAAGCATTTTATATTAAAAAATCCAATTTAAATAAAATAAATCTGATTTAAATTAAAAAAAATCTGATTTAAATAAAAAAAATCCGATTTTTTCAATTAAAAAAAAAAAAATCATTGATTTTTATCCACCCTGTATTTCTTCTCTCCACCTAAAAGATTTCAGTTTTTTTTTCAATTGCAGTTGTACAGTTTATAGGTCACATTAAAGGTGGAAAAAGTTCTGAAATGATTTATCTTTGTCTCATTTTTTTTATATTGCAGAAACCTGACATTTTAACAGGAGTGTGTAGACATTATATATATATATATACACACACACACACACATCTTTGCTTTATGCTCCTGCTTCTCAGCATAATAGACACACAGTGCAGAAGAGATGAATGTTACCCCTCCACTAGTCTCAGAAAATGGATTTCCAATCTGCCTGCTAATTAATGAAAATCTCATTATCATCAGGTCCAGATTATATTTCCATACCTGTAAGTCATAGGCAGTGTAAGGTGGCAGGTGTGGAGTGCTGTGATAGTAGGTATTATAGGACGGCACTGGTGGTCTTGTGTTGTACTGTACAGTAGGACGTGGGGTCTCCACAATACAACTAATGGCAGGAATAGTAGGATTCTGTAAACATAATTATATAATAAAATTAATATGTTATATGTTAATTAATAATATGTTAAAAAAAAAATCATAAAATTTGTCTTCTAGGAAGCTATGCCTGCTTAAGTGATCACTTAAAAAGGAAGAAGAAAAAACAGGCACTCCTTATCTGGATTTTGAGTTAAAATGTACAGAGATCTTTATTATACTTTTCCACATAAAATGAAGATTAAAATATAAATATAAAGCTACTGCTTATTTTTATGAACACTGGCTGGTGGAGGTAGTTTCTTGTCCCTTGACTGAAGATCACTATTTAAATATATATATATATATATATATATATATATATATACATACACACATACACACACATACATACATACATATACACACAGTGAGATGCGAAAGTTTGGGCAACCTTGTTAATCGGCATGATTTTCCTGTATAAATCGGTTGTTACGATAAAAAATGTCAGGTTAAATATATCATATAGGAGACAAACACAGTGATATTTGAGAAGTGAAATGAAGTTTATAGGATTTACAGAAAGTGTGCTATAAATGTTTAAACAAAATTAGGCAGGTGCATAAATTTGGGCACCACAAAAAAGAAGTGAAATCAATATTTAGTAGATCCTCCTTTTGCAGAAATTACAGCCTCTAAACGCTTCCTTTAGGTTCTAATGAGAGTCTGGATTCTGGTTGAAGGTATTTTGTACCATTCCTCTTTACAAAACATCTTTAGTTCATTCAGGTTTGATGGCTTCCGAGCATGGACAGCTCTCTTTAAGTCACACCACAGATTTTCAATTATATTCAGGTCTGGGGACTGAGATGGCCATTCCAGAACGTTGTACTTGTTCCTCTGCATAAATGCCTTAGTGGATTTTGAGCAGTGTTTTGGGTCATTGTCTTGTTGAAAGATCCAGCCCCGGCGCAGCTTCAGCTTTGTCACTGATTCCTGAACATTGGTCTCCAGAATCTGCTGATACTGAGTGGAATCCATGTGTCCCTCAACTTTGACAAGATTCCCAGTCCTTGCACTGGCCACACAGCCCCACAGCATGATGGATGATGGAGCCACCACCATATTTTACTGTAGGTAGCAGGTGTTTTTCTTGGAATTCTGTGTTCTTTTTCCTCCATGCATAACGCCCCTTGTTATGGCCAAATAACTCAATTTTAGTTTCATCAGTCCACAGCACCTTATTCCAAAATTAAGCTGGCTTGTCCAAAAGTGCTTTAGCCTACCTCAAGCGGCACTTTTTGTGCTTTTGTGCTGTGGTTCTCACCATTCGTCGCTTCTGTCTATCCGAGATTTTTCTTGGTCTGCCACTTCGAGCCTTAACTTGAACTGAGCCTGTGGTCTTCCATTTCCTCAATATGTTCTTAACTGTGGAAACAGACAGCGGAAATCTCTGAGACAGCTTTCTGTATCCTTCCCCTAAACCATGATGGTGAACAATCTTTGTCTTCAGGTCATTTGAGAGTTGTTTTGAGACCTTCATGTTGCTACTCTTCAGAGAAAATTAAAAGAGGAGGGAAACTTACAATTGACCCCCTTAAATACTCTTTCTCATAATTGGATTCACCTGTGTATGTAGGTCAGGGGTCACTGAGCTTACCAAGCCAATTTGAATTCTAATAATTAGTTCTAAAGGTTTTGGAATCAATAAAATGACAACAGTGCCCAAATTTATGCACCTGCCTAATTTTGTTTAAACAATTATAGCACACGTTCTGTAAATCCAATAAACTTCATTTCACTTCTCAAATATCACTGTGTGTGTCTCCTATGTGATATATTTAACTGACATTTTTTTTATCATAACAACCAACGATTTATACAGGAAAATCATGATGATTAACAAGGTTGCCCAAACTTTCGCATCCCACTGTATGTATAATATATATATATATATATATATATATATATATATATATATTATTAAGGCATTTGCCTGGATTTGTGGGAGGGGCTGAGGTCCGCCTCCAGCCTATTTAGGGCACCCCCCTTACCTGGCTCCTGCACCGTCTGAGGTCTGAGCTTTGTGAGAGGAAGTCGCTTGTTGGAGTTCTGAGGAATTTACCTACGAGCCGCTGATTTTCTGAGAGCTTTTGCGTCGCCGTCTGGGTCTGGTTTTGGAGCATTGCTGTTCTTTCCCAGCTTCACTCGGTTTCACTGTGGGTCGCGTTTGCCCGTCAAACTGTGAGTTATTCGTACGGGTCAGCAGGGCCTCACGGTTGCCCCAGTACCGGTTCAGCTCTTCTCATCATGACGCACCAATGTCACTGTTTCAATACAAGTCACTAAAGCATTTCTGTCTCACCTGGGCATGCATTCTATGTCACATCTGCACCACCTCCGGTCTCTCTGACGGCATGCGGCATGGTCTCCCCTTTTTCTGTTGATTCACACACGCTGCACCCAGGTCACGGCTTCTCACAGCGGTCACCGCCAGCTCATTTCTCAGGCATTTCTCACTTCTCCCCAGCAGATTCCGGTCAGCCCCGGTCGGTCCCAGCCCCATTCCCCGGTGGTTTCACCCCCCCCATCCTCCATCATTTTAGGCCCCCCCTTTCATGTCCACTTCACCAGGCTGGCGCTCTTACATACAGATAGTATGGCCCCATGCTGATGGCAGAATCCTGCATAGAAGACAAATCACCAAGGTAAACAATAGCCAAACTTTCCTTTGCTTGTTGCGGCCTCCTCTCCACTCGTTGTCTCACTCACGTGGGAAGACTCTCACCTCCTGACCCGCAGCCTCCTGCCTGTTGCCGCTCCGCTTGCGCGCGGCCAATGGCGCCCGGCCGCGTCCTGGGGCCGGTTCTGCGCATGCGCGGCCGGGGTTCTGCGCATGCGTGGCGATTGTTTTCGGCACATGCGCGGTATCCCGGCGCCCGCGGGCGGACTCCGGGCGCATGGGTTCGCCGCCAGGGGGTAGTCACCGATGTCGCTCCATGCGGCCACCATCAGTCAGGCCCCCCCTTCCTCCCCCGTTCATGTCATCATCAGGCTGGCGCTCCCCACCGCCTCCTGCGCACACCACACCCGCACACACTCATCCCCCCCCCCCCCCCGGTCATTTACGGGCGGCTCATTTCACCTTCACAGGGCTCACCGCGGCCCTGTCGTCCCCTCCCCGCTACCTCCTGCTGGATCACCACTCCTCCCGCTGCGCGGCCGGTGGCGCCCGCCCGCGTCCTGGTGCCTGGTCTGCGCATGCGCGGCCGGGATTCGGCGCATGCGCGGCGATTCCGTTGCCGCGTGCGCGGTGTCCCGGCGGCCGTGCGAGCCGCATCTGGTGCGGGGGGCACGCCGGCGGACGACGAGAGAACCTCCCAGCACGCCCCATCATCATACTCCCCAGCAGCCCCCCCTGTTCTCCATCATGGGCACTACCATCATCATGCAGCAGCAATTTGCATATTCACAATCATCCTCCTTACCGGTGTTCACCAGGGATTCAGCATGTCCCACGGATTGCAATGGATTTCAGTGCCAAATGTGAATCTCATCAGTTGAACCGGCAGTGTGATGCATGTTTTATTCCCCTTTTGATAATCAGATCATCAGGGGACGGGAAGAAAAAAAAAAAAAACACACAAATGGACAGGTGGAATGGCTGGGGTACGGTCCCTATGCGCCATCCAATTGCAGACACGCACTTTCACCTGGGCATGGCCACACGGCACGCACCGGCCCCCCCTTTCATACCAGGCGCAAGCTGTCATTTCACGGACAACCGCCATGATCCTCCCGGTCATGCACATGTACCACATGCTTTACACTTTTTCCTCACACTTTGTCATGTCTACCCCCCCCCTTTGTGTTTTAGGCGGTTAACCCATACTGTTTACACTACCGTGTAGCCGGAGTATTTTTCTTGGTACCAGGTACGTTCACCTGCTCATTTTACCAAAATCTTCCTCTCATTTCGGACGGTCCCGTTAGGGTCAGCGTGCTGGCTTTAGGGGCACCATCATCCCACTAGGTACCCCCCCTCCTTTGGCTTCGCCAGCAGTTAGTGGTCCCGCGAGGCCGACACCCCGCCTCAAACGTACGGAGGCACCTGCCCAACGCGCCATCTCGTTAGTAAGCCGCCTCGCATGTTGCATAGAGAGGGCCTCACCTGTCACTCCCTTCCCCTAGTCCTGTCTTACAGTCACCGAGAGGCCAACGATCCTGCCGCTACCACGAGTGGCCTCATTATCCCCTCGCGCCAAATCATAGGTAGAGCCTCTCAAAGCCGCTTGGCAACTAGCAGGGCCTCATCTGTCACCATGCAAATGTAATTTTTTCGCCGGTTCGGCCTAGCTAGCCAGCATGTTCCTGCGTGGCCTCAAATTAATCAACTTTTTTATTGTAGTATGTCACTGGATGGGTTAGAAAACTTCTCCCTACCTGGTACCCCGGCTAGATCTGTCACTGCTACTCCGGGAGACGATCTAGCCAGTCCTGCGTCCATCCGGTCCTGGACGGTTCCACGCATCACGGCGGAGTTAAGGAAACGTCACGTTCCCTTCCCTGCCACGGCGAGAAAGGCGGAGCTGTTCCGGCTGCTGCGCGCATCATCCAATCCTGGGGATGCGGGGGAAGGACCCAGCCAGTCCGGCACCGGGGACATCCACGCCATGCTGGCCTCTCTGATGACATCCATGTCAACAGTCAATGCCAGGCTGGAAAGGCTAGAGGCGGTCACCACGACCCTCTCCTTGACGGGTCCACCACCTGCAGCATCACCAGCACCGGCCGGTTTACCGGTGATCACTCCATCCACTAGCATGGAGGACCGGGAAGTCAACCCGGCGCATATGATTCCTGAGCACTTGAAACGGGATATCCTGGAAGGTAAGGATGTAAACCTGGCCTCCCTTCTGATTGCCTCCCAGGACGTGGTCGAAAACACGACGTACGCCTATGACGAGGTGTCAGTTGTAGTCAAGTCCAGGGATGCCCGGCTCAATAGGAAATTGACCATTCCCGAATTCGTTTTGGCCTTCGGAATCTACAGAGAGGTCATCTGTGCGGTCCACCCCGACAGAAGGGAGGAACTCGACCTCTACTTGCACAAACTGGTGGACTTGGGCAACAAATACGGAGGATCAGCATTTTATGACTATCACAGGTCTTTTTCGGCGAAAGTGGCGGGGGCTTTCTCCCAGTACGGAGTCCGCTCCAACTGGGCAAGAATTGACACGGTCATATTTTGCCGCCACTTCGCAGGCCTTAGGACCCCAGCCTGTGCGCACTGCTCCTCCACGGCCCACACCACCAATTTCTGCCCGAACACGTCGGTCAGACAGGGCCCCTCCCAGTCAGCTGGGCCCTCCGGGGTCCCGGAGAGACTGGCCCGGGACAAACTGGGCCGGCCGATCAAATTTCTAGGCAAATCTATGATTTGCAACAATTTCAATGAGGGGTCCTGTAATTATAACGGATGTAAATTGTTACATATATGCACCAAATGCTTCCGGGCACATGCCAAATCCATGTGTCCGAATAAAATGTTCACCAAACCGTATCTATCAACCATCAACGTGCCAGTTTTTACCGCGCTCATGTCGCAGCACCCCTCCAGGCATCTCTCAGATTTTCTCATCTCAGGGTTGACAGAAGGATTTCACACGGGCATCCTGTACATGCCAACAGGCACCCTGGAGTGTCCCAATCTTTTATCCGCTCTGCACAACCCCACCGCCATTGACGCCCTCATAGCCCAGGAGGTAACAGAGGGTTTTGTGCTAGGTCCTTTCAAAACTCCCCCGTTCGCCACATGGCGCACCAACCCCATTGGCATCGTCACTGGGAAATCTTCCCAGAAACAGAGGCTCATCATCGACCTATCGGCGCCTCACTGGACGGGCAACCCCAGTCTCAACTCCCTCATTCCCTCGGAGGAATTCTCTCTACAGTACACCACCATTGACCACGCCATCACGGCCATCAGACAAGCGGGGGTGGGGGCATGGCTCAGCAAAACCGACATCGCCAACGCCTTCAAACTACTGCCGATTCACCCTACCCTGTGGCACCTGCACGGCATCAAGTGGTCAGGGAAGTACTATTTTTTCTCCCGATTGACCTTCGGGTCCAAAAGCAGCCCGGCCATCTTCGACGTGTTTGCGGAGGCGTTATGCTGGTTGCTATTGAACATAGCGAGATGCCCGCTGGTTTTGCATTACCTTGATGACTTCCTATTGGTGGAAGAAAACACTTCCCCTCCTTCCAGCCTCAGAGCCACCATCAAGCTGTTCAAGGAACTGGGGGTCCCCCTCTCCACCAAGAAGACAGAGGGGCCGGACACGATCATCACCTTCCTGGGTATCCAGTTGGATTCAGCTTTGATGCAAGCCAGCTTACCTGTCCGGGAAGATCCAGGACATTCTCACCCACATAGACGGCTATCTTCAACTCGGCACCTGCAACCGCAGAGAACTACAGTCCCTGCTGGGCTCCCTGAACTTTGCCATGCGCATCATACCCCAGGGTCGCTCGTTTATTTCACGGCTGCTGCACCTCTTCCCCTTGTTCCGACACGACTCACACAGATTGTCCCTGGATGCCCACGCTGCGGCGGATCTAGGTATGTGGAGGAGATTTCTGTCCACCTGGAATGGCAGGAGCTTGTTTCTCCCTCAGCTGTCGGACTCTTCCCCCTCCATCTGGTCAGATGTGGCATCTACCACAGGCTTTGCGGCCATATTCGGGGACGACTGGCTGTGGGGCGGCTGGCCTCCTGAGGTCCAGGGTTTGGAAGGATTCTCCACTACCTCAGCACTTTTTGAGATCTATCCCATCGTAGCAGCTGCCGTGGCATGGGGTCATTTATGGGCAAATCTGGCGGTCCGCTGCTACTCGGACAACCAAGCAACCTGCCAGATCATAAACAAGGGTCGTTCTAAATCCCTCACAATCATGAGGTTCATGCGAAGACTCACTTGGCTGGCCGCCTGCAATAATTTTTTCTTGCATTGTTTCCATGTCCCGGGGGTGTGCAATTCGGCTGCTGACAATTTGTCTCGCTTCAAATTCCAGGCATTTCATCAGGATCTCCCGTCAGCATCACCCACTGCCTCCAGCACCCCGTCATTTCAGCAACTCTTTCTGGACTAGAGGCCATCATGCGGCATAGCCAGTCTTTGGCCCACCTTTCACTATCAGTCAATACACATAGGACATACAACAGAGCGTTCACGCTTTTCAACAGATTCCTGGTAGAACACAACATCACGCACCCTTTCATCATGTCGTCTGTTTTGGGATTTGCTTCCTTTTGCCACCTCAAACTCAAAATGTCATACAACACCATCAAACTATATCTCACTGGCATCCAACATCACATGCTAATCTTGCACCCTAACTACACCAGCTTCATGGCCTCCCACCAAATCAAAACAATACTCAGAGGCATTCAGAAGACGGAACCCGCGCGTCCAGCCCAAAGGCTGCCCATCGACAGTCATGTCTTCAAGGCGTTATCCGACCTGCTGGACGCCACGCCTTTTGATTCAAATACTAACGCTGTCATCAAAACCGCAATTTACTTAGCCTTCTACGGGTTCCTGAGGCCCGGGGAATTCACTACCACCTCCACGTCCCAAACCTCACCTTGTCTCCTCGTCTCCCACTTATCCAAACACCTGGATCACTACATCCTGACCCTACCTCAGTCCAAGAGTAGTCAGCATTCACCCGTCAACATCTCATATTACCCCACGCACAACAAATGGTGCCCGGTGAGGGTACTGGACACCTACAGTCAGCTTCACAGGTTCCTACCCTCTCAACCGCTACTCCAAGTGCATGGATCGGTGCTCACCACGACCACCTTCATGATCCATGTCAGGTCTTTTCTCACCCAACTGGGCCTAAACGCTGGCAGCTACTCGGGGCACTCCTTTCGCATTGGAGCGGCATCCACGGCCTCCAGTGCCAACATCCCTACCCATGTTATCAAGAAATTGGGACGCTGGAAGTCGTCCGCATATGCGCGGTACATTCCCAATCCAGCGCATGAGTTAAGAGTGGCTTTCCAAAGCTTGTCGGGTTGAGCTGGGTACATGTTTTATTGGTTACAAATAAACTGGTCATTTCCATTTTTGCCCTCTTCTTTCTTAGGCCTACCTCATCCTCGGTTTCGGCACACCACAACCGACTGCATTTCTTTCCCTGCATTCCAGGGCTCTTCTCTGTACTACCGTAAGCACCTAACACAAGTATTAAGGCATTTGCCTGGATTTGTGGGAGGGGCTGAGGTCCGCCTCCAGCCTATTTAGGGCACCCCCCTTACCTGGCTCCTGCACCGTCTGAGGTCTGAGCTTTGTCCCTCCCACCACTCCACTCATTTACAACTCATTTCTCTTATGTCTTTTCCTTGGGTGGGCCCTCTTCTTTCTTAGGCCTACCTCATCCTCGGTTTCGGCACACCACAACCGACTGCATTTCTTTCCCTGCATTCCAGGGCTCTTCTCTGTACTACCGTAAGCACCTAACACAAGTATTAAGGCATTTGCCTGGATTTGTGGGAGGGGCTGAGGTCCGCCTCCAGCCTATTTAGGGCACCCCCCTTACCTGGCTCCTGCACCGTCTGAGGTCTGAGCTTTGTCCCTCCCACCACTCCACTCATTTACAACTCATTTCTCTTATGTCTTTTCCTTGGGTGGGCCCTCTTCTTTCTTAGGCCTACCTCATCCTCGGTTTCGGCACACCACAACCGACTGCATTTCTTTCCCTGCATTCCAGGGCTCTTCTCTGTACTACCGTAAGCACCTAACACAAATGTATATATATATATATATATATATATATATATATATATATATATATATATATACATATACATATACACACACACACATCGATTCAAATATGTGTATATTACCAATATATATATACTTTTAGGGGAAATATCTCAAATGTATATCACCTAAAATCTCGTAGATTTTGTGCCTTTATTTACACCATGAATTAGGAATGCTGAATACATAGTTGAAAGCTGAATACATATAATCTAGTGCATAAAAGGTTGAGTATAGGGCTGCAGCTAACGATTTGAATAATCTTAATTTCTACGATTAATCGATTAATCGGGAAAAACGACAAAATTACAAAACAGAGAGGTTTATATGATCTTACTTGAAAAATGATGTTCAAAGGCCATATTAAAACAAATTGTGGACGACACTATTATGGGGGATCTGTGGACGACACTATTATGGGGGATCTGTGGACGACACTATTATGGGGGATCTGTGGAGGCGCAGTTATGGAGAGGGGGATCTGTGGACGGCGTAGTTATGGAGAGGGGGATCTGTGGACGGCGTAGTCATGAATGAAGGAGGCGGAGCAGGCGTGTCACGTGAGCGAGTGACGTTACGCCGCCGTCCGCTCTGCCTGGCTGTTACAGGAGCGTCATTGTAAAAAGGTAAAATAAAGATGCAGCGACCGCCCGCTCACCCGCATAGCAACGAATCGGCGATTATTCGATAACTGGATTCGTCGACAACGAATCCAGTTATCGAATATAATCGATTACATTGATTAATCGTTGCAGCCCTAGTTGAGTACATTCACCATTAACTATGAGTGCTTAATAGCCGAGTACATACAGTCAGGTCCATAAATATTGGGACATCGACACAATTCTAACATTTTTGGATCTATACACCACCACAATGGATTTGAAATGAAACAAGCAAGATGTGCTTTAACTGCAGACTGTCAGCTTTAATTTGAGGGTATTTACATCCAAATCAGGAGAACGGTGTAGGAATTACAACAGTTTGCATATGTGCCTCCCACATATGTGCATATGTATACCCATGGTCTGTTGTGTGTCCGTAACGCTGTATGGGGTGAACCCTGTGGAAAGGTCTATTGTTTATCTATATTATTATGTCATGGATTTTGTTACTTATCTAACTGTGTAGTAGCATTAATATCTTCCCTTGCTGGGGAGGTAATTGCGGTTACAGAATGTGTTGCCCAAAAGATTGCCCTGCTGTAAACTGGCGGAAAAGATAAGTGCAGTGACGCTGGCTGATGCGCCCACGAACGTGCCTACAATTAGAGACCGGAGTGAACGTGGTACAGAGTATGTCGGCACCTTAGGTAACCCCTACATAATTCGTGCCATACTCATGCTGTAAGACAATGGGACGGGGACCAAAGGGTCATGTCGTTCTCACGATCATCACCCCCGGTCCATAACGGGCATGGGATCCAAGACACGTCCATGCCAAAGCGCCCAAACCCAGAAATCATCCCTTAGGTCTGTGAAAAAAGAAAACCACCACTCCAAGCTAACAATGTAATTACAGTTGACCCATTTAGTATCTAGGAAGAGAAATACAATTGCACGCGCCCCAAGGATCTCCCCCAACGCCAAATTTCAACAAAAAGACACAGAGGATGACGCCCACTGTCCATGAACAACGCCAGTGGAGTGCCAATATCTGGAGAAAGAAAGAAAAAATATAAGAAAATAGAACAAAAAGACTGTACATCTATAAAAAACTATTTAGTTCCATAGTTGATGACACCTATACTACACTCCACTTGACTTCAAGTGGAGTGTAGTATAGGAGGGGGCTCCTCGCTATTCTCTCTGGATCCTCTGCTTGCCATGCCCTGCTGTATGTGAATATTTACTTGGTGTCATCAACTATGGAACTAAATTGTTTTTTATAGATGTACAGTCTTTTTGTTCTATTTTCTTATATATATTTTTTCTTTCTTTCTCCAGATATTGGCACTCCACTGGCGTTGTTCATGGACAGTGGGCGTCATCCTCTGTGTCTTTTTGTTGAAATTTGGCGTTGGGGGAGATCCTTGGGGCGCGTGCAATTGTATTTCTCTTACTAGATACTAAATGGGTCAACTGTAATTACATTGTTTGCTTGGAGTGGTGGTTTTCTTTTTTCACAGACCTAAGGGACGGTTTCTGGGTTTGGGCGCTTTGGCATGGACGTGTCTTGGATCCCATGCCCGTTATGGACCGGGGGTGATGATCGTGAGAACGACGTGACCCTTTGGTCCCCGTCCCATTGTCTTACAGCATGAGTATGGCACGAATTATGTAGGGGTTACCTAAGGTGCCGACATACTCTGTACCACGTTCACTCCGGTCTCTAATTGTATATAGTGACCCGGTGAGGTGCTCATTGGCCCCCGCCTGTCTGTTACTTTATATTTTATCTCTGCATTACTGTGCCTATTGTCTTTCTCCCCCCGCCGATCTCTGTTAGCCCGCGCCTGCCCTATGTCTGTCGCGGGACTTTGGTGAGCCACTGTGCATGTTGCTTGGCTTGTTGTTGCCATGGCAGCGACGCCACTACGGTAGGCGCGGCTGGCCGGGTGACGCGGGCCCGGCCTCGTGGGCGGGACTCGGCGACTCCTCTTGGTTGGTCATGTGACTGTTTCCCTGGTCGCGTGGTTCTCACGTCACGTCTCTATGGTAACGGCGCTTGGCTTCTTCCTTGATGACGTTGCGCCTGTGACGCGGCTGGGGGTTTGGGCATGCGCGATTCGACTGCGAGAACGCGGACTTTGGCGCCCCTGCACATGCATTGCGGTGTGAGTTGTTTTTAACTTTATTTGATCTAATCACATTCTTTATAGATACACAGGTGATAGGCTAGTGTGTTGATGAAATGCAGGCCAATAATTAATCCACAGTTAATGCTGTCACTATGATTACTGTGTTTGTACACGTTATATTGTATTGTGGAGATCATCATGATATGCAAATCATCACGTTTTATGAAATCATGTTAGTTATATTTATTGTATATTGCACTATGCACTTTATTATACTTTGTATTGAATAATTGTCACTCTAATTGTTTGCTATGTATTGTGGGTATATATACCCTTGTATGACACCTTGTGGTATGCTTGAGAAAGACCGCATTGAGACGGTTAAAACGTTGCAGAGGGAATAAAAGATCCACCTTTTTCACTTTACTTGGAGTGCTGCCTCATCCTTTGGACATTATATATATATATATATATATATATATATATATATATATATATACACACACACACACACACACACACACACACATACATACACACACACATACATACTAAATAGTGATCTTCAGTCAAGGGACAAGAAACTACCTCCACCAGCCAGTGTTCATAAAAAGAAGCAGTAGCTTTATATTTTATGTTTTAATCTTCATTTTATGTGGAAAAGTATAATAAAGATATCTGTACATTTTAACTCAAAATCCAGATAAGGAGTGCCTGTTTTTCTTCTTCCGTTTTATATGAATTATTGGTTGTGACAGGGTCACTCAAAACCGTGCACCATCACCACGTTTGAAAAAGAGGGAGAGCCACTATAGACTTATTTTACTATTTCTTAAGTCATCACTTGCATCCGTTTGCACTCTTCAAAAGCCTAATAATTTGTATGGGCTTAGATTAGAGATCATAAAAATAACTCCATATATCCCCCTAAAGATGGAGCAATAACAGAAATCACTGCTTTCCCAGATTCTACACCAAAAGTGAAGGCTCAAATACAAAAATAAATAAATCACATCTTCTTACCATATCTTTAAATCCACCAAGTACGGCGGCGGTTATGATCCCCAGGAACAGACCCACAATGTTCAGTATAGTTACTGACCAAAGTAAGTGGTATAGATGTACAACATCGTCGCAGCTAGCAACATCAATATATTCATAGTACAGACCTGAAATTCCAGCCCTGCAAATAAAAATAATAATACATTACGGTATTTTGAGGATTAGATACATACTGTAGGTTGAAAAAAGGCAGTTTCGTCAAGTACACAACATGCCTAGATTAATTATAATATTAAATTATTAGGTTATAGAATTATTTTCAACCTAACTTCTTGGGTGCAGAGGCTTGGTGATCATCTAGCACAGCGCTGTACATTATACAGCAGAACAACAAATCCCAGCAGCTGTGTCATTTGCAAGTAGGTTTCTTTTATTTCATTCCAGGTTGCTCCTCTCCCGTGCAGCGTGCAATTTCGAGCGAGTACTGGCCCGTTTTCTTTCTTGATTGTACATTATACAGCGGCTGTGCTTGGTATCACAGCTCAGCCCCATTCACCTCAATGGGCCTAGGTCATGTGACCAATGAACGCAACGTCAGAAGGCCTAGGGAAAACTGCGAGAAAGCGGTGGTGCTACTGCGACCGCCTGTGCCTTCTCAAACAGCTGATCGGTGTGTGAGCCTCAACGATCATATACGGATGACCTTTCCAGAAGATAGGTCATCAGTAAAAAAACACTCCTGGAAAACTCCTTTAATTCTGATTAATATGTGACGATATGTGCACGTAGGCATGTATGAATTCTGAACATGCTGCACTTTTTAGCAGGTTTTGTGCATCTCAGTTTCTGCTGGACTCAATTTTTATGTTTGTTTTTTTACACATACTGATACGCTTTGATGCCGAATTGCATGAAAGTGCCATGACTAAACCGCTGGGTGGCATTTTCACAATATTTAACATTCAGGTTTTATTTCAGTTTGCTAAAAAGAAAAAAAAAAAAAAAAAAAAAAGAAGAGGAGTTTTACAGAATTTTACTAAATGTGCAAACATATGGTAAAAAAAAAAAAAAGAAGTGTAACTCACCTTTCCAATGCCCTGGTGTTTCCACACCAACAGTTCGCTGGTCCTCTGCCAAACTCTGCTTATAAAGTCAACGAGTGGCGTTTATTAGTGTCTTTACATCAGTATTATTTTGGCATTAAAAGCCAAAATTTATAGCCATATTTGCACCATAAATTGGTGAAAAAAAGTATTTAGTCAGCCACCACTTGTGCAAGTTCTCCCACTTAAAAAGATGAGAGGCCTGTAATTTTCATCATAGGTATACCTCAACTATGAGAGACATAATGAGGAAAAAAAAAATTCAGAAAGTCACGGTCCGATTTTTAAAGAATTTGCTAATTATGGTGGAAAATAAGTATTTGGTCAATAACAAAAGTTCATCTCAATACTTTGTTATATACCCTTTTTTGGCAATGACAGAGGTCAAACATTTTCTGTAAGTCTTCACAAGGTTTTCACACACTGTTGCTGGTATTTTTGCCCATTCCTCCATTCAGATCTCCTCTAGAGCAGTGATGTTTTGGGGCTGTCGCTGGGCAACATGGACTTTCAACTCCCTCCAAAGGTTTTCTATGGGGTGGAGGATCTGGAGACTAGCTAGGCCACTCCAGGACCTTGAAATGCTTTATACGAAGCCACTCCTTCGTTGCCCGGGCGGTGTGTTTGGGATCATTGTCATGCTGAAAGACCCAGCCACGTTTCATCTTCAATGCCCTTGCTGATGGAAGGAGGTTTTCACTCAAAATCTCACGATACATGGCCCCATTCATTCTTTCCTTTACACGGATCAGTCTTCCTGGTCCCTTTGCAGAAAAACAGCCCCAAGCATGATGTTTCCATCCCCATGCTTCACAGTAGGTATGGTGTTCTTTGGATGCAACTCAGCATTCTGTCTCCTCCAAACACGACGAGTTGAGTTTTTACCAAAAAGTTCTACTTTGGTTTCATCTGACCATATGACATTCTCCCAATCTGCTTCTGGATCATCCAAATGCTCTCTAGCAAACTTCAGACTGGCTGGGACTTGTACTGGCTTAAGCAGGGGGACACGTCTGGCACTGCAGGATTTGAGTCCCTGGCGGCGTAGTGTGTTACTGATAGTAGCCTTTGTTACTTAGGTCCCAGCTCTCTGCAGGTCATTCACTAGGTCCTCCCGTGTGGTTCTGGAATTTTTGCTCACCGTTCTTGTGATCATTGTCTTTTATACTGAAAAGTTCAAACAGGTGCCATTAATACAGGTAACGAGTGGAGGACAGAGGAGCCTTTTAAAGAAGAAGTTACAGGTCTGTGAGAGCCAGAAATCTAGCTTGTTTGTAGGTGACCAAATACTTATTTTACCGAGGAATTTACCAATTAATTCATTAGAAATCCTGCAATGTGATTTCCTGTATTCTCCCCCCCCCCCCCCCCCCCATTCTGTCTCTCATAGTTGAAGTGTACCTATGATGAAAATTACAGGCATCTCATCTTTTTAAGTGGGAGAACTTGCACAATTGTTGGCTGACTAAATACTTTTTTGCCCCACTGTAAGTGGATGATGTGGCGACATTTTTAAGTGTGTGTGTTAGACATAAATATCCAGATGCAGGAGATGTGAAAATCTAGTGGAATCAAGTAAGCATGACTTGTACAGAAACAAGGAAAGCCATATAGGAGAAGGATAGTCTAATGGCACATCCAGCAGTTAGAGAGGTGAGAGAAGATAAGAAGACCGGTGGTGTGTAAAGAGAAGGTGAAGCACTGTTAGGATCAGCACCTTGATAGTGGACAGCAGCAGCGGCACCATCAGAGGATCAGGGTCGGCTGACTTCTCAACCATCAATCAGGTAAGGTGCCATATTCATTGCATTTTATCAAACTTACCTAAATCTATGAGACTTTACTACTTGCACAATACAGGATGTATTGGGGAAATTCCACCCTCCTAAAATGCAAGATTGATTATTGGACAGAGCCACACAAAGTGTGCACTGCCTAATAAATGAACAGGAAAAAATGTCTGTGGTTATGAATTGTAGTATAACTTCTACAGCATATTAAAACAGTGGGGCGGCTTTACTAAGGCTACTTTCACACTAGCGTTCGATCGGATCCGTTCTGAACGGATCCGATCATAATAATGCAGACGGAGGCTCCGTTCAGAACGGATCCGTCTGCATTATATTGGCAAAAAAAAAGCTAAGTGTGAAATTAGCCTCAGACGGATCCGTCCAGACTTTTACATTGAAAGTCAATGGGGGACGGATCCGCTTGAAGATTGAGCCATATTGTGGCATCTTCAAACGGATCCGTCCCCATTGACTTACATTGTAAGTCTGGACGGATCCGCACGCCTCCGCGCGGCCATCATACAGGCCAATCATGAATTCTTGTTAGTGATAATTGGCCCGAAAATCGTGCGGTCTAATAGGGCCCTAAGATTTAGACAGTGTAAACGCAAACTAGATGTCTAAAGATACCTAAGGTATGTAGCCTTTAAGGATAAATGCACACGACTGTCTGTATTGTGGTCCGCAAACCGCGGATCCACAAAATACGGACACCTTCCATGTGCAATCTGCATTTTTTCTCACTCCCATCACTATTCACGTCTGCAATATGGACAATAGTACATGTTCTATAATTTGCAGAACAGACACATGGATGCAGACAGCATACAGATTACATTCGTACACGCTGTCTGTTTTTTTGTGGACCTATAGAAATGAAGGGGTCCGTATGCAATCTGCAAAAAAATGTGGATCGGATACAAAATACGGTTATGTGCATGAGACCTTAGGGCTCAGACACACAGCCATAAGTGCTGTGCAGTCCACAAATGGTGGATCCGCAAAACAATGATCTCAGCAGTCTGCATGCTGCCTTTATCTTTTTCACTTCAATAGAAATGTTCTTTCCTTGTCCGCAAAACAGACAAGAATAGGACATGTTCTGTCTTCCAGGGCCACGGAACGGACGCGCAAATGCAGATAGCACACATCTTTTCCAGCCCCATTGAAATTAATGGGTCTGCAGCCGATCCGCAAGAAAATGCGGACCAAACATGCGGTCATGTCCATGAGCCTTTAGACCAGGGGTGCACAACCTGCGGCCCGGGGGCCACATGCGGCCCTTGATACCATTCTGTGCGGCCCCCAACCATCTGGTAACAGACATGTATGCCTATGTCTTGTGGCTGCTCACATGTATTTTTCATGTATTTCTCCCATTAGATGGGAGTCCTGGAAGTGTAACTAGACATTAATGTTATATAATGTGTGTTCAATATGAAATAAGTACAATATTTCAGTTGTTAATACACCTTTAAATTTTCATTTCGGCCCTCGTCATTGGTTTAGTCTGGCAATGTGGCCCCCAACCAGGAAACGTTGTGCACCCCTGCTTTAGACTGATGACAAAAATGTTATCAGTTCTGTCCGGCTCACATGTTAGACAACTAATGAACTCAGCCTGACCTCGTATACCTATTCACCTATGTGCTGTATAATTCTTTGCTCTACAGTTTTCCTGAGCGCTCCTGAGTCGGCGCCTGTTTCATATATTCCTATGATATACACATTGCAGGATGTCCCGCTATGCAATATGACTAAGCCATGGGTGATCTGCAGTGTCCTTCACTTTGTTGAGCACCATCCTATCACCATCTATGCATGCTCTATACTTTCTCTTATTAAATGGGTTTTCCGGTTTCAGGAGGAAACAGGACAACCGTGGGATCCACCTGATTAAAGAACAAGTAAGTTCTTACAGATCCTGTGCTGCCACTCCTATTCTCCCGACTGGGCTCCATTACCCCAGCTGCAGTAGTTATGTCATGTTGACAACACGTGACTGCTGCAGCCAATCACAGGCCTCAGACGTGTACCTGAGGAGGCCTGTGATAGACATCACCGCTGCCATTGTTGTATCTGTGACCCAAGTACTTAGCTGTTCTTTATTTCAGGTGGATTCTGGGGGTGGTCCAGTTTCCTCCTGACATGTGCATCTAGGCAAGTAGTGATAGCCATTCTATTATCATGAACAGAGGTGTTTTTCCTGAAGTTTGATATGACAGCACCCAGTCCCTGTCTAAGTACCAGTGGATGCACATGGGACCTTGTGCTGTGTGTCCTTATTACTTTGTTGGTACAGTTATAGAACGCTGGGGCAGATTCATGAAACTAAGAAGAAAAAAAAAGAAAACTGTCTTGTCACCCACAGCCACCAATCACAGCACAGCTTTCATTTAATATCCTACTCTCGAAAAATAAAAGCTGAGCTGTAAATGGTTTCCATCAGCCACAAAGATAGCTATTTTTTTAGGCAAGTTTTATAAATCTTCCCCATACATTGAGTAAAATTTGAGCAAAACCTCCTGGTGTTCTCACTCACCTTCCACAGTTATACAGCTCACAACAATAGCATGTGCTGCTCTTAATCTTCACAGAACATGAACCTCGTGTCGGCATCTGGCAAGTAACCTGGACAAGACAAATAGAAACCAAAAAGCCTCACTGTCAGAAATACCTTCCATTATAACAGAAACTATATAAAAGGCAGTCCTGTGATCTTACCTCGGTAGCATCAGTAGCATGATCATCTCCTGCAGAGGGAAAATATCGACATCTGCCTGCATAGATTGGTCTCAGATCCTTTAAAAGTATAAGAATTTGTAATTAATGCCATTTTTTGGTCACAAATTCTGTTTTCTCATGTCCCTATTATACTATTTTGGGCATGTTCACATCTTTGTTGTAGGCTCCCTTCAGGGCTTTAAGCACAGATTCCACCAAAATGAGCATGTAAAAAAAAAAAAAGTCCTGTATGCAGGGATTATTTTCCACAAAATAGCATTCACCGGATTGGAAACCAAATGGGCACCAATAATAGTCAAAGGGCACAGTTTAGCACCATTTATGTTTTTTATGTGCCTGATCCAGCGCCTCAGTTATTTTGGTTGCTCTGCTCCTCTAATGGAAATATCTAGCTCTGATGTGAACATACCCTAAGTAACATTAACAGCTGTATAAAACTTTTAAAAATTCTTATGTCATATTAATCCAAGAAATAGACCCCACCCCAGGAATGCCCTCAAACCAGGTGGGAACGTCCATTTATAGGTGGAGCTTAGACATGCCCCACCCATTTTGTCACAGGATAGTCTGCGTTCCATGCTTGATGGAGGGGTATACAAGGGGTGTTCAATTATTTATCTACCCAGCCTGTTCGGTCAGTGTTTGAGAGCTGAGATTGTCTATTCAGGTTGAGACATGTCTGGACCTGCAACACACAGTAGCAGTTCAGTCAGCTGAAAGCACTGGAAGTGACAGGATGGCAAGTGCAGTACAGTGCAGGTCTACAAAGAAAGTGAGGGATCTGGGGCTTCGTTAAATTTATTTCAAAAGGAAGAAAAGAAGCCTAAAGAAATCCATGAAAGAATTATGTGTATATGGTGATCATGCACCTTCCTATTACCAAGTAAAGTTTTGGGCAAAGCAGTTTAAATGGGGTAGGGAATTAATTGCAGATGACCCCTGTCCAGGGCGACCAGTCAAAGCATCTTCAGAGGAAATATGCCATAACGTAGAGGCCATGATTTTGGAAGATCATCAGGTCAAAATCAGTGTTATAGCTCATGAATTAGGCATTAGGTTCCGGTATCATTCAGGATGTTTTGACGATGTCAAAGTTCAGTTCCTGTTGGGTGCCACGAATGTTAATGCCTGAGCAAAATAAATTGTCGCCAGCAGTTTAGCCAAGAGAATTTAGACATGCTTAGAGAAAATCCAGGAGATCTCTATTCTCAAATTATTACAGATGATGAAACATGGGTCATGCAGTGGAATCACAAGTGATCACTAGAAACACCATGGGATCCAGAAGGCATTTTATTATGAAAATTCACGCCACACAACAACAATTACTGGAGACACCTACAGTTAGGTCCATATATATTTGGACACTGACACAAATTTAGTTTTTATTACCGATTTACTAAAACATATTTAAGTTATAGTTATATAATGGACATGGACATAAAGTCCAGACTGTTGGCTTTCATTTGAGGATATCCACATTAAAATTGGATGAAGGGTTTAGGAGTTTCAGATCCTTTACATCTGGCACCCTGTTTTTAAAGGGACCAAATGTAATTGGACAAATGACTCAAAGGCTGTTTCATGCATGGGCAGGTATGGGCAATTCCTTCATTATTTTAGTCTAAATTAAGCACATAAAAGGCCTGGAGTTGATTTGGAGGTGTGGTGCTTGCATTTTGAAGATTTTGCTGAGATGTAAACATGCGGTCAAATGAGCTCTCCATGCAGGTGAAACAAGCCATCCTTTATCTGCGAAAACAGAAATAAATTATCCAAGAAATTGCTACATTATTAGGAGTGACATCCTGAGGAAGAAAGCAAGCACTGGTGACCTCAACAATGCAAAAAAGAACTGGACGCCCAGAATAATTACTATGGGGAAGAGAAGCCCCTTTACAACAGCCAACCAAGTGAACAACACTCTCGAGGATACAGGCATATTAATATCCAAATCTACCATAAAGAGAAGACTGCATGAAAGTAAATACAGAGGCTTCACTGCACGGTGCAAGCCACTCATAAGCCTCAAGAATAAGAAGGCTAGATTGGACTTTGCTAAAAAAAAAAAAAAAAACAGCAAACTTCTGGAAGAACATTCTTTGGACAGATGAAACCAAGATCAACCTCTACCAGAATGATG
Source organism: Bufo gargarizans (assembly GCF_014858855.1). Taxonomy (NCBI): domain Eukaryota; kingdom Metazoa; phylum Chordata; class Amphibia; order Anura; family Bufonidae; genus Bufo; species Bufo gargarizans. The sequence goes on from NC_058088.1 coordinate 102,712,511, forward strand.
GAAAGAAAAAAGTATAGCGAATGCATGGTACAGCTCATGATCCAATGCATACCACATTATCTGTAAAACACGGCGGATGCAGTGTGATGGCTTGGGCATGCATGGCTGCCAGTGTTTATTGATGATGTGACAGAGGACAGAAGCAGCTGGATGAATTCTGGGGTTTTCAGAGACATACTGTATGCTCAGATCCAGCCAGACCGATTGGTTGGCGTTTCATAATACAGATGGACAATGACCCAAAACATAGCCAAGCAACCCAGGAGTCAAGTCCCCTGATCTGAACCCAATAGAGCATTTCACTTGACTAAACTTCAGACAGAAAGGCCCACAAACAAACAGCAACTGAAAACCGCTGCAGTGAAGACCTGGCACAACATTAAAAAGGAGGAAACACAGCGTCTGGTGATGTCCATGAGTTTAAGACTTCAGGCAGTCATTGCCAACAAAGGGGTTTCAACCAAGTATTAGAAATTAACATTTTATTTACAATTATTTATTTTGCCCAATTACTTTTGAGCCCCTGAAATTAAGGGATTAAGTTTAAAAATACTTTAGTGCCTCACATTTTTATGCAGTCATTTTGTTCAACCCACTGAATTAAAGCTGAAAGTCTGAACTTTACCACAATGGATTTTGAACAGAACAATTCAGATGCAGTTAAAGTACAGAACAAAAATTTGAAAAATGTCTGTCCAAATATACATGGACCTAACTGTATACTTCAACAATGAAGGCAATCAAAGAGTAACACCGTGGAAAGTGGGCAGCAGGTGTTTTGCGGCTTCACAACAATGCGCCAGCTCACAAGTCTCGCAAATCACAAGCTGCTATCAGGGAATGCGGCTTCATGGAGCTTAACCATCCCCTCTACAGTCCAGACCTGGCTCTCAGCGATTACTTTCTCTTTCGGAACCTGAAGACGTTTCTGCATGGGGGAACGATTTCCTGATGATAATGCAGTCAAAGAGGCGGTGCAGCAGCAAGAAGTCTCCTATTCTGAAGGCATCTGATCACTGGAGGCGAAGTGGAATAAGTGTGTTGAAGTCAATGCTGATTACATTGAAAAGTAGTTCAATTTTCTCAGAAAATGTTGTTTTCATATTCAGGTAGATAACATATTGAACACCCCTCGTACCTCTGTAAAAGGTGATGGAATGCTGCATGCCACCATTTTTTCCTTGTGGACCAAATGCAAAATCAAATAAACCTGATGATACACACTAATGCTGTATCTACAGCAAGGAACCACTGATTTCTATTGGCACCATATATGTGGGCCATATGATACACTATCTCACAAAAGTGAGTACACCCCTCATTTTTGAAAATATTTTATTATATCTTTTCAGGGGACAACACTTAAGATATGACACTTTAATATAATGTAAAGTAGTCAATGTACAAGCTTGTATAACTCAAAATTACTCGACACACAGCCATTAATGTCTAAACCGCTGTCAACAAGTGAGTACACCCCTAAGTGAAAATGGCCAAATTGTGCCCAATTAGCCATTTACCCTTCCCGTGTCATGTGACTCGTTAGTGTTACAAGTTCTCAGGTGTGAATGGGGAGCAGGTGTGTTAAATTTGGTGTTATCGTTCTCTCACACTCTCATACTGGTCACTGGAAGTTCAACATGGATCCTCATGGCAAAGTACTCTCTGAGGATCTGAAAAAAAAGAATTGTTGCTCTACACAAAGATGGCCTAGGCCTCTGATGGCTAACCTCCGACACTACTGTGGTAAAACTACAACTCCCAAGATGCACACTTGCTTGACTGTTCTCAGAACTCCACAGAAATGAATAGAATATGCTGGGAGTCCTAGTTTCACCATATCTGGAGTGCCAGAGGTTAGCCATCACTGCCCTAGGCTATAAGTAATTTGCCAACACTCTAAAACTGAGCTGCAGCACGGTGGTCAAGCCAATACAGCAGTTTAACAAGACAGGTTCCACTCCGAACAGGCCTCGCCATGGTCGACCAAAGAAGTTGAGTGCACGTGCTCAGCATCATATCCAGAGGTTGTCGTTTCAAAATAGACGAGTGCTGCCAGCATTGCTACAGAGGTTAAAGGGGTAGGGGGAAGGGTCAGCCTGTCAGTGCTTAGACCATATGCCGCACATTGTATCAAATTGATCTGCATGGTTGCCGTCCCAGACGGAAGCCTCTTCTAAAGATGATGCACAAGAAAGCCCACAAACAGTTTGCTAAAGACGAGCAGACTAAGGACATGGACCATGTCCTGTGGTCTGATGAGACCAAGATACACTTATTTGGTTCAGATGATGTCAAGTGTGTGTGGCAGCAACCAGGTGAGTACAAAGACAAGTGTGTCTTGCCTACAGTCAAAGATGGTGGTGAGTGTGTCATGGTTTGGGGCTGCATGAGTGCTGCTGGCTATGGGGAGCATGTACTGTGACATACTGAAGCAAAGCATGATCCCCTTCCATTCGGAAACTGGGCCGAAGGGCAGTGTTCCAACATGATAACGACCCCAAACTCGCCTCCAAGACGACAACTGCCTTGCTAAAGAAACTGAGGGTAAAGGTGCTGGACAGGCCAAGCATGTCTCCAGACCTAAACCATATTTAGCATCTGTGGGGCATCCTCAAAACGGAAGGTGGAAGAGCAAAAGGTCTCCAACATCCACCAGCTCAGTGATATCGTCATGGCGGAGTGGAAGAGGATTCCAGTGGCAACCTGTGAAGCTCTAGTGAACTCCATGCCCAAGAGAGTTAAGGCCATGCTGGAAAATAACAGTGGCCACAAATAGACACTTTGGGCACAATTTGGCCATTTTCACTTAAGGGTGTACTCACTTTTGTTGCCAGCGGTTTAGACATGAATGGCTGTGCGTTGAGTTGTTTAACAAGCTATACACTGATACAATGTAAAGTAGTCATATCTTCAGTGCAGTGAAAAGATAAAATAAACTATTTACTCACTTTTAGTGAGATACTGTATGTGTCCACGGGCATGCAGTCTTAGTCTAAGTTCACAAGTTTCATCCACACAAAAATGTGGATTTTGCGGCAGATTTCATTGCAGATCACCTTACGTCATGACAATAGTCACATGGCGTAAGGAGAGCCAGTCACCGCTGTGGCCAGAGATTGGCTGCTGCGATGTGAAACCAGATGTTTATAGCAAGGGATCCCAGCGGAGCATCGCAGGCCTGGAGAAGAAGTAGTGAGAGGCAGGCAAGTAATCTTACTTTTACAGGTACCCACCACCGCCTAATAAATGCACAACTCCTTTAAGGATTTACTTAGATGTGACATCCTCTTTACTTACTAGATGTCTTGCAGCAAACACACCATCAACGATTGCACAACAGAAAGCTGCAATCACCCCAAAACTGATAAAAACTATCGAGGCAACAAGCTGTGAATACAAGAAAATTGATATTACAAGATAAGGCTGAGACTAGACTAATATCCAATATAATATAAAACAGTGTTTCCGAAATGGTTAGCTGCTCTAGCTGTTGGAGCAACGCTCCATGACTTCATTGAGGCCTGTGCTTTCTACTTGCTATTTTGCTGAGGTTTTTATGTAGTTTTTGTAGCCAAAATATAGAGTGGAAAAAAAATAAAAAAAATAAAAAAGAAGAGAAGTAGAATGTTTCCTTCTCTTTCTAATCCACTTCTGACACTGGCTTCAAACACTTCATCGGAGTGTCATGTGCAAAAGCACTTAATAGAAACCCCATCTAACATGAATTCTGAATTTTCAATGAGCTTTCTGCATGCGGTTTGTTCAAACTACCAGAAACACTACTGACATAACAGGGATACTTACCATTTATTTATTTCTCATATATACACCAATATATTCCACAGCGCTGTGCATAGATTGTAATAATCAAAAGTCCTCTAATTTCAGACATGTGGGCAATTTCACAGGGACCCACTTACCCAAGCCGGCACGTTCCTGGAGTGTAGGAGGAAACTGGTTACAACAGCTGCAGGGTGTATGGCCTCATACAAACACAAGATGAACATACACATTCCTTGTAGTGTTCCGGATTCTGACCCAATTAAAATATGGGCGGACCTACAGAGGGGACGCATACTTACCTGCTTGCCGCTGCTGGGTCCCATCTCTTTCGCTCCACGGCCTCGGCTACCTCACTTTGATGCCCAGCCTTCAACATCCACTCTGATACAGCTGCAGGGGGACCTGTCAATTGGTCATGTGATGTAAGAGGGGCAGCTCCCTGCTGCAGCCAGTGATTGGGTGCATTGGCATCAAGGCGGATGTTGACGGTGGGGCAGCTTAGATTTGCCATAAATATAAATTGTAAAAAGGGCTTTATTATTCCTTGATAATAATCACAACATGCCCTATTGCATAACTGCATTCAACACCAGTCTGCATACACTAAGGCCAGCTGCACAAACTGCAGAATACACATGTTTTTTCTGTGCAGAAAAACCGCAGAGTACCAGCAAAGTGCATGAGATCACACAAATTGTATGTACACTTTGCGGATTGTTTCCGTGCGGAAATTGACCTGAATTGTGGATTTCCAAGTCTGCAGCATGTCAATTAGGTTTGTGATTTTAGCTGCGGATTTCATCCTTTTCCAATGAAGGGTGAGATCTGCGGCAAAACCGCATCAAATCCGCGGATATGCTGCAGAAACATACATAAATCCCTAGAAAATTTGTTCGGAACTTATGTGTGTAAACCCGCACTCATGTGCAGGCGCCCTAAGGATGAATCTCCCAATGCTGTTTTCTGGGGAGGGAAAATTTGCAAACACCGTGGGGGGTCATTTATCAAAACTGGTGGAAAGGAAAACTGGCTTAGTTGCCCATAGCAACCAATCAGATTCAACCTTTCATTTTAAAGGAGTTCTGCAAAATGAAAGCTGGAATCCGATTGGTTGCTATGGGCAACTAAGCCAGTTTTCCTTACACTGCTTTTGATAAATCTCCCCCGTGTAACTTTTTAAATGCCACTGAATTTAGTCACAAGTAGCGTTCCTACACCACCCTCTAGTTTGTGTGTGTGCATCATGTAGCAGAGCTGTGTTTGTTGTGTGCATGTTGCAGAGAAAATGTGTTTTTTTTTCAGTCTTATAGTTGGGTGCATGTTATAGTCCGGAAAATACAGTGTACATACCGGTATATATTATCAACAGCAAAATTGTGTTCAAAAGTAAACCAAGTGAAGGGCCATTTGTCATTTTTGTAAGCAATTTTAATATTTTTCCCATAATTTGTGAACATATAGTACAGGCACACAATGCATGGTCAGCCCATTACCTATAGGCATCTAGTGATCTCTCTGTTCATCCCAAAATAGTGTTCAGTTAACACCAAGGGAACCCTACCCTAACCCATCCAGTGTAACCACATTCCCATACATTCAGAAGTCCAAAAGTCATGTTTTTAACCTCGTCACTGACATCATAGCCCCCTTTATAGCCAGGCATGTATCTATACTCACGTAATAACAGTTTTGTTCATGAAACCACTCGTATTCACACATTTTTGCTAAAGTCTGCTGCATTTTGCTGCCATTTCATAAACATGATATGACTGCAATGTTAATATACCCTAAACATAAGACTAGCACAAAATAAAACTATGATACAGGGGATAAAAGAAGAGTGTCCAGGAAGATTAGTAACATGTGCCATAAAGCAATATTTGCCTTATATTGTACAATGTATTTCCACTCACCATCTGTCTTTTATTCTCTATTAAATTGGATCCAATTATTCCAAGCATGGATCCAAATCCAAGCTGGAGAAAGAAGAAACACAAAGATGTTTTGTATGAACAACTGGCTAATTCCAAAATATTCAAAATTTGACTACACCAAGTATAATTTTTCTGTCATCCACATGTATAGATGATAGTTATCTGTACGGCGGGTAGAGGCTCTCAGTACATAACATTTAGAACACCGCCGGGCTCAGGCCTATTACAATCATACAAAAATCATTTAAAAACATTTAGACTTACTATTACACCGGGATAGTAGCCGCCCACAGTGACATTTTCAGTTCTGGTGGTTGCAGCCACCAGACCCAGCCAATACTTTATTTCTGTGCTTATTATTAATTAGACTAGTAATTATCCATAAAAAACAAGGATAATAAAGAGGACCACAGTGAGCAGAGACTCTCAGACTTACTATTACACCGGGATAGTAGCCGCCCACAGTGACATTCAGGTCTGGTGGTTGCAGCCACCAGACCCAGCCAATACTTTATTTCTGTGCTTATTATTAATTAGACTAGTAATTATCCATAAAAAACAAGGATAATAAAGAGGACCACAGTGAGCAGAGACTCTCAGACTTACTATTACACCGGGATAGTAGCCGCCCACAGTGACATTTTCAGTTCTGGTGGTTGCCGCCAGACCCAAAGTTAAAATTAATATGGATACCAGGAAAAGCGTCACAGTAACAAATATGGAATTTCTTCTTCTTTTATTAAAAGAGCCTGAAATACAATAAAATATGGAAACTTGATTAATCAGGGTGAACAATACCATAATGCTTTTGTTTTCTTTGGGTAACATGTAGAACTCTCTATGCACTATGTATTGAGGCACTGTTTTGCTTATCCGTGTACTCTATGCACCAATTGAGGTAGTCTTCTATGCCACTCTCGGAGCTCTGTTTGCTTGTATTATTAATATTATTACTATACTAGATGTTTAATCTTCATGGACAAAAAGCTGAATTAGTCACTTTATCTCAATGTTAAAATGTCAGCAGATTTGACCATACTAAACTGCTGACAGCACTAGGTAGGGGCTAGGGACAGCAGGACTTCCCTTTGTGCAGCTTTTATCATCAAGAGTAGTGAGAATATTTTATTCTGCCCAATTCTACTCCTACAGCTACCACTACAGCTGTCACTCAGAGCAGAGAGGCGGGGCTATGAAGCAGCTTAACGCAGAGGGCACGTTACAGTGAGGCTCCACCCTGCGCACTTAAAGGGGCTGTCCACTTTTTATTATTGAATCAAATTGGCGGGGGTCCGACTACAGTCATACGAGTGCTGCATTCTCTGTTCTGTTTACCTGCCTGCAGCAGCAATTGCAATTTGTAATTAAAAGTATGGCGTCCCCAATGACTTCTAAGAGACGGCTCTGTAGTATTCACTTGAACAGACAGAGCCGTCCCATAGAAGTGTATAGGGATGCCGTACTTGTAATCACACCTGCTGGTAAACAGAGCAGAGAAGGCAGCGCTCGTATGACTGCTGCCTTCTTTTTAAAACAGCTGATGGGTGGGGGTGCCAGGAGTCAGACCCCTGCCGATCTGATATTCATGAACTATCCTGAGGATAGGTCATCAATAGGAAGAAGTGGACAACCAGGAGCAGAATTCTATAGAATAAAAGTTCAGAATGTCACGATTTCTGATGATGAAAGCTCCACAATGATTGTCCTGTTCTCTGCAGCCCCTACCTAGAGCCGTCAGCAGTTTAGCACGGTGAACCTGCTGATAGAGTCCCTATTGTGTGCTGTCCAGTAAAAACAAATATATACAATTGGTATATAATATAAACTTGTTCATTTTGCCTACAAGAATAAGCTTTTTTAAGGCTAGTTTCACACTAACATTAGCCATCTGCCGGAGCTCTTTGTTCGAGCGTGCCTGCCGACCCCCATTGACATTGTATTGTTTTCTGGCCGACCCAATCCAGGCAAATTCTTAATCCCATTATAGTCAATAGAGGCCAGCGGGCATGCAGTTACATCCAGCTATCATGAATCCAGAGAGCTCCTGCCTGCTCTCCTGGAGCAGACTGATGGAGATCTCTAATGCTGATATTAAAGAGGAATAACATAAACCAGGACGTTCGGAAGGGGAAAATGCAGCATGTACATCTGCTAAAAGTGTTTTGCAGATCTGCAAAACGGAGACAGTCATGTGCATGAGGCCTTATACAGTAAATTACATATAGTAGGTGGAGGCCCATTATAGATTTAGCATTGGGGTCCAGGAGATTCAAGTAATGTCTCTGAATGTGGCCATTGTTAACCTGGCGCCCCGTGCCTGCGATTCCTCACTCCTCCCCGGCGGTGCATTCCCCTCCTAGCTCTGAGCGGAGATGGCGCTCCAGCTTCGGCGTTCCTTGTGTGCATATAGGGTGTGTGCGGGCGTCTCTCCTTATGCGAGGCAGCTCACACACACACACACACCTCCTATCTTCCCCAGCCTATGGCTGGCCTGCAGGATGTATTTAAAGGAGCCTCCTTCTACAGGAAGGCACCTGAGCAACTTTGGCACCAGCTTGTCTAGCCCTATTGTGTGAAGGAGTTTAGTGCGATTCTGCTTTACTGTGTACCGGATCCCGCTTCTTGTTTAACCCCTTCAGGACCCTGCCATTTTTCACCTTAATGACTAGGCGGTTTTTTGGGAAATTTTACATGTGTCCCTTTATGTGGTAATAACTTTGGAACGCTTTTACTTATCCAAGCCATTGTTTTCTTGTGACACATTCTACTTCATGATAGTGGTAAATTTCAGTCAATATTTTTCATTTTTATTTAAACAAAAAAATACCAAAATTACCCAAAAAAATTATTGGAAAAATTAGCAATTTTCCAAGTTTCAATTTCTCCGCTTTTAAAACAGATGGTGATACCTCATATAATAGTAATTACTTTACATTTACATATGTCTACTTTATGTTCGGATCATTTTGTGAATACCATTTTATTTTTGGGGAAAGTTAGAAGGCTTAGAAGTTTAGAAGCAAATTTCTAAAACCCACCTTTTTAAGGACCAGTTCAGTTATAAAGTCACTTTGTGAGGCTTACATAATAGAAACCACCCAAAAATTGCCCCATTTTAGAAACTGCACCCCTCAAGGTATTCAAAACTGATTTTAAAAACTTTGTTAACCTTTTAGGTGTTCCACAAGAATACAAAGGAAAATGTAGATGACATTTCAGAATTTCACTTTATTGGCAGATTTTCCATTTTAATCCATTTTTTTCCAGTAACAAAGCAAGGGTTAACAGCCAAACAAAACTCAATATATTACTCTGATTCTGTAGTTTACAGAAACACCCCATATGTGGTCGTAAAATGCTGTATGGGCACACGGCAGGGCACAGAAGGAAAGGAATGTAGATTTCACTGGGATAATTTTAAGCTGCCATGTCACATTTGAAGAACCCCTGAAACTAAAAAAAAAAAAAGACCCCATTTTGGAAACTACGGGATAAGGTGGCAGTTTTGTTAGTACTATTTTAGGGTACATATGATTTTTGGTGGTTGCTCTATATTTCACGTTTTGTGAGGCAAGTTAACAAAATAAATAGTTGATTTGGGACCATTTTTATTTTTTTATTTACAATGTTCATCTGAAAGGTTAGATCATGTGCTATTTTTTATAAAGCAGGTTGTTAGGGATGCAAAATACACTTTTTGTGATATAAGGTGACAAAAAAAATTTGACACCTCTTATTTTTTTCCCCCATGTGATATTTTAATAGACCTGGTTGATATGGCAATACCTAATAAGTCTATTTATTTTTTATTTATTTATTTTTTCACTTTTAACAAAATAAAAGCATTTTTGAAACAATGGAAAAAAAAATAGTTTTAGTAGCTCCATATTCTGAAAGCCATCGTTTTTTTTATTTTTTGCCCGATTGTTTTATGTAGGGGCTCATTTTTTGTGGGATGAGGTGATGGTTTGATTGGTATTATTTTGGGGGGCATACACCTTTTTGAACGCTTGGTGTTGCACTTTTTGTGATGTAAGGTTGGGCAGGTACCTTAAAATAAAAAATAAAATAAAGTCTGGTTGTGAGGCGGCCCTTACCTACTGTATATCACTAGGACGGCATATAATATATGGTTCTAATTTTTGGTGCCAAGGTCTGTTGCTCCCTTAACTTGGCTCAGAGTGTCATCATAAGGGCATGTCGTTGCATATCTCCAGTGTGTCTTACTCAGGTAAACCCTGTACTGTCAGCTTCTGAATAGGGTCACTAAAGGAGTATGGAGAAATGGCAGTCTCCCTCCCTGTCTGTCACTGGCACTTATAAGTAGGCATTCAGTCAGGCCAAAACTGACTTGTCCCATTAACGGTAGTAACTAACTACCATGGATACATGGCGTATAATTTGGGTGCTATCCAACAAAGTCCGCGGCGCAGCCAGTAGGTTGTGGGGCATAGCTCTCCCTATTGGCGATTCTGCGAGGGAGTGGGTTGACCCCACAGTGATCCGCAGAGGCGCTTTGCATAAATTGCGACTGTCCAGTCGGACGCGGAACTTGGGCGCATCAGTTGCAAGTGGGAACTCTCCCACTGGGTTGTGATATATAGCCTCAGTTTGTAATGTACCTACTAAGAGTGCCAAGTGTTATCTACAGATACTGTCAACAGGGGGAGGCCATGATATCTCCTGATGGATTTTGAGAACTGCAGCTGTTGAGGTGTGCTCCCCCGAGGAGCAGACTGTTTAATATGATTTCAGGTGGAGAAATGCCCAGGGACACAATGATTGCCCTTTATCTAAGAAGATGACCAGACATCTGTACCCATCATGAAGGCACCAGATGATCCCAGATGAACATCAGGACCATCCAGGCACAAGAAGATGAATCAACCGATTGGCCAAAAATGCAACATAAATGAACTTATAATGTATTGTGTTTGTTCTTATTGTAAACACTTCCACACACAGACCAGGCTTCCAACATAGTGTGTCGTTATACCGACAACAGGGGGATATGTTATGGGAAATATGGCTTTCAGCCAGAACCTCATCCTGATGACCACACAAATAATTGGACCCAGCGGTATTCACCTATTCAGTATGGCTAGTAGCATGGTGTCTCTTGTTAGCATATCTAAGGCAGGAAGGACACACTGTAAAAGCAGTTGAACAACATTCTCTTGTCCAAGAGATGGGGGAAGATATTTGGGTGGTCACAGGGTGGAGTCCATGGTGGGGGGGCTGGGACACAGGAACATAGTGAAAGTTGGGAGTGGGGTTTGTGCTTCTCTTCCTGGACACCCGTGGATAAACAGCATTTTAGGAGCAAGCTAATTTATGTGTGCTTATGTGGGTAAGTATAATATCCCAGTAGACTTTATATGTGTACGTATAGATATTTGCAGTCTGCAATTGTATTACCAGTTAGATTATATATGCTGTTTATGCAGGACTCTCTATATGTACATGTACTAATGGTCAGGTACTGGATGTGAGTTGGTTAGAAGAGTAGATCCAGTAGACTGTATATTAGTGGACTCTGGATATACTGTATATACATACACATTATTCAGGGCCGTCTAGACCGAGGGGCAAAAGGGGCAGCTGCCCCAGGCCCAGTTGCTCCTGGGGGGCCCAAGGCAGCTGCCTCTTGAGCCCTGCTAGCTACTGCCCTGGGTGTCAAGCTGTCTGTGTACTTTAACATTGTGATCTAGGACCTTAATGACATCATCACCATGTGACCAGTAACCTAGCAATTACTGGTCACATGGCTATGAGGTCATCGCAGGTCCTATCAGGAGTGTTGCAGAAGTTAACTGTGGAGCTTTTTTGTGTGAAGATTACATCAGAAAAAGGTGACAGGGGCTGTTATGTTAATATACTGTAAACTACTGTATAGTGGGGTGCTGTATATTGTGTGGGGGCCTGTATACTGTGGGGGGCTGTATATTGTGTGGGACTGTATACCGTGTTGGGGGGGCTGTATACCGTGTGGGGCCTGTATACCGTGGGGGGCCTGTATACTGTGGGGGGCCTGTATACTGTGGGGGGGCCTGTATACTGTGTACTGTGGGGGGGCCTGTATACTGTGGGGGGGCCTGTATACTGTGGGGGGGCCTGTATACTGTGGGGGGGCCTATATACTGTGGGGGGGCCTATATACTGTGGAGTGCTATACTGCTGTACTGTATACTGTGGGTGCGGTATAGTGTGGGGGGCTGTATCGTGTATAGTTTGAGGTGTTGTATACTGTGAGGTGTTGTATACTGTGAGGTGCTGTATACTGTGGGCTAATATACTGCTCTACTATATACTGTGGGGTACTGTATAGTGTGGGGTGCTATACTGCATACTGTGTGGTGCTGTTGCTATAGGGTGCTATACTGCATACTGTGGGGTGCTGGGGTGCACTGTAACACTAGGGTGAGCCGAGCCCCGGTCTCTTTCCTGCAGAGCGATGCCCACTTCCAGCCTGAGCCCAGCTGCCCAGAGCACTGATCCTGAGCCGCTAGAGTCTTCAGAACTGGAAGTATTTACAGTCATTCACTGGACTCTACCAGATGTGTGGATTTTGTGTGTGTTGTAGTGGAGGGCGTGATTGCCTGCTAAGGTGTGGGAAGGCGGGATCCAGGGGGCCCAAGTAAATTTTTGCCCAGGGTCCAATCAATATTAAAGACGGCCCTGACATTATTAGCCACATTTGCTTAGCATCCAGGGTGGGCAGGAACTGAGGTGGCTGTGTGTGGTGGTGTCCTCTATGCATTGTGTTATCTGTATCTCTATGTATAATGTCCATTGCTTTGTCATCTCTATGTTATCAGTAAACTATCTTTATATATAAGTATCTGCAAGGGTTGTGTGTTGCTCCTGGGGAATATGAAGGACTGGAAGAGGTGTAATTATACACAGGATAATCGGGTTGTATGGGAAACAAGGGCAACATGCTAGGAATAGAATCGAAGGGATAGAAAACGTCGATACACATAAAGAAGCAAAAATCCCCTCTTCAGTCAGAAACACACCTCCCCATGCTGCCAACAATATGGAATAGGTATGGCGATCCTGTTTGTCCCCATAAAGTTTGCACTGGGCAGCAAAAAGCCCTGTAATCAAGCACAAATCGATTTGTTGTACCTTTGATTGGTCTCTTATGGCCCCAGATCGGCCTATGTAAAAGGACCCTCAGGGAAAAATCCTGCAACGCTTCTTGATCTGCTATAAGCTATGAAAAACATACATCACAGATGCTCTTTGCAGAATGTTATTTATTATTGCGCAAATTAGGCCTACACTTTGCAATTTACTGTAAATATGCCAGACAACCGGCCTTCAAATATGTAATCACTCAGTAAAAAGTGCAAAGAGTGATGCCTTTTATCTTCATCAGCTCCATAAAATCTGGCACAAGTAGAGAAATCTGCATTTTCCTAATTACTAGGTCATCAGAATATTTCCGCAAAGTGAACCACTTAGATGTGTTGATTAATATCAATTTACCATCAGCATAAAAAGTACAAGATGTCCGATTTCAGCAAAACAAACAGAACCCGACACCAGATTTCAACGCTAAGACTAGGGCTCCAGCCCGGCTTTGGTCAGTGTGTCATCTGACCGCAACTTGCTGTTGCATCAATATGACAGCTATTTTAGGATACAATTTACTTGAGGGTCACTTGTGATTTAGGATCTGCAACACCCAATACACGCTGAAAAAATATAAATAAATTTTAACTTCACAAATGAGTCACGGTGGAACATAATTTGCACTGGCAATCTGCAGACAAAATCCAGGCGACGTGGACGTACAGCAACTGTCGACTGAGTCCATGAAATATGTGAGTGTCCCCGATTGCTAACTGGCGGAGTAGAATATGAATACTATTAATGCGCATGCTCTGCGTTTGTAGTACGTGCTGTTCCAAGCTTTATTCCGGCCTCCAAAATCAGGGATTCTGACTGCGATGCTGGAGTCTTCCCGGGTGCAGCCGGATCAGCAACCTCCGGCACGCTCAATCCTTTCACTTCTATGGGTCTTACAAAACCAGTTGAGCAAGTGTACATGCTGGGAGTTGTAGTTTCACAGTAGCTAGAGTGCCAAAGGTTGCTGATCCCTGCTCTAAGGTGAGATTTTTTTTCCATTTCAGCGTAAAATTTGTTCACTAGTGTGTAGATTGCCGTCTGCACAGCAGACATGCTTCAACGCAGTTTTAAGTGTGTGATTAGGGATGTTATGTATCCGTTCCTCTTATCAGTCATATAATGTGTGAATGTTACCAACTTAACCTTGTGCTGTTGAAAAAAAAAAAGTGGATACCCTTGGCATCGGAAGTATGTAGACTGCATTGCTACGAAGCGTTAAGCTCACACTTCTGTGTGCATGCTCACTTCTTGCCCCAGAATCGATATTCGCTCCCCTACATGTATTGGATGACCTAAAGGAAACCCGTCACCTGGAATTTGGCAATAGAGCTGAGGACATGGGCTGCTAGATCGCCACTAGCACATCTACAATAGCCAGTCCACATAGCTCTGTGGTTTTATTATGTAAAAAAAAAACGATTTCATAATGCTTATGTATTAGCTTAGTTTACTTTAAAGGGAAAACGTTTTATCTAACCTGTCAGTCATCTTGTTAAGGTGCCCAGGGCGTTGCTCATGGCTTGAAGATGCCGCCCGCCGCCGTTCGTGCCCAGCTCCTCCTCTGCTCTCATCAGTGCCGCCTGAAAATACTTAGATACGCCTCCAGCTCTCCCTCACTCCCCCCTCCTTCTTTTCTAAGATCCTGCGCGTGCGGCAGTGTTCGCGTTATCGGGAGGTTGAGCGAAGTGCCCGCGCATGCGCACTTCGCTCAATGAGGCTGAACGGAAAAGTCCACACGGGCGCACCAGGCACAGGCCTGTGCGCACGCGCGGGATCTTAGAAATAAAGGAGGGGGGAGTGAGGCAGAGCCGGAGGCGTATCTAAGTATTTTCAGGCGGCGCTGATGAGAGCAGAGGAGGAGCTGGGCACGAACGGCGGCGGGCGGCATCTTCAAGCCATGAGCAATGCCCTGGGCACCTTAACAAGATGACTGACAGGTTAGATAAAACATTTTTTTTTAACTAAATGAGCCTACAGATGTAGCTTATAAGACCACAATAGGAATCACAAGGGCTCCATGAACAGAACCATATTTTTAAAAGTGGGGGTCAGAAACTGGTGACAGAGTCCCTTTAAAGGGGTTCTCTCACTTCAGCATATTGCATTTATCATGTAGTGGTGGCCATGCTTGCCTCTCTAGTGGCCGGAACCGTGGGGGGCTCACTTAGGCTGGTGCTTTTTTCTATAGTGTGAAAACACGGCCACCGCTGAAGGATTGCAGGGCGGTCATAACCATGGAAATTAGCAGTATATAATGTGATAGAAAAATGCATTTCATGCTCCGATGCTCTCCTTTGCCCTGCACTGAATCGCACAGGTCAAAGGCGTTTTTTGGAGATCCGATGACGTACCGGGCTCTCTATAGGGACTGCTAGGTGGAGTCTTCAGCCCAGAAGTGAGCCCAACGACGTCACCAACACTAAAGGGTGGGCTTTAGCACTGCCCTAGCCTGTAAAACGGCTAGGGCAGCACTAAAGCCGCCCATAAGAGCTGGTGATATCACCGGCAACGCTGCTAGGCGGAAGCCTCCACCTAGCAGTGTTACAGTGCTTCAGTTTTGGACTTAATATATTTGCTAATGTACGCAGATTCCATATATACCCCTCTTACCTCAGGCTGTGCTGTAATTTCATAAAAAAAATAATAATCATACTTTTGTGATATGCTAATTACTTCACTACTGGATCCTCGGTCCGAAAAAACGCCCCCTCCTCTACTTGATTGACAGGGCCAGCGAGCGCTCTCATCCTCCAGCTGGCCCTGCCTGCAGTTCAAATCCTGTGCCTGCGCCGTACCGGTCCTCATTCGGCGCAGGCGCTCTGAGAGAAGGACGCTCGCTTGGCTGCTCCTTCCTCAGTGCACCTGCACAGATGACGTCACTCCTACACCCAGAAGAGAAGACACCGGCATCGCTGGTAAGGAGGCGGAGAGTCCGGTGATGTCGCTGGATGCTTGATTTAGGTAAGTATTTGCCTAATAAGCATGCAGCCACTACAACCACCAACGAAATGGGGTGCCATTATTTTAAAAAAAGGATTTTTAGAGACACTATACCACCAACGCTTATAAATGATATACCCATAATTAATAAATATATATATATATTACATATACACAGCCATATATAAATAAATATACAGTACAGACCAAAAGTTCTCATTCAAAGAGTTTTCTTTATTTTCATAACTATGAAAATTGTAGATTCATACTGAAGGCATCAAAACTATGAATTAACACATGTGGAATTATATACATAACAAAAAAGTGTGAAACAACTGAAAATATGTCATATTCTAGGTTCTTTAAAGTGGCCATCTTTTGCTTTGATTACTGCTTTGCACACTTGACATTCTCTTGATGAGCTTCAAGAGGTAGTCACCTGAAATGGTCTTTCAACAGTCTTGAAGGAGTTCCCAGGGATGCTTAGCACTTGTTGGCCCTTTTGCCTTCACTCTGCGGTCCAGCTCACCCTATACCATCTCGATTGGGTTCAGGTCCGGTGACTGTGGCGGCCAGGTCATCTGGCGCAGCACCCCATCACTCTACTTTATGGTCAGATAGCCCTTACACAGCCTGGAGGTGTGTTTGGGGTCATTGTCCGGTTGAAAAATAAAATGATGGTCCAACTAAACGCAAACAGGATGGAATAGCATGCCGCTGCAAGATGCTGTGGTAGCCATGCTGGTTCAGTATGCCTTCAATTGTGACTAAATCCACAACAGTGTCACCAGCAAAGCACCCCCACACCATCACACCTCCTCCTCCATGCTTCACGGTGGGAACCAGGCATGTAGAGTCCACCCGTTCACCTTTTCTGCGTCGCACAAAGACACGGTGGTTGGAACCAAAGATCTCAAATTTGGACTCATCAGACCAAAGCACAGATTTCCACTGGTCTAATGTCCATTCCTTGTGTTCTTTAGCCCAAACAAGTCTCTTCTGCTTGTTGCCTGTCCTTAGCAGTGGTTTCCTAGCAGATATTCTACCATGAAGGCCTGATTCACACAGTCTCCTCTTAACAGTTGTTCTAGAGATGTGTCTGCTGCTAGAACTCTGTGTGGCATTGACCTGGTCTCTAATCTGAGCTGCTGTTAACCTGCGATTTCTGAGGCTGGTGACTCGGATGAACTTATCCTCCGCAGCAGAGGTGACTCTTGGTCTTCCTTTACTGTGAGCCAGTTTCTTTGTAGCGCTTGATGGTTTTTGTGACTGCACTTGGGGACAGTTTCAAAGTTTTCCCAATTTTTCAGACTGACTGACCTTAATTTCTTAAAGTAATGATGGCCACTCGTTTTTCTTTACTTAGCTGCTTTTTTCTTGCCATAATACAAATTCTAACAGTCTATTCAGTAGGACTATCAGCTGTGTATCCACCTGACTTCTCCACAACGCAACTGATGGTCCCAACCCCATTTATAAGGCAAGAAATCCCACTTATTAAACCTGACAGGGCACACCTATGAAGTGAAAACCATTTCAGGTGACTACCTATTGAAGCTCATCAAGAGAATGCCAAGAGTGTGCAAAGCAGTAATCAAAGCAAAAGGTGACTACTTTGAAGAACCTAGAATATGACATATTTTCATAGTTATGAAAATAAAGAAAAACTCTTTGAATGAGAAGGTGTGTCCAAACTTTTGGTCTGTACTGTATGTGAACGGAAAAAAATAAATAAAAAGTTATGGCCTGGAGGTGGCAGTAGAGGTGCAGCCCAGAAATTAACTGTATCCACTAGGTAGTACCTGCGGCTCAGCTGTGGACAGCTAATGGCACCCTATGGATAACTTAATGCATAATGCATTTAACATTTAAGTGAAAATTGTTATTGGCCATGACTGCCATCATGAATTGCCAAAGCAAGTAATTTGCATTTAAAAGGGCCCTCACTTAAAGCATGGACTCACAAAGTGGTCTTTGATGCAAGTACACTTTTATCATGTTTTTTTATTTTTATGAGCTGTACATCCCCACCACAATTAGTTTAAAAATAAATAAGGGTATGCAGATACAGTATTACAATGGCGGAACATAAAGTTGATTTTACAGCAGAGTGTGTGTGGAGTACACAGCAAGAACCAGCACTACTGGCAACTTTTCCAGAGTGGGGCAGTTTGTGGCCTCACAGACCACAGTGGTATTATCTAGCCACTCTATGGTATTACTTGGCACAGCATGAAGTTAATTCCCTAGAGCTGGAGAGGTCAATGGTAATATTCCTGGTGGTCTAGGTTGCTCAAGGAGTTAAGGTTGGCATCCCTGGTGGCCTAGATGATAAAAAGGTTATTTACTGGGCCGTGATGACCCATCTCCTGGCATTTCGAGCTGGGATGGGGAGCCGTAGAGCAGCAGGAATAGGAGCAGTGTTGGGGGATCTGTGAGGGCGAGTATGGGGGTCTTTTTGTAAAAGGCATCTATCAGCAGATTTGTACCTATGACCTGTTACATGTGCGCTTGGCAGCTGAAGGCATCTGTGTTGGTCCCATATTCATATGCCTTCATCTGCCAACTGTGGCTGACATGTAACAGGTCAGCCACTTTCATAGGTACAAATCTGCTGACAGAGGCCTTTAACCCTTTCAGGACCAAGCCATTTTTCACATTTCTGCCCAGGCCATTTTTAGCAAATCTGACATGTCACTTTATGTGGTAATAGCTTCAAAACGCCTCTACTTATCCTGGCCATTCTGAGATTGTTTCCTTGTCACATATTGTACTTTATGACAGTGGTAAAATTAAATAAAAAATGTTCATTTATATTTATAAAAACTAAAAAAATACAAAAATTTACCCAAATTTTTGAAAATGAGCAAATTTCAATTTCTTTACTTTTATAATAGATAGTGATAACTTCAAAAATAGTTATTACGTTACATTCCCCATATGTCTACTTTATGTTTGGATCATTTTGTGAATACCATTTTATTTTTTGGGGACATTAGAAGGCTTAGAAGCAAATCTTGAAATTTTTCTGAAAATTTCCAAAACCCACTTTTTAAGCACCTCAGCTCCCCTAGCTTAAACCCCCTTAATGACCAGACCACTTTTTACAATTCTGCACTACCCTACGTTCACGGTTTAATGCTCGGTCATACAACTTACCACCCAAAAGAATTTTACCTCCTTTTCTTCTCACTAATAGAGCTTTCACTTGGTGGTATTTCATTGCTGCTGACATTTTTACGTTTTTTTGTTATTAATCGAAATTTACTGAATTTTTAGCAAAAAAATGAAATTTTTCACTTTCAGTTGTGAATTTCCGAGCACCTGTCATGTTTCCTGAGGTTCTACAATGCCCAGACAGTAGAAACACCCCACAAATGACCCCATTTCGGAAAGTAGACACCCTAAGGTATTCGCTAATGGGCATAGTGAGTTCATAGAACTTTTTATTTTTTGTCACAAGTTAGCGGAAAATGATTATTTTTTTTTCTTCTTCTTACAAAGTCTCATATTCCACTAACTTGTGACAAAAAATAAAAACTTTCATGAACTCACTATGCCCATCACAAAATACCTTTGGGTGTCTTCTTTCCAAAATGGGGTCACTTGTGGGGCATTTATACTGCCCTGGCATTTTACCTAAAGTGTGAGAAGAAGTCTAAAAATCCAAATGCGTAAAAAATGCCCTGTGAAATCATAAAGATACTCTTTGCAATTTGGGCCCCTTTGCGCACCTAGGCTGCAAAAAAGTGTCACATATGTGGTATCGCTGTACTCAGGAGAAGTAGGGCAATGTGTTTTGGGGTGTATTTTTACATATACCCATGCTGGGTGAGAGAGATATCTCTCTAAAAGTCAACTTTTCCCATTTTTTTATACAAAGTTGCCATTTTAGAGAGATATTTCTCTCACCCAGCATGGGTATATGTAAAAAGACACCCCAAAACACATTGCCCAACTTCTCCTGAGTACGGCGATACCACATGTGACAGTTTTTTGCAGCCTAGGTGGGCAAAGGGGCCCACATTCCAAAGAGCACCTTTTGGATTTCACAGGCCATTTTTTACACATTTTGATTTCAAACTACTTCTCACGCATTAGGGCACCTAAAATGCCAGGGCAGTATAAATACCTCACAAGTGACCCCATTTTGGAAAGAAGACACCCCAAGGTATTCTGTGAGGGGCATGGCGAGTTCATAGAATTTTTTTTTTTTTTGGGCACAAGTTAGCGGAAATTGATTTATTTATTTTTTCTCATAAAGTCTCCCTTTCCGCTAACTTGTGACAAAAAGTTCAATCTTTCATGGAATCAATATGCCCCTCAGCGAATACCTTGGGGTGTCTACTTTCCAAAATGGGGTCACATGTGGGGTATTTATACTGCCCTGGCATTTTAGGAGCCCTAAAGCGTGAGAAGAAGTCTGGAATATAAATGTCAAAAAATTTCGTGTGAGATTTTATTTTGTTGTTTTTTTGTCACAAGTTAGTGGGATATGAGACTTTGTAAGAAAAAACAAAAAACAATAATCAATTTCCACTAACTCGTGACAAAAAAAACTCTTCTATGAACTCGCCATGCCCCTCAAAAGTGATCTTTTTATAGCGCCGCAGCGATTTTACGTTGTTTTTGCAGTGATAAAAAAAAAAAAAAAAAAAAACGGTCACTGCGGTGGGGCGGACTGAACGCAAGTGTGTGCACAAGATCAGACCTGATCGGGCGAACACTGCATTTTTTGTAGAGCCTATAGAAAAGGCATTTTCTTTATAGTTCTGGCAAAATGCAGAAAGTACATTGCCGGTGTCCGTGTTTTGCGGATCCGCGGTGTCCGTGTTTTATGGATCTGTGGATCCGCAAAACACATATGGACGTCTGAATGGAGCCTTACGGGGGGGGTGATCAATGACAGGGGGGTGATCAGGGAGTCTATATGGGGTGATCACCCCCCTGTAAGGCTCCATTCAGACGTCGGTATGCGTTTTGCGGATCCGCAAAACATACGGACGTCTGAATGGAGCCTTACAGGGGGGTGATCAGGGAGTCTAATATGGGGTGATCAGGGGTTAATAAGTGATGGGGGGGGGGTGTAGTGTAGTGGTGTTTGGTGCTACTTTACAAGCAAAAGGGACCACCAGAGTACCAGGTATATTAGACGCTGTTAACAAACCAGCGTCTAAAATACCTTTCAGGGGTTATAAAAAAAAAAAAAACGCATCTACAGCCTGTAGATCAGCTCATTTACCTCCAGTTCCTGTGTGCGCACGTTCACAGGAAATCTCGCGTCTCGCAAGATGACGCGCCGGCGCATCAAGGAGGAATGAATCGACCGCCTCTGGAACGCAATCCTGCGTTAGGAGGTCCGGAGGCGGTTAAGGACCAGTTCAGGTCTGAAGTCACTTTGTGAGGCTTACATAATAGAAACCACACAAAAATGACCCCATTTTAGAAACTACACCCCTCAAGGTATTCAAAACGGATTTTACAAACTTTGTTAACCCTTTAGGTGTTCCACAAGAATTAATAGAAAATGGAGATGAGATTTCAGAATTTCACTTTTTTGGCAGATTTTTCATTTTAATAAAATACATTTCCACTAACAAAGCAAGACTTAACAGCCAAACAAAACTCTATATTTATGGCCCAGATTCTGTAGTTCACAGAAACACCACATATGTGGCCGTAAACTGGTGTACAGGCACACGGCATTGCGGAGAAGGAAAGGAACGCCATATGGTTTTTGGAAAGCAGATTTCACTGGGATAATATTAAGCTGCAGTGTCACATTTGAAGACCCCCTGATGCACCCCTAGAATAGAAACTCCCCCAAAAATTATGGAAACTACAGGATAAGGTGGCAGTTTTGTTTGTACTATTTTAGGGTACATATGATTTTTTTGTTGCTCTATCATACACTTTTTGTGAGGGAACAAAAAAATAGATTTTTTGGCACTGTTCTTTTTTTTTTGCTATTTACAATGTCTGACAGGTTAGATCATGCGGTATTTTTATAGAGCAGGTTGTTATGGACGTGACAATACCCTACTTTGTTGGTTGTTACAGTTTTACATATAAAAGCATTTTTGAAAATCTCATTTTTTTCGGTATGAGATGGCGGTTTTATTGTTACTATTCTAGGGGGCGTATGACTTTTTGATCACTTGCTATTACACTTTTTGTGAAGTAAGGTGACAAAAAAAAGTTAGTTTTTTTTACATCGTTTTTTTTTTTAGGATGTTCATCTGAGGGGTTAGGTCATCTGATATTTTTATAGAGCAGGTCATTACGGACGTGGCAATACCCAATATGTACAGTCGTGGCCAAAAGTTGAGAATTACATAAATATTGGAAAAGTTGCTACTTAAGTTTTTATAATAATAGCAATTTGCATATACTCCAGGATGTTATGAAGAGTGATCAGATTGAATTGCAGAGGTCCTGAAACAGAAGGGCCAACACTGCAAATACTGACTCTTTGCATAAATGTCATGTAATTGTCGATAAAAGCCTTTGAAACGTATGAAGTGTGTGTAATTATATTTCACTACATCACAGAAACAACTGAAACAAAGATCTAAAAGCAGTTTAGCAGCAAACTTTGTGAAAACTAATATTTGTGTCATACTTTTTTATTTAAGTTTTACACAATAATATCATTTTTGAAACAAAAAAATAAAAATAAAATGTTTTAGTGTCTCCATAGTCTGAACGCCATAGTTTTTTTTTATTTTTGGGGATTGTCTTCGGTAGGGGCTTATTTTTTGCGGGTTGAGGCGACGGTTAGATTGGTACTATATTGTGGGGCATATGCCTTTTTGATCGCTTTGTGTAGCACTTTTAGTGATGTAAGATGACAAAAAAAAAAAATATAATAATAATTTAGCACAGCCTTTATTTTATTTTTGGGACGGTGTTCACCTGAGAGGTTAGGTCATGTGATATTTGATGCATTGGCTGTAAGTGTATTACCAGTGTAAGGCTAGTTTCACACTAGTGGCAGGCGAACAGCCTGTCGGATCCGTCCTGCCGCTAGTTCATGTGTGCCCCCGGACTGCCGCTCCGTCCCCATTGACTATAATGGGGGCAGGGGCGGAGTTCCAGTGGCAGCATGGCAGCGCACGGCGAGAGGCAGCAAGACTAAAAAGTACTGCATGCAGTCCGGGAGCACACGTGAACTAGCGGCAGGACGGATCCGACAGGAGGTTCACCCGCCGGAACAGCCTGCCGGACTCCCCTGCCACTAGTGTGAAAGTACCCTAATACACTTACAGCCTGCTTGAACTGTGAGATCCAGGGGACTGGCTCTCCTGGAAGGCAGCCACGATGCCTAAGGAAGGCATCAGGCTGCCTTCCCTGCCATCGGGTCCCCGTCACAGCAGCGCGAGGACCCGATGGCCACCCCGCACACGTCTGAAGTCAGCACATGCCGCGGTCAGCGCTGACCACAGCCGTGCAGGTGTTAATGCGCCTGCATCAGTGATTTCACCGATGGCGGCGCATAAAGCAGGGGTCCGGCTATCAGTGACTGCCGGACCCCTGCCGCGGATCGGGCGGGCGCTGGGCGTTAAGAGGTTAATAATAATAATTTCTCACTTCCACAGATCCCCCACCACTTGGGTTCTCACTGCTCAGGCCTGCTCAGCTAATCATTTTTGATTTTCAACATTTTCTGTCCAATTTATTTTTCTTTTAACAGCTTTGATGTAAATGTGTTGGGCATGTCTAAACGGAAAATTGTCTTTTCATGTAAACATTATCATAGAAACGGGAGATCAATTAATGTGCCACTTAAATGAAAATATAATTGACCTGTTGATGTGTGGAATAAGTGCACAATCATGTCATTCTGATATTTTCAGCTGCCTGGATGCTTCCTGGCCCGGCCGCCAGGAACAAGTATCAGGTTGCAGCAGGTGCTTGAAGCTTCAGTCTTAGAGATAGGGTACAGTTTGCTACAACACATGAAAACAACCTACCTTTGCACATAGTTAATGATCTGGTTAGATTTTGGTAGTGGTGTAAATGTGTGTGTGATACAGTTACTGTGGTTGTCACAGCAACCTACCTACAGTAAAAGAACAGCAACGCGACGGACTTATCTCATCAGTAAAATACCGTCAACCTAGGCAAAGGCTGCTTACTATTGTCATCCTCCTGCCTGTCCAGCCAAACGTCCATAATGCAGCCCTGCATTCTGTGAGGGACGTATGGACCAATCCATGAGCAGTGGTAGCTACAGAGGAGCAGGAGTAGAGAACCGGATATTTGTTTAATATGACAACTAAAAATGTACTTCAAAATAATAGCCCAATTTGGATACCAATGAGACACTTCTACAAAATACAGGGCCCTAATATGGAATAAAAAAATCCCCAAGAATTCGCTTAGAGACCTTACAGAGGGAGAAGGATAGCGGTGGACTGGTGATTCCCAATCCGTGGTTGTACTTTTCAGCGGCACAAGCTCAACAGTGCAAATCCTGTAGTGTCCTGGGTAACCCGGGGTCCGTGAGTGCGCTATTATCTTACTTGATGGGAGGGAGACCACCAGGGTATATACTGGAGCTTGGCTCTGTTATCTGTCCCCCAGAACCCATCCCGTGTGTTACTCTACTATGCAAAGCATGGAAAAAACTTAAAGATATCACCAAAATCTCAGGGTGTAGTGCCCTTACTCCCTTATGGAATAACTCGAATCTCCTGGAACTGAGTAGGTTGGAGGGCTTTGATAGTTGGGAGAAAAAAGGAATTTACTGGGTGTCACAACTGTATACAAACAAAATTTTCAAAAGCTTTGAACAACTGAAGGAGGAGTTTCAGCTCACGAACACAAACTTCTATCAGTACTTACAATTACGCCACGCCTTGTCAGCGCAGGGAAAGACAACGAATCTGACTATACAGGCATCTATGATAGCGGAACAGATCAGAAAGGGAGGGGATACCAAAGGAGTGATCTCCAGTTTCTACAAGTTGTTGCTATCATTCTATCAGGACCACTTTCCATTGACTGTTAGGGAAAAATGGTCCCGAGAGGTTGGCCCTCTGAATGATGAGCGGTGGTCTCAAATGTGAGACACACAGACTGTCACAATTATACTTAATACACAGGGTTTACAGAACACCCAAATTCCTACATAAAATAGGGGTACGCAACACATCTAACTGCCCGAAATGTGATATGTCGGAGGCACATATATCTACCACACAGGCGAATGGTGTCATAATGCTGCAAATGCCCCGAGGTCCAATCCTTCTGCTCCTATTCCAGTTCCGTCGGTTGTTGCCCAGCAGAATTCTGCTGTAGACAAACTCGGCCGTCCTATCAAGTACCTGGGCAGGTCACAAATCTGCAACAACTATAATTTTTGAGCTTGCAATTATAGTCAATGCCGTCTGTTGCACATTTGCGTCAACTGTTTCCGGGCTCATCCGAAGGTTGCCTGCTCATTAAAAACAGATAAACATTGCATGAGCGTCGTGAATGTGGATCTCCTGGAATTTTACTTGCAGGGGCACGAGGATGCTTGTTTTCGCAACTTTCTTGTATCGGGTTTTACTAGTGGTTTCCACACAGGCCTTGTGGCTTTACCGGATGACACCTATGAGTGTAGAAACTTGCAGTCCGTGTTACATAACACTGGGTCCATAGATAGACAAGGGTTACATTATCGGCCCCTTTTTAACATCCCCGTTCGAACAGTGGAGGGTTAGCCCTGTAGGGGTGGTCGCGGGTAAATTCAGTAACAAAGAGAGACTGATTTTCGATCTGTCTGCGCCTCACGGTTCACATGCACCTAGTCTGAATTCACTCATACCAGCTGAGGAGGTCAGCATGGTATACGCCTCCATCGATCAGGCAATCGCGCTTATTCTAGCCACAGGTCCCGGGGCGATTCTGTCCAAATCGGACATATCAGACGCCTTCAAATTAATCCTGATCAGGCCAGAGCTTTGGCGATGGCATGGGATCAAGTGAAATACCTACTATTATTTTGCAACAAAGTTGAATTTTGGATCCTGTAGCAGCCCTTGGATTTTCGATCAGCTGGCGAAAGCCTTGCATTGGATCCTCGAGAATAAGTTTGCTTGCGAACATGTCATACATTACTTGGACGACCTCTTGCTGATCGAGTCTCCACAGGGCTCGCGAGGTGATCTCCAAAGTCTCCTAGCATGTTTCGCACAGTTAGGGATCCCCGTTTCCCCGAAAAAGGTGGATGGTCCTGCTTCCACCATTACCTTCCTGGGCATTGTGTTGGACACAGGCAGCATGTCCGCTAGGTTGCCGGTAGACAAGTTGATCAGGGTCCAGGAAGTCATTCACAGTTTCACAACTGGTAGGGTCACCACGAAGGTGGAGCTGCAATCGTTGTTAGGCATGCTTAATTTTGCGATGCGCGTTATTCCTCAAGGTAGGTCTTTTGTAGCTAGGTTGTTACCACTCCTTTCAGAAGCCTCCTGTCAGGATAGTCCAGTGTTCCTAGATAGTCAGGCGCAAGCAGATTTAGGTATGTGGGACCACTTTTTGAGTCATTGGAATGGCGTGTCTATGTTTGTTCCAGCAGTCTCGGACAACTCCCCTATTATATTCGCCAGCGGCACGGTAAGCACTGGTTTCGCTGCAGTTTTTGGCCCCCATTGGCTGAACGGGACATGGCCAGGGGAGATGTTAGAGGCCACAGGAGTTTTTCAATCAACGGAGGTGAGGGACTTGTATCCCATGGTGGCGGCAGCTTGTGTTTGGGGTCGCTGTTGGACAGGCCGTACTGTGATCTTTACCTCTGATAGTTCCTCCACCATGACTATCCTTGGCAGTGGCAAATCCAGGTGTCAACTGGCCATGTCCTTTATGAGGAGTCTGGTGCAGTTGTCGCTCGTGCACAATTTCCTGTTCTGTGGCTCCCTTATACATGATGCGCAGATGGTAGCAGTTGACACCCTAGCTAAGAGTAATTACTCTTTGTTTTCACAGGTTTGCCCCGAAGCCAATATGTCGAGAACCCCGTCTCCTCATCTTGCCTTGCTAATTCTCAACTAAACAAATACTTAGCCACGGCCCATGGGCTGTTTTTCAGGTCTCTCTCGGCCAATACCACCAGAGCGTACAACACCGGCTGGCGGTTGTACTTTAAAGACCACATACTGTCTTTCATCGGGTACTGTCATGTGCACATGCACCTTTTACATAGCACAGTCAGAACTTACCTGTCAGGGGTCCAACATCATTTGTCACTCTCCCATCCAGAGAGAATATCGTTGTTTTCCAGTCATGTGGTCAAGGCCACGTTGAAAGGTTTACAGAACAGTACCCCAGGTGTAAGCTCCCATAGACAGCCCATTTCCGGCCCGGTGTTTAGAGGCATGTCTGATTTGTTAAATTTGAGGCCTTTCTGGGTACTACAAAGCTTGGTAGTTAAAGCTGCCATCTATTTGGCATTTTACGGCTTCATGAGGCCAGGAGAGTTCACCTCTTTGTCACCTAGCCCATTCCTAGCCCGTCAGCAGTTGATCCCCAGCTCAGAGGGCTTTGTCCTGTCGTTACCCGTGACTAAGACCTCCCAGTCAGGTTCCCCTACCCATATTAAATTCTTCCGTACGACCCACAAATGGTGTCCAGTCCACGTCTTACAGGAATGGTCAGGGGCACTGGCCGACCTCAGCACCAACATTCCTCTGTTACCCTTCGGGGCAGCAGCATTGTCCACCTCCCAGTTCATCTCGCATGTGTGTATACTGGCGGTCAATTTAGGTTTAGACCCACTCACTGTGTCAGGACATTCTTTCAGAATAGGGGCAGCGTCAGCCGCTTCCAAGAATCAAGTCCCGGCACACATTATTCGTAAGTTGGGCCGGTGGCGCTCGTCTTGTTTTAATCAATATGTTCCCAACCCTGTAGGAAAAATTTCATGTGCCTTTCAGACTTTGGCGTTGTAATGTGTCAATAAACATGTTTTGTACTTCATGCTGGGTTTTTGGCCTCTTTCAGGTGTACTCTCGACAGAAGCGGTTATGGCACAACTCAGACCGTTAACATCTGTTATGAGTGAATGAGGGGGTAGGTTCTTTTACACATAGCCCCGGTCACAAATATATCATGTATAAATATATCAGAGGACAGTACAGAGATCTCTCCCATCATCTATTTATCCCCAGGACTGTGACGAGAGGACACCCTCTGCGTCTGAAGGAAAGAAGGTTTGTACACAAACATAGAAAAGGATTCTTTACTGTAAGAGCAGCGAGACTATGGAACTCTCTGCCTGAGGAGGTGGTGATGGTGAGTACAATAAAGGAATTCAAGAGGGGCCTGGATGTATTTCTGGAGTGTAATAATATTACAGGATATAGCTACTAAAGAGGGGTCGTTGATCCAGGGAGTTATTCCGATTGCCTTATTGGAGTCTGGAGGAATGTTTTCCCCCTTAAGTGAGGAAAATTGGCTGGTACCTCACATTTTTATTTTATTTTTTTGCCTTCCTCTGGATCAACTTGCAGGATAACAGGCCAAACTGGATGGACAAATGTCTTTTTTCGGCTTTATGTACTATGTAACTATGATGTATTCCTATTGTTAATAGTGTGATTAGAGCTGTATACTGAACTGGTTATATTTGTTTACTTGCAGTTCCACCAAATACAAATTGCAAATACAAATCGCAAGCTACAATTGCAAACTACAAAGTTCACAATCCAAATTGCATACAACCATACCAGATCATACTCAACCAATCTGCAAATAGTTACTGCAAACCCAGTTTAGCCAGTAGAACTGTTAAATCTCAGATATACCTCTCAAAGAGATCATAAAGTAGAAACATAGAATGTGTTGGCAGATAAGAACCATTTGGCCCATCTAGTCTGCCCAATATACTGAATACTATTGATAGCCCCTGGCCCTATCTTATATGAAGGATGGCCTTATGCCTATCCCATGCATGCTTAAACTCCTTCACTGTATTTGCAGCTGCCACTTCTGCAGGAAGGCTATTCCATGCATCCACTTCTCTCTCAGTAAAGTAATACTTCCTGATATTAGTTTTAAATTAGAGGGGCAAAGGTTTAAAACTATGTCCTCTTGTAGCAGTTTTTCTTCTTTTAAATATGCTCTCCTCTTTTACCTTGTTGATTCCCTT
Organism: Bufo gargarizans; assembly: GCF_014858855.1. Classification (NCBI taxonomy): domain Eukaryota; kingdom Metazoa; phylum Chordata; class Amphibia; order Anura; family Bufonidae; genus Bufo; species Bufo gargarizans. The sequence goes on from NC_058088.1 coordinate 102,741,440, forward strand.
TATGTATTTAAAAGTTTCTATCATATCCCCTCTGTCTCGTCTTTCTTCCAAGCTATACATGTTAAGGTCCTTTAATCTTTCCTGGTAAGTTTTATCCTGCAATCCATGTACCAGTTTAGTAGCTCTTCTCTGAACTCTCTCCAAAGTATCAATATCCTTCTGGAGATATGGTCTCCAGTACTGAGCACAATACTCCAAATGAGGTCTCACTAGTGCTCTGTAGAGCGGCATGAGCACCTCCCTCTTTCTACTGGTAATTCCTCTCCCTATACACCCAAGCATTCTGCTAGAATTTCCTGCTGCTCTATGACATTGTCTGCCTACCTTTAAGTCTTCTGAAATAATGACCCCTAAATCCCTTTCCTCAGATACTATGTTTAAAAAACTTAAAGTGAGAGTACAGATACTCTACAGAAATATATCCACCATTTTATGTTGAATGACAAGATAGAACAGTTGGACCACCATCTTATGCATACCGCCATTTTGTGATATCTTTTCAACACGTGTTTTGTACATTGACTATCTGCTGCGAAGGCGGCAGTGTTATATATGAAGAAAAGTTGAAGTTAATAAAGAAGTTATTTGAAGCATTTGGTGTGCTGTTCAAACCTACTGTTTCCATAGAACAACGCTAGAGGAATTACAGACTAAAAGTCAGAGATATCAAAATTCTAATGCCACAGCGCAAAAGGCACTTCATAGTGCTGCGCCTGCCACATACAGTGCAAGAAAAGGGTTTTATTATTTTAACAGTTCAGACATTTTTGGATGCAGCGATACCAGTTTATTTTTTTTATGTAAAATTGGGAAATGGGGTGAATAATTTTTTTTTTACTGTTTACTAAATAACTTATAGCCCCCTAAGGGAGCTATAATCTGCGTTCTTCTGATTGCATGTCTCATAGATCATAATAGAGAACTATCACTACCATTGCAGGAATCATGCTCTGTGTGCGAGCATGATACTCCATTCTGGACTTGCAGGAGCGCACTGCATTATACTGATTTATAATGCTTCTTGTGCATGACCTTACTGATACAGAATCATACTGACAGCTTTATGTCACTATGATTCTGTAGAAGGAAGGTCAAACAGACATACATGTCTGTGAAGGTTCTCATTTATCCAGGTCATGGTATATATCTGTAAAGAATAAATCAAGGCAACTGGACGTACTGTAGATTTCTTGAAAAAGTTTCACTCGTTCTTCCAACGAGCTTTCTCAATTCTGAGTGATTGTACAAAAATTCTGGGAATAAATATGTAACTGAATCCACATCTGGTAATTATACCCAGCATTGGGTCAAAGGTGTTGATTCCATTATCCTAATTGGAGTCAGTAGGTGATAAAGACTTCCCAGAAAAAGGTGTCAAGACAGCATTGTATGTGGCAGACAATAGATGTCTAACCCCCCCACCTCTGTTCAAGCTTGGCTTCTCCATTTTTACGTAGATGGCCTCCTTCACGCCTCGTTTGTACCAATCGGCCTCCTTATCCAAAACGCGTACTTGACTGTCTTCAAAGGTGTGACCTGTTCCTTTTAGATGTAAATACACGGCTGAATCTTAAAGCTTGAATAGAGGTGGGGGGGGGGTTAGACATCTATTGTCTGCCACATACAATGCTGTCTTGACACCTTTTTCTGGGAAGTCTTTATCACCTACTGACTCCAATTAGGAGAATGGTATCAACACCCTTGACCCAATGCTGGGTATAATTACCAGATGTGGATTCAGTTACATATTTATTCCCAGAATTTTTGTACAATCACTCAGAATTGAGAAAGCTCGTTGGAAGAACGAGTGAAACGTTTTCACGAAATCTACAGTACGTCCAGTTGCCTTGATTTATTCTTTACAGATAAACAGACATACAGCATTATAAATCAGTATAATGGCGTGCGGCCCTGCAAGTCCAGAATGAAGGATCACGCTCACACACAGAGCGCGATTCCCTCAATGGACTCGCTCGTGTGAAACAGCCCTTATGATCCATGCGATTTTCACTGCCTGCTTGTCAAGCTGTGCCTTGTGCACAGCTTTACAGGCAGCTTACCATGACAGGCCTGGTAACGTTTAGAAGACTGTCATGGTAAACGATCAGCTCTGATCATAAAGACAAAGGGCATCTGTCTGTCTGTCTAACCTCACAGATGCCCTGATCGCTATTGAGGGGTTAAATGACCAGTTTTGGCATCATTGCAGCCAGTTTCCTGCTGTAATATACAGCTGGTATCTGCCATGTATGGAGTGGGCTCAGCACAGCAGCAGCGGGACAGAGTTCTGGCGGAGGCTGCCGGAATAAATGTCGGACATGTCAGTTTTATTCCAGCAGCCTCTTGCCATGCGCTGCCGTGCCTCTGCCGGAACTCCACCCCCGCCCCCATTATAGTCAATGGGGGCGGAGCGGCAGTCCGGGGGCACACGGTCACTAGCGGCAGGACGGATCAGACAGGCTCTTCATCCTACGGAACAGCCTGCTGGAGGTCCATGCCCCTAGTGTGAAAGTAGCCTTAGATGGGCAGACTGTTGGCAACGGGTGGTCGTAGGAGTATTCGTCCCTGATAATCTGCCCGGCAATTGAGCAGTGTAAACCCACCATAAACAATGGCTTTGTAATCTTTTCTAGACTTCAATTACTCTATTGTGCATCTCTTTTTAAATCTCTTGAGATCCTCATTTGCTACTTGCCTGCTTTGCATTTCCAGACAAGATCTAAATTCAACAGGTCTGGCAGTAATCATGTCTGGGTATGGTCAATGATATTGAACCAAATTGCCAATTGGATTTGGTTAATAGGTTGATTTAGTAGCTAAGGGGGCAATTACTTTTTCACATAGGGTCATCATCATTTCATTTAATGGGTTATCTCTGTCTAATATTAAACATAGTTTGATGATCTGAAACATTCAACAAATATGCAAGAACTGAAGAAACTGGGAAGGGACAAAACGTTTTCCCGTGCCTGTAGATGAGTTAGAGTCCAGTCTGTCTGGATGGGATCCGCTAGCAGTCTAATGTGTTTAAGAACAGCCAAGAAACAGCATTCACGTCTTCCCTGGTGATCCTCCTTTACACCCTGTCAACATGTGACCGTGTGTTCTGAACGGAAACGCTGGCGAAAACAGACGGCCGGCTGTATGTGTTTTGCGGATCCACAAAACATGGATACCGGTAGGTATACGTTCCGCATTTCGGGAAATGCACGTGCCCAATCCTATCATAGAGCAGGTATTATTCTTGTCCGCAATTTCTATCGTTTTTGCACAGAATGGAAGTACAGATGCGGACATCACACGGTGTGCTGTTCGCATCTTTTGCGGCCCCATTGAAAGGAAAAGGTCTTATAAATGCGGTTGTGTGAATGGGCCCTTATACTGGTTTCACAAGTGATTTTTATTCGGTGGATTTTCAATCTGGAGGTTTTTGCCATATTTCCGCAGTAAAAACCGCACAAATAACTGCAACAAAGTCGCACATATTACATGTGGTTCTTGCTACGGAGAAACCAGCAGATTACACCCTCTCCATGGACAAGGGTGAAAACCGCAAGTGAAATCCACTGTTCAAATTGACACGCTGAGGATTTCAAATCTGCAATACTACAGCTTTTCTGCTGCATTTTTTCAAGCAGTGGGTGGATGAGAATTCAGAAATTTTCTGCAACTTTGCTGGTGCAGTACAACATTGCGGATTTGCTGCACGTATGTCCACAACAGTAAATCCACACATATGACCCCTGCCTAAAGGGGTGCAGATTTATGTGCAGAAATCTGCATAAAATACACATCAAAACCGCACTATTTAGGCTCATGCACATGACCGTTGGGTGTTTTGCGGTCCGCAAAACACGGATACTGGGTGTGTGCATCCTGCGGACGGAAGGGCAGGCCCCTAAATAGAACAGTATTATCCTTGTTTATAATGCAGACGATAACATGTTCTATTTTTTGTGGAACAGCCATGAGGACATGGAATGCACATGCAGTCACTTCCTTTTTTTTTTTCCGGCCCCATTGAAGTGAATATTTCCGCTTAGGACTGAAAAAAAATAAAAAAATGAATGACAAAGTAGTTGTACGGTAAAGGGTCAAATGCCAGTCGGACAATGAAGTACAAAAACACCAGGCAAATAAGAAAACCAACGTGCCAGAAAGTCAAAAACCCATGACATCAATACAATACCAAATCGCCAGAAGCCAAACACGTAGTCACAATACCAATCCAGAAATCCAAAAGGAGTCTTTAATACTAGAAGGGAACAACAGGGGGCCAGAGGACAAGAAATTCACAGACCTGTATATGAAGGCTCCGGCCTTTTGTACTGAGCGAGGAACAGCTCACGCCAGTGTCCCTGCATGCCAGGTGGAGCTGCCCGATGAGCGTCCTGACCTTCTGGAGCCATGGTGGACGCTGCTGCTGCCGCACAGAGCCAGTGGCCGCTGGGGGAACCCTAACACAATACGTTCATGAGATTTGTCTGCTGGTACTATACTAAGCTGCGGTTTTTCCGCAAGTATTCCGCAACGTGTGCAGGAGGCCTCAGGGTTAGGGTTTGGCCTTTTAGGCTAGCATAAAGAAGTGGAACAAATACGGTAAGGCAGCTTTTGATTGATGGGCGTACGGATCAATAGCTAATAAGCAGCGTGTGACAGGTCCTCTGTCAAGATGTATAACTGAAGATGCATTGTATAATATTATCAGGTTTCCTGAAAGCGATAAAGGCAAAGCACATAATAGCAAATAACATAAAATACTGTACCGGCCATCGGTCAAACATCTAGCCAAGATGGCCATACACAGGCAGATGTGAAGGTTGTGTGTAATGACATCAGATCATGTGTCGGTTTTGCAGCAGAGAAAAGCTTTAGAACAGTATGGTGGATCTGGGACATTCAGCAGGCCGAGGACGAGCGATGAAATTGTAATGAGTGCTGTTCCTGCCTGGAAAACCTTTAATGACATCAGACTAGCAGAGTCTACAGCATGACAATCCGCAGATACACCGCGCCGCCTGCAGCACCCGGACACGGATAATTCAGAAATATTCATATCCTGGAGAAATAACAGGATGTATAGCTCTATTCACAGAGGAGAAGAAGGCCTGTGCGCCGGACACATATCGCAACCATCAGATACAAACTATTTGCATGATTGCTACATTGAAACACACAATTCAGACGTGCCTAAGGTAAAAAAAAAAAGCAAACAGTGCGCCTAAGGGTACTTTCACACTTGCGGCAGGCAGTTCCGTCGCCGCAACTGCCTGCCGGATCGGTCAAAATGCATGCAAACTGATGGCATTTGTCAGACGGATCAGGATCCCGATCCGTATGACAAATGCATTAAAATGCCAGATCAGTCTCTCCAGACCAGGTTCCTGGTATCATCCAGCTATGCCGCACACGGTGAACTCCGGAGGGCCGTTTCTCTACCAGAACACTTTGCTGGATTTCAAATGCAGATGTAAATGTACCTTAATATATTTCTAGCTGCAAGATATGCTTGATGTGCCCCTGGACCCTACGTAATTCTGTCCATCCTCTGATCGTAAATGCCTCCATGCATGTTCAGCTCATATGGGAGAGACCAGCAGCTGGCAAGCACCGCTTTTAGGCTATGCTCACATGTAGGGCTGCAACAATTAATCGATGTAATTGATGTTGCCGACGAATCCAGTTATCGAATAATCGTCCGATTCGTTGCTATGCGGGCGGTTTACTTTAAATCACTGCATCTTTATTTTACCTTACAATGACGCTCCAGTAACAGGCAGAGCGGACGGCGGCGTAACGTCACTTACTCATGTGACGCGCCTTCTCCTCCTCCTTCATTCATAAAGTGGGCGGAGCAGGTGCGTCACGTGAGTGAGTGACGTTACGCCGCCGCCCGCTCTGCCTGTTACCTGAGCTTCATTGTAAGGTAATAAAGATGCGCTGACGCTGAGTAAAAGTTACTGCCGGGGCTGTTATGGGGAGGGGGGGGGATCTGTGTATGGCACTGCTATGGGGAGGGGGATCTGTGCACATATCCCCCTACCCATAACAGTGCCACCCACAGGACCCCTCCCTATAACAGCGCCACCCACAGGACCCACAGGACCCCTCCATAACAGCGCCACCCACAGATCCCCCATAATAGTGTCATCCACAGTTTGTTTTAATATGGCCTTTGAACATAATTAAAATTATATAAACTTCTTTGTTTTGTAATTTTTGTGTTTTTTCCTGATTAATCGATTAAAATTAATCGACAACTAATCGATTATTCAAATAATCGTTAGCTGCAGCCCTACTCACATGTGACTGAAAATACAGTGGAAAAGTCCAAAACGGAGTTTGCCACAGATATGCGGCAAAAAATGCAAAAACCACAGCAAAAAAAAATTAAAAAAATTACGTATTACATGCTCTAGCCAGTAAAACGGCTAGGGCAGCGCTAAAGCCCACCCATCAGAGTCGGTGATGTCACCGAACACACTGCCGAGCGGAAGCCTCCACCCGGCAGTGTGTTATTGTAAACAAAAGAGCCCTTGCCCTGCGTGATTTAGCGCAGTGCAAAGGAGAGCATCAGAGCATAAACTGCTCCGATGCCAAGTCAGGGGGGCTGTCTGGGTAAAAATGGTGGTATCCAGGTTCAGCTCTGAACCCGGAGAACCCCTTTAACTTAATCACTCACAGGCAGAAAACACCCATTTTTCCCCAACAACAGAAAACACCCCAAAAACACCACATATCCTCATAAATACATCCATGGATAGCTATGATCTGGGCAAACAATATATCAAAAAAATCACCCAGGTCCAAGCAGGGGGTTCCCGAATTCCATGGAAGTCACATTTGACAGACCGCAAGCATGGTTTTCCTGCCCAAAACAGTTCCACAGATTTAGGCTGGGCAGCCGGTCGAGTGTTCGCCGGGTGAAGACACTGAAGGGGTTAAATAATGATCAGAGCTAAAAGTAGTGCAGTACTACCTCAGCCCTGGACTGCGGTTCCTCTCTACGTACATTTGTAGTATTATTTAATCAATAATGTGATCTATTTCAAGACCGAGAGGAAGACAATAAAGATTTAAAGCTCTTCTATGATGCTGAAAGGACTGTGTGTCATATGTCCTAATCAGTCTCGGACTACGGTAACTTCGGCCCACCGGAAAAACTGAGATTTGGAGGTCCCCCTACATCACATAAAAAAAGAGATCTTAGTATGTTTTTAGGAAAATCGTTGTCTTATTGTGACTGGGCAGCATCGTTGTGTCACAGAGGAGCCTCAGCTCCACTACAACTCATGTTAAAGTAATAAAGAAGGGGTCTCTGACACAGGACTGCCTTTTTCTACTACAGGAAAAAAAAAAAAAAAAAATCCTCAAAATCATCATTCATTCATTGTTTCGTTAAGACTGTAGTTAAAGGGGTTTTCCAAGACTTTAAGGGCTTGTTCACACGACCGTGGTTTTGGTCCGCATCCGTTGCTCCGTTCCGTAGCCCCACATGTCCCCTGGATAGGTCACCAGTATCTGATCGGTGGGAGTCCGACACCCGGGACCCTTGCTGATCAGCTGTTCGAGAAGGCAGCGGCGCTCGCAGCTTCCTAGGCCATGTGACATCACATTCATCGGTCACATGGCCTAGGCGCAGCTTAGCCCCAATGAAGTCAATGGTGCTTAGCGAGATACCAAGCACAACCAATGTATGCACTGTGCTTGGGGTACAGAGAGAAGGCCGTGGCGGTGCCTTCTCAGACAGCTGACCGGCAGGGATCTCGGGTGTCGGACCCCCACCGACCAGATACTGATGACAAATCCTGAGGAAAGCTCATCAGTATTTAAAGTCTCAGAAAACCCTTCGGCCTGATCTAGGCTTCCATTGATGCCCGATAGATCTGTAGTTTCCAATCACTGCACCTAACAACCACCAAGAAAATCCAACATGGCAGATTACTTCTTAACAGCTATGTGCCATTAGTCGGCATCTGACAAGCATGTCACAAAGTGGTTGTCGGGAAATAGTCTAAACCAACCTTTTCAGCTGTCCAAAACCTGTAGTGTGTGGCCATTTCTGGGCGGTGTTCACACCTGCATTGGGCATTCTGCTTTTCTGTTGCATCATAGGAACGGAAAAACAGAATTCAAGCCAGGTGACGTACCATCACATCAATGGCACCCAACGGACTCCACCAATTTATAATGGGGCCACTGGGTTTCCATCATGGCGTCTGCCATTTTACCAGAAAAAAAAAAGACTTCACATTTTTTACAGAATCTGCGAAGGAGGCTCCTCACAGAGATCTGCACAGTGGCACAGAAAACAGAGCAAAGTTACTAAAATACCACCCCTCATAGGTATCAACTGCATGCTAAAATGAACATACATCATTTAAAGGGGCTGTCCGGGTGCTTAATATATTTTTGACCAATCCTCAGGATCAGTTTTTAGAGTTGAGCACTGCGACCTCTTCCTAGGCCACAGACGCCACGTTCTTCGGTCACATGGCCTAGGCCAGGAATGCCCAACCTGCGGCCCTCCAGCTGTTGCAAAACTACAACTGCCAGCATACTCGGACAGCCTACAGCTACCAGCCTACAGGAGGGCATGGTGGGAGTTATAGTTTTACAACAGCTGGAGGGCCATGGGTTGGGCATCACTGGCCTAGGTGCAGCTCAGTCCTATTCAAGTAAATGAGGCTGAGGTGAAATACCAAACAAAGCCACTATCCAACTGAGGGCGCTATACTTGATAAGCTGAATGGAGGCCGCAACGCTCAATGTAGTGCCACACCCTCTTCAACAGCTAAGTGGCGCCAATAGTTGGACCTCCCCCGCTCCGATACTGATGACCTATCCTGGGTCATTGTTGTAATTCACTTACAACAATGGGAGGCGGATTCTACGGGGATCCCTATACGGAACAGAAATCCACTGAGTGGACAGGGCCTCGGATTTCTGCCATGGACTCCGTGTCACATATGTCAGCGCTTCCTGCTGCCGCCGCAGTACAGTAATACACTGGTATAGATCATACCAGTGTATTACTGTACTGCGGCGGCAGCAGGAAGCGCACAGCGTTATAGCAACCAATGACGCCGTGCGCTCCTGCTCTGAACAGGAATCCAGCCCGGCATACCACGGACCGCTCACGGCCGTGTGCATTCGGCCTTAGGCCACATTCACCCCACAGTGAGACACTGCAGTATTGTTCGCTTCATCCTAGCGAGCTTCGGTCAAAACTTTGCTTGACTTCGCTGTGTAAAGTAATTAACACTGATGAGGACAGTATACTACTACAGAGCGATCTGGATATATTGGAGGCTTGGGCAGATAAGGTTTAACAATGACAAATGTAAAGTTATGCACATGGGAAGAAATAATGCAAGTCATCCGTACATACTAAATGGTAAAACACTCGGTAACACTGACATGGAAAAGGATCTAGGAATTTTAATAAACAGCAAACTAAGCTGCAAAAACCAGTGTCAGGCAGCTGCTGCCAAGGCCAATAAGATAATGGGTTGCATCAAAAGGGGCATAGATGCCCGTGATGAAAACATAGTCCTACCACTTTACAAATCATTAGTCAGACCACACATGGAGTACTGTGTACAGTTCTGGGCTCCAGTACAGATATCTATCCCATCATCTATTCATTCCCAGGACAGTGACTGTGACGAGGGGACATCCTCTGCGTCTGGAGGAAAGAAGGTTTGTACACAAACATAGAAGAGGATTCTTTACGGTAAGAGCAGTGAGACTATGGAACTCTCCGCCTGAGGAGGTGGTGATGGTGAGTACAATAAAGGAATTCAAGAGGGGCCTGGATGTATTTCTGGAGCGTAATAATATTACAGGATATAGCTACTAGAGAGGGGTCGTTGATCCAGGGAGTTATTCTGATTGCCTGATTGGAGGCGGGAAGGAATTTTTATTCCCCTAAAGTGGGGAAAATTGGCTTCTACCTTCACAGGGGTTTTTTGCCTTCCTCTGGATCAACTTGCAGGATGACAGGCCGGACTGGATGGACAAATGTATTTTTTCGGCCTTATGTACTATGTTACTATGACTGCTGTACGGTGATCAGCCTTTAAATGGATGGGCTCCGGCGAGGCAAATTCGTTATGACCGAAGTCTCGCGGGACTTTGGTAAATGACTTCCGTTTAAGAACTTGAAAACCATTTTAAAGGCTGGATCTGAAGTTGACTTCAATAGCGAGGTACCAGCCGGTACTGAAGCCAACCTCGGACCCATGTACAAGGTTCTAACTAACTTCGCCTCGCCGGAGTCCATCCATTTCAAAGCTGTACGGAGATGGTTATAATGGCTTTTTCAGGTGAATGTAGCCTAAGGCTACTTTCACACTAGCGTTCGGGCGGATCCGTTCTGAACGGATCCGCTCATAATAATGCAGACGGAGGCTCCGTTCAGAACGGATCCGTCTGCATTATTTTTAGCATATAACAGCTAAGTGTGAAAATAGCCTCGGACGGATCCGTCCAGACTTTCAATGTAAAGTCAATGGGGGACGGATCCGCTTGAAGATTGAGCCACATTGTGGCATCTTCAAACGGATCCGTCCCCATTGACTTACATTGTAAGTCTGGACGGATCCGCACGGATCCGCACGCCTCCGCACGGCCAGGCGGACAACCGAACACTGCAAGCAGCGTTCAGCTGTCCGCCTGTCCGTGCGGAGGCGAGCGGAGCGGAGGCTGAACGCCGCCAGACTGATGCAGTCTGAGCGGATCCGCTCCATTCAGACTGCATCAGGGCTGGACGGCTGCGTTCGGGTCCGCTCGTGAGCTCCTTCAAACGGAGCTCACGAGCGGACCAGCGAACGCTAGTGTGAAAGTAGCCTTAGAGTGCGGCCACGCGGTCAGGTTTGTGGTTCTGGGAGCCAAAATCAGGAGCGGCTCATAAAAGGAAAGAAAGTATAAAGTACGGATACGACGTCTCCTCTTTTTGAATACACATCCAGTTTTGGCTTCCAGAGCTGCATCAGTAAACCTGACCGTGTGGACGTACCCTTAGGGCTGTTTCACACGAGCGGATGCAGTGCGTGACATCCGCTCCGTGAAAGAGTGCCAAGACCCGATGCAGACTGCAGAGGCACGGACATTAACATGACTGATAATACTCCGTGCCTCTCTGTGACCTCTTTACTACGAAATCACAGTTGGCCCCTAATAGAAAAGCAGTATCCTTGTCCGTAATGTGGACAATAATAGGACAGTTCTATTTTTTGCGGAACGGACATACGGAAACAGAACGAGGCTTAAGGGCTGTTTCACACGAGCGGATGCCGTGCGCGACATCCGCTCCGTGAAAGAGTGCCAAGACTCGATGCAGACTGCAGAGACACGGAGTAGTAACATGACTGATAATGCTCCGTGCCTCTCTGTGACCTCTTTACTACGAAATCACAGTTGTCACTGTGAGTGAGGCTTTATAGGGTACATTCACATCACCATTTTATTTTGCGTTCTTCTGATCCGTTTTAGCCATTGACGTCTGAGATCTGTTATTTTTACTAAACTCCTCCACAGAGTACTTTTTTTCTGGCTAAAATAATAGATCTCAGACAGAAATGGCTTAAAATGAGCATAACTGTGCATAAGGCCTCATGCACACGAATGTATGTATTTTTGCGGTCCGCAGAAAACGGATCCGCAAAAAAATACAGGTGACGTCCGTGTGCATTCCGTATTTTTTCCGAACAGAACAGCTGGCCCCTAATAGAAAAGCGGTATCCTTGTCCGTAATGTGGACAATAATAGGACAGTTCTATTTTTTGCGGAACGGACATACGGAAACAGAATGCACACGGAGTACCTTCTGGGTTTTTTTTTTTGCGGACCCGTTGAAATGAATGGTTCCGTATGCAAAAAAGTGGAATGGACACGGAATAAAAATATACGTTCGTGTACACGAGGCCTAAAGGGTGCACAAAATATTGTTTTATGTTCTTCTGACAGAGATGAAGAACGGAAAACGAAACAGTGATGTGAACCCGGCCTTACAGCTCACACAAGCGCGCCACGCATTTCACCTTCATAAACATGTAGGACATGCATTCACACAAGGTGCAAGAAATAAAAAAAAAACGCAGCAGACAAGGATACCTGAGCCCCAATGTGAGCAGCTCTGCAGGTGTCAGCTATACTATAGCCATGCTATGAGGTCATCGACACCACCAGCCTCCGGCACACACAGGGTGCTGCTGACGTCACAGCCCCGCTCAGGATACCTGTCACCTACACAAGAAGACGCATGCGGTTCCGGGCCGCCCCCCGACACTCACCGGTGGAGTCTGCAGCTGGAATCTCAGTACGCTGCGACGCCTGCTGAGTCAGCATGCTGCGGGGCTCACGGTCCTGCTACCGGGCAGCGAACGGGCAAAGAGGCTTCCTGAAAATGCAAGGATGCACTGGGGGCTGGGTGGGCGCATAGCATCCATAGGGGCTTCACCGCCGCCTCCTCAGGCATAGTCCCATACCAGCTCTGGCCATTACGACAGGTACAAGACAAGTGGAGGGGCTATAGGGGACGTCACGTGATCGGAGAGAAAGAGGGCGGGGCTGACTCCTAATGCAGTGGGGACAAGCGGGAGCAGTGTGCGGGGGGAGAGGCGGGAGCAGTGTGCGGGGGGAGAGGGGGGGAACAATAGGGAGCAGTGTGCGGGGGAGAGAAGGGGGAACAATAGGGAGCAGTGTGCGGGGGAGAGGGGGAAACATGAGGGAGAGGGGGGAAACATGAGGGAGAGGGGGGGAACAATAGGGAGCAGTGTGCGGGGGAGAGGGGAAAACATCAGGGAGAGGGGGGGGACAAGCGGGAGCAGTGTGCGGGGGAGAGGGGGGGAGCAGTGTGACGGGGGCGAACATGAGGAGAGGGGGGGAACAATAGGGAGCAGTGTGCGGGGGAGAGGGGAAAACATCAGGGAGAGGGGGGGGACAATAGGGAGCAGTGTGCGGGGGAGAGGGGGGGAACAATAGGGAGCAGTGTGCGGGGGAGAGGGGGAAACATGAGGGAGAGGGGGGAAACATGAGGGAGAGGGGGGGAACAATAGGGAGCAGTGTGCGGGGGAGAGGGGAAAACATCAGGGAGAGGGGGGGGACAAGCGGGAGCAGTGTGCGGGGGAGAGGGGGGGAGCAGTGTGCGGGGGAGAGGGGGGGAACAATAGGGAGCAGTGTGCAGGGAAGAGGGGAAAAACATCAGGGAGGGGGGGGGGACAATGGGGAGCAGTGTGCGGGGGAGAGGGGGGGAACAGTGGGGAGCAGTGAGAGGGGGGAGCAGTGTGCGGGGTGAGGGGGGAACATCAGGGAGAGGGGGGAAACATCAGGGAGAGGGGGGAACAATAGGGAGCAGTGTGCAGGGGAGAGGGGAAAACATCAGGGAGAGGGGGGGGACAATGGGGAGCAGTGTGCGGGGGAGAGGGGGGGAACAGTGGGGAGCAGTGTGCGGGGGAGAGGGGGGAGCAGTGTGAGGGGGAACAATGGGGAGCAGTGTGTGGGGGAGAGGGAACAATGGGGAGCAGTGTGCGGGGGAGAGGGGGGAACAGTGGGGAGCAGTTTGCGGGGGAGAGGGGGGAACAGTGGGGAGCAGTGTGCGGGGGAGAGGGGGGAACAATGGGGAGCAGTGTGCGGGGGAGAGGGGGAACAGTGGGGAGCAGTGTGCAATGGGGGGAACAATGGGGAGCAGTGTGCGGGGGAGAGGGGGGAACAATGGGGAGCAGTGTGCGGGGGAGAGGGGGGAACAATGGGGAGCAGTGTGCGGGGGAGAGGGGGGAACAGTGGGGAGCAGTGTGCGGGGGAGAAGGGGGAACAGTGGGGAGCAGTGTGCGGGGGGAACAGTGGGGAGCAGTGTGCGGGGGAGAAGGGGGAACAGTGGGGAGCAGTGTGCGGGGGAGAAGGGGGAACAGTGGGGAGCAGTGTGCGGGGGAGAAGGGGGAACAGTGGGGAGCAGTGTGCGGGGGGAGAAGGGGGAACAGTGGGGAGCAGTGGTGCGGGGGAGAGGGTGAACAGTGGGGAGCAGTGTGCGGGGAGAAGGGGGAACAGTGGGGAGCAGTGTGCGGGGGAGAAGGGGAACAGTGGGGAGCAGTGTCGGGGAAGAGGGTGAACAGTGGGGAGCAGTGTGCGGGGGAGAAGGGGGAACAGTGGGTACAGTGTGGGGGGAGAAGGGGGAACAGTGGGAGCAGTGTGCGGGGGAGAAGGGGGGAACAGTGGGGAGCAGTGTGCGGGGGAGAAGGGGAACAGTGGGAGCAGTGTGCGGGGGAGAAGGGGGACAGTGGGGAGCAGTGTGCGGGGGAGAAGGGGGAACAGTGGGGAGCAGTGTGCGGGGGAGAAGGGGGAACAGTGGGGGCAGTGTGCGGGGAGAAGGGGGGAACAGTGGGAGCAGTGTGCGGGGGAGAAGGGTGAGCAGTGGTGCGGGGGAGAGGGGGAACAGTGGGGAGCAGTGGTGGAGAGGGGGAACAGTGGGGAGCAGTGTGCGGTGGAGAGGGGGAACAGTGGGGAGCAGTGTGCGGGGGAGAGGGGGGAACAGTATGAGGGGAAAGGAGGGCTTGGGGGTGTAGACTCAAATGGGGCATAGAGAGCAGTCTCTGGCGAGACAGGGCGTAAGAAGCAGTGTGTCCAGGGGAGAGGGGCATTGGGAGATGGCCTAATGAGGGAAGTGGCATGAGGGGTAACATAGAGAGCAGTCTGTGAAAAAGAAGAGGGTATGGAGAGCAGTCTGTGATAGAGGGGCCACGGGGAGCAGTCTGTGAAAAAGAGGCTATGGAGAGCAGTCTGTGAGAAGAGGGGCCACGGGGAGCAGTCTGTGAAAAAGAAGAGGCTATGGAGAGCAGTCTGTTAGAAGAAGGGCCACGGGGAGCAGTCTATGTGAGGGGGTATGAGGAGCACAACGGCCTTCTAAGAGCCATACATTTTTGCATTTTCTGTACACGTAGCCATATGGGGCCTAATCTTGGTGGGACAAGTTATATTTTGTAATGGAACCATTTAATTTACCATATTTTGTAAACTGGTAAAAAAAAATTGTCAGACGAAACTGAAAATAAACGACAATTCCGCCAAGGTTTTTGGGGTTTTGTAACTACATGCTAAAAATGAGATGACGACCTTGTGCAGGTCAGTATGAGTAATGTATGTCGTTTTTATGCAGATGAAATACTGGTACGTCATTTTCTGATAAAGGTTAAATAAGCAGCTATTAACCCTTAGAGGACCTTGTGATTTTCTGTTTTTGCGTTATAGTTTTTCACTCCCTGCTTTCCCAGAGCCATAACTTTTTTATTTTTCCATTCACATAGCATTATGATGACTTATTTTTTGTGGGAAAAGTTGTACGTTCTAATGGCACCATTTAATACTGCATATGATGTACAGGGTGGGCCATTTTTTATGGATACACCTTAATAAAATGGGAATGGTTGGTGATATTAACTTCCTGTTTGTGGCACATTAGTATATGAGAGGGGGAAACTTTTCAGCATGGGTGGTGACCATTTTGAAGTCGGCCATTTTGAATCCAACTTTTGTTTTTTCAATAGAAAGAGGGTAATGTGACACATCAAACTTATTGGGAATTTCACAAGAAAAACAATGGTGTGCTTGGTTTTAACGTAACTTTATTCTTTCATGAGTTATTTACAAGTTTCTGACCACTTATAAAATGTGTTCAATGTGCTGCCCATTGTGTTGGATTGTCAATGCAACCCTCTTCTCCCACTCTTCACACACTGATAGCAACACCGCAGGAGAAATGCTAGCATAGGCTTCCAGTATCCGTAGTTTCAGGTGCTGCACATCTCGTATCTTCACAGCATAGACAATTGCCTTCAGAGGACCCCAAAGATAAAAGTCTAAGCGGGTCAGATCGGGAGACCTTGGGGGCCATTCAACTGGTCCACGACGTCACCAGACATCAACACAATTTCTATCCGCTCCGCACGTGTTAGGCTACTTTCACACTTGCGCTTGATCGGATCCGTTCTGAACGGATCTGATCATATTAATGCAGACGGAGGCTCCGTTCAGTACGGATCCGTCTGCATTAATAACTTAGAAAAATTTCGCAAGTGCGCAAGTAGCCTGAGCGGATCCGTTCAGACTTTCAATGTAAAGTCAATGGGGGACGGATCCGCTTGAAGATTGAGCCATATGGTGACATCTCCAAGCGGATCCGTTCCCATTGACTTACATTGTAAGTCTGAACGGATCCGCACGCCTCCGCACGGCCAGGCGGACAGCTGAACGCTGCAAGCAGCGTTCAGCTGTCCGCCTGTCCGAGCGGAGGCTGAACGCCGCCAGACTGATGCAGTCTGAGCGGATCCGCTCCATTCAGACTGCATCAGGGCTGGACGGAGGCGTTCGGGTCCGCTCGTGAGCTCCTTCAAACGGAGCTCACGAACGGACCTCTGAACGCTAGTGTGAAAGTAGCCTTAACCTCGGCGACATGTCAATGGCTGTAAACAAAGAGAAACTTGTAAATAACTCATGAAATAATAAAGTTACGTTAAAACCAAGCACGCCATTGTTTTTCTTGCGAAATTCCAAATAAATTTGGTGTGTCACATGACCCTCTTTCTATTGAAAAAACAAAAGTTGGATTCAAAATGGCCGACTTCAAAATGGCCGCCATGGTCACCACCCATCTTGAAAAGTTTCCCCCCTCACATATACTAATGTGCCACAAACAGGAAGTTAATATCGCCAACCATTCCCATTTTATTAAGGTGTATCCATATAAATGTCCGACCCTGTAGTTAGGAACTGGAAAACAATTCTAAATGGGGTGGAATTGGGGAAAAAAGCAATTCTGCCACAGTTTTGTTTGTTTGTGTTCCTATGCGGTAAACGATACCACACTTAAAAATAATTTTTTAGCACCGTATTCTGACCCCTATAACTTTTTTTAGTGATACCATTTTGAAGTATGTGTGACTTTTTGATCACTTTTTATCAAATATTTTGGGGGGAGTGGAAGTGAGAAAATGTTTTTTTTTCTCATTACGTCATTTGCCGTATGGGATAAATATTGTTATATTTTAATAGTAAGGGCAATTTTGCACAGGGCGATGCCCATGTATTTTGATTGTGGGAAAAGGGGGTGATCTGAGCTTTTATATATTTCTAAGAACTTTTATTTTCTGTGTGACTATAATTGTGTGTGTTCTGTGAAGAAAACACTTTATTTATAATATACCAATACAGTGCTGCCACCTGCTGGCCTGTATCGGTATATTCTAGTAATAGCTACCAACGCTTGCTTCGGGCTTTTACTATAACATAACAGGTTCCCCGATCTCGGCTACGAAACACTGTTACAGGAGCGTGCGGCTCCCGCTTCTGGACTGCTCAGATGCCATGGTCACGTTTGACTGTGGCATCTGAGGGGTTAAATGAATAGGATCAGCC
The DNA here is from genome assembly GCF_014858855.1 of Bufo gargarizans. NCBI lineage: Eukaryota > Metazoa > Chordata > Amphibia > Anura > Bufonidae > Bufo > Bufo gargarizans. The sequence goes on from NC_058088.1 coordinate 102,758,849, forward strand.
GCAGGGCTGATCACATACATCCGCCGCGTGTCTCTGCTGTTTGAAACCCAGCAGCTTATGGCGCCTGCATCTTTAAAGGTCGCCATGGGGTTAAAAACACAGCACTCCAGAACAATAGCTGCACTAGATGGATAGGTTACCTAGGTTTTAAAGGGAGTCTGTCAGCAGTTTGAACCATGCTAAACTGCTGACAGTGCTAGGTAGGGGCCAAGGAGAATAGGAAAATATACCTTTTTGTTGAGTAGTAAGAATTTGATATATTTTTTTTTTCTGCCAGGTTTTAATCCTACAAGTGTCACCATAATTGGCTCTCTGCTTCACAGCCCCTCCCCTCTGCTCTGGGTGACAGCTGTAGTAGTCGGAGCCGAGCGGAGGAGCTGTAAGCAGCTCAGTAATTCACAGTAAAGCTCCACCTCCTGGGCACTTGCAGAAACAGTACTTGGCAGAATAAAATTTCAACTTTACATTAATCCTTAAAGCTCCAGAAAAGGTTTGTGCTGTGTTCTCCAGCCGCTATCTAGTGCTGTCAGCAGTTTAGCATGGGCAGAACTGCTGACAGACCCCCTTTAACTTTTATTTCTGCTGCTCCTCAGATACAGTTTTTTTTACTTTATAAATGAGGAATACTGTTTATGATGTGTTACTGCTTCTACAGCTTCTGTCTGTGTAACATGTTTTATAATGTTTCCTTGTACTTTATCTGCAAAATGATTAAAATACATTTTTCACTAAAAACATTCACTTTGTCCGTTTTTCATTTTTTCCTTGAATAAAAAACACTCTAATCAAAGGAAGAAGAAAATAAATAGCTAAGTGAGCACTCAACTGCATCCATATTTTTGACCAGAATGGCGAGTGCCCACAGACGTGCAGCGCCAAACTTCTGCCAGCTCATAGATGATACAGGATCTCTGTTCTAATCTTTGGTGCGGGTTGCAGCATTTTCTGTGGGGGTCTGACGGAAGAATGCGCATCAGATGCAACATCAGACACTGGGCAGATTGTCTTAGGCTTCGTTTATATTACCGTTCAGCCTTTCCGTTAAACGGAAAGGACGGATTCGGCACATAACTGAGCCAAACAGAGCCCATAGGCCCTATAGACCAGTGTTTCCCAACCAGTGTGCCTCCAGCTGTTGCAAAACTACAACTCCCAGCATGCCTGCACAACCAAAGCCTGTCCGGGCATGCTGGGAGTTATAGTTTTGCAACAGCTGGAGGCACACTGGTTGGGAAACACTGCTATATAGGCTATAATGGGGTCTGTTAGGTTTCCGGTAGGAGAAGAAGATTTTTGAAGCGGAGACAAAAGTCCTGCATGCACAACTTTTGTCTTCTGAGCGGAAACCTAACGGACCATATTATAGTCTATGGGGCCTGTGGGCTCAGTTATGTGCCGAATCCGTCCTTTCCATTTTTCTGCCCCGAGAACGGAAAGGCTGAACGGTGATGTGAACGAAGCCTTACAGGGCTAGTACTGTACGGCTTCCTTTAAACAGACCTCCGTGTCCCATCATCTGATGCTTGGTCTGGTGCCATGGTGCCACATGGCAGAGATATTCTCCCCTTGACACATAGCCTATTGGGGAAAATATCTCTGAAACATGTCATGATTTTTTGTGCCTTATTTATGTAGAACTCAAAAGAGAAAAAAAACTTCCTGCAGCAAGTGATATGGCGATGTGTGTGTGAGGCCTCAGTCTGGTTTCACACATGCAGTTTTTAGAAGTCATTTTGTAAAGAAAAATCACAGAAAATAATGCACTAATACAATAGATGCAAACATTATATATGGACTAAGCCCTCACTCTGATATGATATAATCTGAGACTCTCAGCCAGTATAATTGATCAAAACACATCTGTGCCCGCCTACCAGTGCCAGAGTGATCTCAGTCAGGCAGGTCCTACTCTAAATCTACCTATGCTGGTGGGCATCTACATTCAGGAGAGCAGACCCTGCACGTATAGTCTGCTGCTCCTAGTTACCTCTGTGGGCTTCAAGCAATTCCAGCGTGGCACTGCAGTAGGATACCACGAGCAACAAGTCATTTCATGAAATTCCTTCCCTCTTAGATCTTCCACCATCAACTGTGAGTTGTATTATTGTAAAGTGCAAGCGTTTAGGAACTACAACATACCAAGACATTTCGGACAACTGCATGCTAAAAACTTTGTGCGAACAGTTTTGGGAAGGCCCTTTTCTATTCCAGCATGACTGTGCCCCAGTGCACAAAACATGGCATGGTTGGTTGTGGTAGAACGTGACTATTCCGCACACAGCCCTGACCTCAACCCCATCAAACACTTTTGAGGTGAACTAGAACAGAGGTTGTGAGCCAGACAAGCTTGTCCAACATCAGCGTCTGACCTCATAAATGCTCCTCTGGCTGAATGGGCAAAACTTCCTACAGACACACGCCAAAGTCTGGCCAGAAGAGTGAAAGCTGTTCAGCTGCATAGGAGGGACCAGCCCCATATTATTGCCTATGGATTTAGAATGGGATGTCATGAAAACTATTTTAGGTATAATGTGTAGGTGGCCCGATATTTATGTCCATATAGTGTACATCAATATTTCCACATAATCATTTTAACGGCAGGGGGTTCAGGTCTTCAATCTGCAGCAACATCTTTTGATCTGTCAGGAGTAGGTCTGGTCTCCGGCTATCAGAGACAGCCAGGGACTCGGAGGAGAAGACAAGCTGTTTAATACACTTTTTGCTTCTTTCTTACAGGCTACATAGAGTGAATCAGCACTGTGTAATGAGTAGAGGAAGCGGCTATGCCCCTGCTTCTGTTGGACCCGGCAGTCATGTTACCAGGTCCCAAGATAGCAGAGCTGCTAAGTCAAAGCTGAACCTAGATCAGCTCTGCCAGTGTAAAATGCCACCCAGGGCTGTTATTCCCTGTAACTAGGGTTCCTATGGAGGCAAAATGGAAACAAATTACAAAGTGTAACTATTCCCCAGCAGTCTTATGTGACCTCCGAGGGGAAATAGTATGTATTAAAAACAAACACATAAGTAAAAATAAAATAAACCTTAAAAATTAAAAAAGGGCAAATAGCAACCCAAGCCACAACCATAGCTGCCCCATTCATGCAATATTATATATATCATATATCAATACAACCAAATGAACCCATTTTTATAATTCATTTTGGTGTCAATTTGTAAATTTAAAGTGTCACTATACTTTAATTAAACTCTTGATATGATATGGGGACATATCAAAAGTTTAGATCGGTGGGGGTCTCAGCGCTCAGATCACTAGAACGAGGGGAGAGAAGCTGGCCTCGAAGTGAGACCAACTCAGTTGAAGGTATATGAGTCCATATCCTGCAGAGAGAGAGAGCAGTAAGTTTCCCTCCCCTCGTTCTTGAGATTGGCGGAAGTCTCAGCACTCCAGATCACCATCTAAACTTTTGATATGTCCCAACAACTTATCAAAAATGTTATGAAAGTACACTGCCACTTTAAGGAATCAATAAATGTAACAAACATTTTATTAAATATTTTTACAGTGTACCTCATATAAATGTAAAAAATAAAAATATGCTTTATAACTTATTAATAAAAAGCCCTATGTGTCCCGAAAAGAAAAAAAAATGAATAATTTTGGAAAGCTCAACAAAAAACTGCCACATGCAGTAAAACACAAAAAAGGGTCCTGTAATTAATGGGGTTGTCTGGCCTAGGAGCCAACAACCCCAATGATTGTAAGCTGCAGTGTCGGACTGGGGCTTAGGGCCCGCCAGTGTAACTGATTCTGGGGGCCCACCTGAGGGCTCCTGCACACTAACTTATTTTTATTTCATGTCTGTACCGTTCCCTTCACTTCAATGGGGCTGCAAAAAAAATGACTCCATGTGCATTCTGCAAAATGATAGAACATGTCGGCATTACAGACAAGGACAGGACTGTTCTCTGAGAGGCCGGCTGTTCTGTTCCGCATAATGTGGAAAGCACACACCAGGTATCCATGTTTTGCGGACTGCAAAACATCCAACGGTCGTGTTCATGAGCACTTACAGTGATAGCAGAAATATTAAAGATGAAGTATGATGGCAGACATTCACAGCAACATACACGTGGCAGTATTTACACATATATGGATATCCTGCACTTAAGACCTCATGCACACGACCGTTGTGTGCACCCGTGGCCGTTGTTCCGTTTTCCGTGATTTTCTGCAGACCCATTGACTTTCAATGGGTCCGTTGAAAACTCGGAAAATGCACCGTTTGTCATCTGCCTCCGTGTATCCTGTCCGTCAAAAAAATAGGACCTGTCCTATTTTTTTGACGGACAACGGTTCACGGACCCATTCAAGTCAATGGGTCCGTGAAAGAACACGGATGCACACAAGATTGGCATCCGTGTCCGTAGGTTACTTTCATACAGATGGATCCGAAGATCCGTCTGCATAAAAGCTTTTTCAGAGCTGAGTTTTCACTTTGTGAAAACTCAGATCCGACAGTATATTCTAACACAGAGGCTTTCCCATAGTGATGGGGACGCTTCTAGTTAGAATATACTACGAACTGTGTACATGACTGCCCCCTGCTGCCTGGCAGCACCCGATCTCTTACAGGGGGCTGTGATCCGTACAATTAACCCCTCAGGTGCTGCACCTGAAGGGGTTAATTGTGCGTATCATAGCCCCATGTAAGAGACCCGGGGCTGCCAGGCAGCAGGGGGTAGACTCCCCTCCCTCCCCAGTTTAAATTTAATTGGTGGCCAGTGCGGCCCCCCCCCCCTCCCTCCCTCTATTGTAATAATAACATTGGTGGCACAGTGTGCGCCCCCCCTCCCTCCCTCTATTGTAATAATAACATTGGTGGCACAGTGTGCGCCCCCCCGCCCCCCCTTCCACCCTCTATTGTATTAATACGTTGGTGGCACAGTGTGCACCATCCCCCCGCCCCCCCCCTTCCTCCCTCTAGTGTATTAATACGTTGGTGGCACAGTGTGCGCCCCCCCCTCGGCCCCCCTTCCTCCCTCTATTGTATTCATACGTTGGTGGCACAGTGTGCGCCCCCCATCCCTCCCTCTATTGCATTAATAACATTGGGAGAGGGGAGGCCGCACACTGGCCACCAATGTTATTAATGCAATAGAGGGAGGGAGGGGGGGCGCACACTGTGCCACCAACGTATTAATACAATAGAGGGAGGAAGGGGGGCCAAGGGGGGGGGCGCACACTGGCCACAAATGTTATTACAATAGGGGGGGGAGGCCGCACACTGGCCACCAATGTTCTTATTACAATAGAGGGAGGGAGGGGGGGCCGGGGGAGGCCGCACACTGGCCACCAATGTTATTAATACAATAGAGGGGGGGGCGCACTGGCCACCAATGATATTCAAACTGGGGAGGGGGGGTCTGCCCCCTGCTGCCTGGCAGCCCTGATCTCTTACAGGGGGCTATGATACGCACAATTAACCCCTTCAGGTGCGGCACCTGAGGGGTTAATTGTGCTGATCACGGCCCCCTGTAAGAGATCGGGTGCTGCCAGGCAGCAGGGGGCAGTCTTGTACACAGTTTGTAGTATATTCTAACTAGAAGCGTCCCCATCACCATGGGAACGCCTCTGTGTTAGAATATACTGTCGGATATGAGTTTTCACGATGTAACTCATATCCGACAGTATATTCTAACATAGAGGCGTTCCCATGGTGATGGGGACGCTTCAAGTTAAAATATACCATCGGATTGGAGAAAACTCTGATCCGATGGTATAAAAGGGACTCCAGACTTTACAGTGAAAGTCAATGGGGACAGATCCGTTTGCAATTGCACCATATTGTGTCAACCTCAAACGGATCCGTCCCCATTGACTTGCATTGTAATTCAGGACGGATCCGTTTGGCTCCGCACGGCCAGGCGGACACCAAAACGACTTTTTTTTCATGTCCGAGTATCCTCCAAAAATCAAGGAAGACCCACGGACGAAAAAACGGTCACGGATCACGGACCAACGGAACCCCGTTTTGCGGACAGTGAAAAAATACTGTTGTGTGCAATGAGGCCTAAGTCAGAAACAAGACACACGCAGCGCACACCAATCACTCATTGGACACGTGTGGCACACAAGACACTTATACATGGCTCACATACTGTACATACACCACTGATACATAGAACAAATATAGCACACACTAATCACACATAGGAAACACACAATGCACACACCAAGACATTTATGCCTAATCCTATTAAGTGTAGCACACTTAAAGGGGTTGTCTTACTTCAGCAATTGGCATTTATCACGTAGAGAAAGTTAATACAAGGCACTTACTAATGTATTGTGATTCTCCATATTGACTCTTTTTCATCACATTATACACAGCTCATATCCATGGTTTTGACCACTCTGCAATCCAGCAGCGGTGGCTGTGCTTGCACACTATAGGTAAAGGTGTTGGCCTATGAGCACTCCAACCTTTCCCTATAGTGTGTAAGCACGGCCACCATTGCTGTATTACACAATGGTAATAACCACGGATACGTGCTGTGTATAATGTGATGGAAAGGAGGCAATGAGGACAATCACAATACATTAGTGAGTGCCTTGTATTAACTGCATGATAAATGCCATTTACTGAAGTGAGACAAACCTTTTAACCCTGTTAAGCATAAATGTCTGGCATAAAATTTACCAAATCTTAACCTCCTCAGATTGCACATAATCGCCATTATAATTAAAAGGGTTGTCCTACCATAATGACCTATCACCTATCTACAGGATAGGTGATAAATATCAGATTGCTGGGGTCTGACTTCTGGAACACCCACTGATCATGAAAAAAGGGTCCCGACATTAAAATTACCGCCAATCTATATACTACACAAGGGTCTTAAGACCACGTTCCCTTGATCATGGGGGTCCCAGCAGTCAGACCCCCATCAATCAGACACTTATCACCGTCGTGTCATAGCTGTTGGACCTTTTCACATTCCCTATCCTTAACGGTTTTCTTTAGGTGTAAAAAAAAATTAAATTTTTAAATCTGGCCCAAAATATGTGTCAAACTAAAATAGAAATGCTCGCCTGTTAAAGGACCTGTGTCCAGTTTTCTAGTTATCCTCTATCCACAGGATCGGGGATAACTAAGTGATTCATGGGGGTCTGAACTCTGGAGCCCCCACTGATCCCCCTTCTTGACTGAGGTCGAGCATATGCCCTGCCTCTTTATACATTCTCTATGGAGTACAGCGCTGGCTATTTCCAATGGTCCCAAAAAGAATAAATGGAGCAGCAGGGCATATGTGTGGGCTGCCACACTATAAAAAAATAGGGTACAGGACCCGTTCCTGGGATCAGTGGGGGTCACAGAATCGGACCCCACTAATCATATAGTTATGTTTCAATGGTGTTTATTACGTTTTTCACAAAAATGAGATACACATTACAATGTGCATAAAATAAGAGGCAAAGAGCCCAATCAATTGGACCCTCCAAACAAATAAAATAACGAACAGAAAGACTTACAGAGAATTAAGCATAAATAAAAAGACAAAAAAAAAAAAAAAAAAAACATCAAAAGATTAGGGGTAATAGACATACCGCTTCAGGGGGCATGATTTAGCTAACAGGAGGCGACCCGAAAGTCGAGGGTTAGACCTCACATCCATCTCTCAGGGTACAACAAATCCAGGATGCCACCATCAGAGTTCATGATAGAGGGAAAGATCAGTCGAGTGGGGAGAGGACGCCCAGGGCTCCCAGACCCCTTCGAAGAAAGCAAATGTGTCTGAGCGGATTGCCGACAGCCTTTCAGATTGATAGATCTTATTGATTCTATCAATCACAGCTTGATAGCTCAATGACAAGGATCGCCACTGAGAAGCAATGTGGATCCTAGCTGCCATCAGGATAAACTGGGCCAGTTTAAATTTAGCATTTGCTAATTTAGACGGTTTGTCTCCAAGTAAAAAGACCGAGGGTGTGGGGAGGAGGGCGTGCCCCAGTAAGGCTGATAGTAAGTCACAGATGCGACCCCACAACCTAGAAGCTACGGGACATGTCCACCAAATATGGAGCATCGTGCCCTCCTCATCACACCCCCGAAAGCAGGCAGAGGGGACCTCCGGGTAGAAGTGATGCAATTTGGCCGGTACAAGGTATGTCCGGTGGAGTATTTTAATGGAAGTCTCCGCCAGAGTAGTCTGCCATGACCCTCTAGTCAAAGTCTGGGAGCGCTGGTGCCATCTGGATACACTCGATTCCTCCGACAGATCCGCCTCCCACTCCAACATATAGTGGAGTTTGGTGCCCTCTGGGGGTGCAGTGAGGATAGAATATATCCTGGACAGTAGGCCTTGTTTATATAGGGAGAAGGCCATTAGCCTTTCAAAAGGAGCATAGTCAATTTCGAGAGAACCAGTCTTCAGGGAGTGGAGGAAGGAGAATACTCTCCGGACATTGAATTGTTCACAGGCCGGGGGGGTGAATTTCTCAAGGAAAGCTGGCATGGTTACTAGTTTGCCCCGCACAAGGAAATCCCGGAGGGAGCACACTAATCATATAGTTATGCCCTATGGTGTGGAGAGGATAACTTGAAAACCTGGACAACTCCTTTAAATCCTCCACCACCAGTATCTCTTTACATGGCAGCAGTGATGCCTGTAAATACGGAATATCATCGCTACCACCATGTAAACCATACGTGTCAATACTAGAGAATGTGACGCACTGTGCAGACTTTTTCAGTCATAAGTCCAACCCCCTGTGCAGGTCATAACAAAGCCCAAGTAAAGGTGCTAGAGGAGCACATAACTGAAACAGAGGCATTAGGGTCACCTGAGGCAGGGTAATAGTGGGGATCCTGGAGCAGGGGGTAACTGGAGAAGAGGCAATATTAGTGGTGCATTTAGAGTGGGGGCATCTGGGGCACTTATGGGGGTGCACCTAAAGTAGAGGCATTAGGGTTGCCTGAGGCAGGGCAATAGTGGTGATCCTGGAGCAGAGGTATTAGGGGGCAACTTGAGAAGAGGCAATATTAGGTGTGCATTTAGAGTGGGGGCATCTGGAGCTGTGGCACTAATGGGGGTGCACCTAAAGCAGAGGCATTGGGGGGACCTAGGGCAGAGTCCCCCCAATGCCACTCTGAACTCTGCAGAGAGCAGCACACATACACAGATCTGAGTCTACTATAAACAAATCCCCTATTTCCCCCTTACAGTCTCCTACAGCTCACTACTGTCACACACCTGAGAAATCAGCCCAGCACCTCAGAGGAGTCTTTCTCTCCAACAACCACAGTTTTCTGACAGCCGAAAGGGCAGGAGGATGGCCAGACATGTTCTCTACTCCTTCACTGCCAGCAGCCCAGGAAGCTTAGAAGATACTGCAGGGCCTCATGTACAATTTATACCAGTAGGAGCCTGGTAACCTATGTCTGCTGTCCCACCATTACCATGCCAGTGATTTGTTCCTGGCCTCTTCCGGTCCCTGTCGGACCAGAAGTCACTTGGTCTCATGACCACTGCAGAAAATCTTGGCCGCAGCAGTCACGAGACCACATCACTTCTGGTGGCCAGGAATGAGGCAGTGGCTTGGAATTGGTGGGACTTCAGACAGGAGAGGTTTTTTTTTTTTTTTTTTTATTGGGCACAGGATATAACCTACAAATTGGCGTGGTATTAGGTATTAAAAATCAGGAAGTGATCAACCCTCATATGCAGTGGTGCATCTATACAGGGGAGGCAGATCCTGTACTTGTGGCTGGCTGCTAATGGCAATCCCCAGCAAAAATGCATACAATGGAGGATGCCTGCAGCAGACCACAAGTAACACAATGGACATCCTACACAGGATAGCAATTGTGTGGATGTGATAAGCAGTCAAAATGACATAACAAAAACAAAGACAGGTGCACTATGTGGTCTTACTAACCCTCATACTGGTGTAAAATTGAGAATTAGCCAACATATCCTGCTTGGAGGACATGTCTGAGCCCGAGCACCACGCCAAGGTTTCTCAAGTAGCTCGGGACCTAACGCTAAACCTACCTGGGCCGTATGGGCAATACCAGGAGCAAGTGGGCGAATTACAGTAGCGCAAGGTCCGACTCAATGCAATCTCCCAGTAACCTCCAGCATGTGACCATGCTTACAATGGGAGGAGGCAGAGTGCTCTGAGTCCCACCTAAGACTGGCTGATATAGCCCAGGCCTCACATGTGCACCAGAATGCTGCCTGTAGATGGAAATAAAGGCACATTCAGACTAGGAGTTTCTACACCTCTAAAAATTCCAAATACAAACTACAAATTGGTGTGGTATTAAAAAGCAATAAGTGCTCAACCCCATATGCAGTGGTGCATCTATACTGGGGGGCAGATCCTGCACTTGTGGCCCGCTAATAGCAATCCCCAGCAAAAATGCATACAATGGAGGATGCCTGCAGCGGACCACAAATACCACAATGGACATCAACACAGGATAACAAATGTGTGGATGTGATAAACATTAAAAATAATATAACAAACACAGGTGCACTATGCACTGTCTATACATCTATACAGGTCCCGAGCTACTTGAGAAACCTTGGCGCGGTGCTCGGGCTCAGACATGTCCTCCAAGCAGGATATGTTGGCTATTTCTCAATTTTACATCAGTACGAGGGTTAGTAAGACTGCAGAGTGCACCTGTCTTTGTTATATTATTTTTACAAGATATAACCATTGAAGTTCTTGGCTCCTAGGCCAGACAACCCTTTTAATCCTTTTCAATCCCGAACATTAAGGCCTAAAATCAGGTAGGATGCAGACAGTGCTATATTTGGTGTATAACTGACGAAACTTCACGGCACAGAAATCCCCCCAAAAAATATTCTCATGTAAATGTTGCCAAAAGTATCTTACTGAGGAGACACTGGCACTATTATAAGGAAACGCTTATATAGTAGTGGGCTCTACACTCTTATGCAGCCAATAAAGGTGCGGGGAGGTACTGGCACTCACTGTTGTTTGGCCGCAGCTGACAGTCACACAACCTCTGCTACATCTGTTGTTACATTTGCGCATCCTAAATATCTGTGACATTCAGCGCAATTGTTTGGCTGCTGCTGACAGCGACATTACCTGCGCTATATCTCCTGTATAACGTTTGCGCATCCTAAATATCAGTGACATTATTCAGTGTAATGTTTTATTAGCCGCTGGTGACAGTGACATTACCTGCGCTACATCTCCTGTATAACCTGGTGCGGGTTCTGCCTGCTGTGTCAGAATAGGAAAAAAGAAAAAGGGACACACAGATTGTGCATTCAAATCAGAAGGATCAGGATTATAAAGTAAAGGGGCTTATCACCTGTGACAGTGTAGGGGTGGTCTACATGTTGCAGTGTCCATGTGGCCTCCAATATGTAGGCCGAACCATGGGAAAATTGAAGGTGAGAAATCAGGATCAGGAACACGTCAGGAACATAAGAAAGGGATTGGAGACGCATAGTGTCTCAATGCATTTTAAAACTAAGCACCAGAAAAATGCGAGTGGCTTGTTATTTGTCAGAGTCGAGCTGGTTAAACCGCATTGGTGGGCAGGGAATTCAATTACGCAGATTAACAGGAGGGAGGTTGAATGGATCTATAGGATGGGTACATTACAACCTAAAGGGATGAATGTAGAATTCGATCTTAAACCCTGCCTTACCTGAAAGAGAAGTTCTGTACCGCAGTATCCATCGGAGCAGTTCAAGTACCTTTGGTAGTATTACTGAGGTACTCGGATTGATCCGAGGGGATCATGTGGGTAATGACGTATCCAAATATCTGTGAATGGAAGTAGGCGGTCCTAGGGTGTGTCGCTACGACGGGATGGGGTTAAAGGAAATCATGTGGGATATGATGTAGGTTTCTATCCGTGAATTAAAGTAGGCGCTCCTAGGATGTGTAGTTCGCTATTGGCTGGAATAGGGGTCATGTGGGAAGGATGGTCCTTTCTAAACGGGATAACATTTTAGAATGTGTCTTGAATTAGGTGTGTTTCGTTTAGGCTCCTTTCACATCACCGTTTCTCCTTTCCGTTCTCCGGCTCCGTTGAGGGGCAGGACAACGGAAAGGACGGATTCTGCAGATAACTGAGACCTAACTAAGCGTAACGGAGCCTAAAGACCCCATAGACTATAATGGGATTCGTTCAGTGTCCGCTCAGAATAAGATTTAGGCCCGCCAAACAGGCCCACAACTGTTCCCCGGCAATCTCCCTTGCCAAGGGGTAGGTGTTCCACAGTCTGGTGCTTTTTTGAGGAAAGTGCGAATGATAAAAGAATTGTCATTTGCAACCTGAACAGTACCAAAATAAGCAGGAGCGTGAACACTAGCAACCTCACCACCACCAGCATGATCTGCCACATGCATCAAAGCACCCTAATAGGTGGGCCGAACGCCTGGGTTCACAATCAGTGTCTGCCGGTCACACCACTGCCTCCTCTTCCCCTGTGTTACGTGCTGGCCAATCCCATGTCCAAGACGCAGGCCCATATGCGTCCTGCTCTGCACCTGGACCTTCGCAATCACCATCAGCCACCACATCCACTTCTGTCCCAGTGCAGCGTACAGATGTCCATACCCCAGGTCGTTGAACGAAAGCGCAAATACCCAGCCACCCACCCACAGGCCATAGCACTAGATACGCACCTTTCTAAATTACTGGCCCTGGAAATGTTGCCATTTAGGCTTGTGAACACTGAGGCTTTCCGCAGCCTAATGGCGGTTGCCGTCCCTCGTTACTTAGTCCTTAGCCGCCACTATTTTTCCCGGTATGCCATCCCCGCCTTACACCAGCATGTGTCCCGTAACATCACCTGTGCCCTGACCAACGCAGTTATTGGGAAGGTCCACTTAACGATTGACATATGTACAAGTGCTTTTGGCCAGGGACGCTACATTTCCCTGACGGCACACTGGGTGAACGTTGTGGAGGCCATGAGCGAGTCGTACCCTGGGATGGCACAGGTGCTACCGACGCCAAGGATTGCGGGCCCTACTTCCATCAGGATTTACGCCACTACCTACATTAGTGGCTGCAACCACCCCTTCTCCACATCCTTCTCCATTTCCACCTCTGAATTCTCATCTTGCAGCACCAGTCAGCCATCAGTCAGTAGCTGGAAGCAATGCAGTGGGGAAAAACACCAATAGTAAATAACTCACAAAGTGAGTATGAGTGCTAGGCCTACATACCAAGTATCAACACCAAAAAGAGAAAGAGGCATAGCACAGCTAGCAATGTATATAAACTATATTATAGTACCAAAAAGAAAATCAGATAAAATACAATGACGAACAATACAATGGTGGATGAAAGACACACAGGATGGATAGGGATCACAATCTGGACAACATATTAAAACAATTGATGAATAGGTCAAAAAGGTACTAAATAGTTAATCGATACCCAAATTGGGAGTATGATACAGTGACCTAATCAAAACCGTAAACAAGATACTAGAGCCAAATACAATGTTTAAAGTGCAAAGTGCAAGATACAATGTACATGGACCATATAATAAACGGTGTAATAGATAGATAGTTACATAAATACCAGAGTAGTGATCCAAAGCCCCGACGTGCGTTTCGCGTAAGCTTCCTCAAGGGGTGTATGTGAGGAAGCTTACGCGAAACGCGCATCGGGGCTTTGGATCACTACTCTGGTATTTATGTAACTATCTATTACACCGTTCATTATATGGTCCATGTACATTGTATCTTGCACTTTGCACTTTAAACATATGTACTGTATTTGGCTCTAGTATCTTGTTTACGGTTTTGATTAGGTCACTGTATCATACTCCCAACTTGGGTTTCTCAAAACCTACCCCGATTTGCCTAAGCTACTGGTGAAGGTGCGCCGCATATGTGCCCATTTCCAAAAGTCATCAACAGCTACTGCCAGTCTGGTAACGCTTGCAATTGCCAGCTCACTGACTGATGTGCAACGTGAGCACGCGCTGGAACTCCACGTTCCACATGTTGGTCAGGCTTTGTAAGCAGCAGAGGGCAGTAGTGGAATACCAGCTGCAACATGGTCGTCGCCTTTCCAGTCAGCTTCCGCTCTTCTTCACAAGCGACGAGTGGGCATGGATGTCTGACCTCTGTGAGGTTTTAAGCAACTTTGGGGAATCAACCCAGATGGTGAGCAGCGATGCCGCTATTATCAGCGTAACCATCCGACTTCTGTGTCTACTGAAATGCTCGCTGTTCACAATGAAGGCGGACGCTTTGCATGTGGAAGAGGTGGAAATGGGGGGAAGACAGTACACATGGTGATAGCCAGACCACCCTCAGTTCATCTTCTCAGCGCGAATTGGATGATGATGAGGAGGAACAGGAGAAGGTTGCCTCCACTACAGAGGGTAATACCCATAGCAGGTTTATTCCATCTGTTCAGAGTGGATGGGCTGAGAGTCATCCTCTTTATGAGGACAGCAAAGTCTTGTCTGTTGGGACTCTGGCACACATGGGTGACTTTATGTTATGCTGCCTTTCCCGTGATCCTCACGTTATAAGCATTTTGGCCAACACTGATTACTGGTTGTTCACCCTTCTCGACCCCCGCTACAAAGAGAACTTCTCATCTCTCATTCCTATGGTGGAGAGGACTAGCAAAATGATGCAATACCAGAAGTTCCTTGTGGAAAAATTGCTCCAAAAATTTCCATCTGACAATGCTTGATAAAGACTTGTTTAAGTTGAAACGTCGCTGTAATTGTATGCTGCTTGTCAAATAAGGAACAGGATTTTGATAATGGAAGAGTGCTGTGGATCTCTTTAAACTATTATTGCATCAAGGGACCCTTGGACTGGACCTCAATCTGCGAGCACCACACTTGGACCATTGATTCTGGTACCGAAAGAATTGGATGTTTGCCCCATGGCAGGGTATGTAGTACTGCTGACTGTGTTTTTTTACTAATGTTTTTTGAGTGTCACCAGCAGGCCATCAATCATAATTTTCCAAGGTTGTGTATGATGCCCTCCTTTATGTGTAACAAAGGGTGTATTGGAGTTCCGGTTCCTTGTAATTTTTGGCAGCACTTGCACTTTATATACAAGTAAATATACAGGAAAGAATGTTTCCTAACAATTTTTCCTCGAAAATCGATTTTATCTTTGGTTTGGTGCGTATCATTGTCAGTCTGGAAAAGTGGTGTACTACTCGGACAACATCGTTCCCAGCAGCGACCTGGGAGACCAAGATGCATCCAGACATCCTCCCCATGCTGTTCCCGTTTCAGTGGAGTTTCCATCAATTTCTGACCTTTTCCAGTGAACCAGACACCTTCCCCTCTTCAGAGCATGGGGTGCCTGGTTTAATGCTCGGGTTCTCCCATTGATTTCCATTGTGCTCTGGTGCTCTGTAGACCACCCGAGCATCCCAAAGTGTTCTACTCGAGCACCAGAGCACTTTGGTGCTCGATCAACACTAATATTTATAACTTATCCTCAGGATAGGTCATTAGTAAAGTTGAGCGTAGTTTTGAAAAGTTCAGTTTGGCAGTTTCTCCGAAGTTTGTCAAGGAATTTGATTTGTCACAAATCGCTATAAATAAGGTATACTTAGGCCACTCTGCCTTAGGGTACTGCCACATGGAGTGGCAGTGCTGCGGACAGGTTGCAGCCATGCTGCAGTAAAGAAACTTGAGGCCAATTAGCCCGCAGCTGCCTTTCATTTAATATTAAAGACCGCACTGTATAGTCCTTCTTGTTAATGGCCGAGCGGCACCTTTAATGAACCTTTAAATGGGCTGTTGCTGGTATGGGGTTTGGCTGGTTAGGTGGGGCACAATATGCCAGCATACCCACTTCTCCAACCCCAGTGTTCTTTTGCCCTACAGGTGGAAGCCCTTCTTCTACCATCTGCTTCTCCTCCTTTTCCACATCATTTAATATTAATGAGAATATGTCATCAGGAACATCCAGCTCCTCCGCTCTCTGCATGTTGCTGACTTTTCTAAGACATGGAGACCAAGAAGGATGATTTATAAGAAGTAAATCCAGCAAAAGGTGAGGATGGTCATCATTAAGACCTGGCTTCCCTAAGGGGTGCAGACTGGATGGTATTGGTTGGCACGCTGGCACTGGAATAATAAAGGCTTCCATCTTATTGGTATTTAATTATTCTATTAATCGTTTTCAGCAACACTGTCCCTAGCGTATGAGCACTTACCACATCCCTTCCTATAATCAGCTTACAGGACAATGGCAGAGACCACGTAGAATGAGGATTTTATAGGGCTGTGACATCACAGGGGATGGCAATCCGCGTATTGGCTGGCTGCACGGCATTATGGGTGATCTTGCGTTCCCGGCTTGTCTCCTCTACACTAGTCATCAGTATCAGATATGCAGGGTTGCGACACCCGGGACCCCTGCCGATCAGCTGTTAGAAGAGGCCTTGAGCACCACAGCCTCTTTCTAGGCCAGTGACATCACTCTACGTTGGTCACATGGCTTGTAGCATCTCAGCCCCATTCAAGTCAATGGGGCTGAGCTGCAATACCAAGCACTGCCACTATATGATGTACAGCACTGTCCTTCGGAAGCTGCCGGGAGTCTGCATTGCTCACCAGAGCTTCGGCAAGCGCAGCGGCTCCGTGAAACAGCTGATTGGCAGGGATGTAGGGACTTGGACTCCCGCTGATGTTGTAATGATGACCTATCCTGAGAATAAGCCATTATCTTTTCCATGATAACCCCTTTAAATTAAGGCTCATTTGCTGCCCGTGCCCAAACAACAGGTCCACAATATACAGGCACCGGCTGTTTGCGTTCCATATCACTTGAATGGGTCCACAATCTGCAACATACAGAGCGGAAGTCCACGGAAGCATTACAGAGCGCTTCGGCGGAATTTCGATCCTCCAAACTGCAAAAAAATAGAACATGTTTTATTTTTTGCAGTGCAGACTGAATGTTGTGAATCGCAGACCCATTCAAGTGAATGGGTCCACATCTGCAAACGGTAGGCACACAGCCGGTGCCCGTGGATCGTGTGCATGAGCCCTTATACAAATCTTTTAGAAGATGCAGAGACTGAAACATTGTGTCAGCCCGGTAGAGATCACTGAACAAACGAGAGTATGATTCCCAAGCCGGACTGAGCTAGTATCAGAACTAATATGATGTAAGTCCAAATTTCTATCCTTATATAACCCCTTACACAGCATTATCTGCCTCTATCCAGTTCATACAAGTTCTGCCTGTCTGGGAACTGACACTGCAATCAGATTTAGTTTTTTTTTGCCATTGCTGTATGCAAAGATAAAAATAGTGCCAATTTTTGAGAGGACTGCCTGCCAGCATGAGATAGTTTTGACTGACAAGCACACATTGACGTTCTCTAGGATCTGGACGAGAAAGCATCTCTCGGTCTCTCTTTATGCAGGAGAGCTGGGAGGTCTCAGTGTGTCCCGTTCACTCAAGAATTGATGTCACCAAAAGATATGAGATAGCAGTGATATTGATCATCTCCAGATCCACCACTGAAGACCCTGTCAAAAAAACAGTCGAAGGTAAAATAGCGCAATATGTAATTATTATCTAAGCATTGTTCAGATAGTGTACGTCATAGTTGTATCTAAGTACAGATGTTTCGATAAGGCTTCCTTCTTGTGTATGTATGTCACATATAAGCATTCTGCAAATGCATGGAATCTTACAGTGCAAGACTATTACACGTGGGGATATTTCTGCGTTAGCATTCCCAACATGCTTGACCATTAGTAGACATTCACGACACTGTATATAGTACTTTATCAGTGACAGTATACGAGTATGATGAAGTCTCTTGAGGGTGGAGGTCTTCTTCTAGAAAATGTTATGGATAATATATGGTGGAAAATATGATTAGGGGGTGGTCTTCTAAAAGAGGTGGTCTTTTGAACAGGTTTCATACTATATTACAATGTAAATACGTTTCCTGTATACCTCTAGTCTAGGTTCACTTGTAATCCAATGGAAAAGCACAAATAACAAAACGTTATACCTAAATATAAGCTCAGCTTGCCCTATTCGTATAGCATTAATACACAACAATTCTTTGTGTGTAAAGTACAATAGGATTGGATACCTTCCCTTGTGCGCATACTGTTATTAATTGCAGTTAGGATGTTGCATCCAAATTATTCTAGGTTAGTATCCTACCAGTATCTGATCTGCATGCAATGAGGCTCCACATGGGGGTTGCACCTATAATGCCCAAAACAGGATTGGACTCCTTCTTAGGACTGCGTTGTTATTTCTTTAAAGCGGTACTCAGACCCCCACCGATCTAAACTTTTGATATGTCCCTATAACATATTAAAAGTTTAAAGGGCGTCTGTCAGCAGATTTGTCCCTATGACACTGGCTGACATGTTACATGTGCTCTTGGCAGCTGAAGGCATCCATGTTGGTCCCATGTTCATATGTGTCTTTATTGCTGGGAAAAATGATGTTTTAATATATGAAAATGAGCCTCTAGGAGCAACGGGGGCGTTTGCATATATTAAAACTAAATTTTTCTCAGCAATGCAGGGACACATGAAGATGGGACCAACACAGATGCCTTCAGCTGCCAAGCGCACATGTAACAGGTCAGCCAGTGTCACAGGTACAGATCTGCTGACAGATGCCCTTTAAACTTTTAATATGTTATAGGGACATATCAAAAGTTTAGATCGGTGGGGGTCTGAGTACCGAGACCCTGATCGATTTCCAGAATGAGGGGAGAGAAGTGTGAGCTTAGCGCTGACTGCAGGATAGGAAGCGAGATGCACTCCATATCAAGTCTATCTCCCATCTCGGTGGGCTAAGGTTAGGGTAATAACCTCTAAGCCTAGAATCATTTGGATGCAATATCATCACTGCAATAACAAGAGTATAAGCACAAGGGGAAACTAATTTATTGGTATCATACATTCACATGAATAACACAAATGAACATTTCCCCCTACCCACAGAGCAAGTGATAAATGAATGATCATTGAGGGTCTGACAAGTGGGACCCCCGGTGATCACAAGAACAGGTGTCCCCGAGTCCCCTGTGTGAATGAAGTGATAGGTGGCATGTCTGACCCCCGCTTATATTCACTGTCGATGGGACTGCTGAGGACAGTGCTCGGCTTTACACTTGCAATTAGACAGTAACACGAGCATTAAACGGTCCACAAAATATGGATACCGGCCATGTGCATCCCGCATTTTCCCCTTCCGCAGGTATCACCCTATGTTACAATCGCCTATTCTTGTCTGCAAAACAGACAAGAATAGGACATACGGATGCGGACATACGGATGCGGAGACAGCACACAGTCTGCTGCTTTTGCAGCCCCATTGAAATGAATGGGATGCAGACCGAAATTACGGCCGTGTGCGTGAGCTGCTGTCATGGGTTGCGGTATCTCACAGATAGCTGACAGTCTAATTGAAACGATTACGGCTCACAGACTTTCCTACCATTGCAATATAAGTTAAGCAAGAATGTGATTCCTGTATTCTCTGCAGTTTTGTTGTATATAGCCTACATATGTGTGGATGGAGGGCACGAGCTGAGACGGGGTCCTGAGCATGTCATACAGTTTTGCAATAAGCCTAAAATAAATGTATCACTCCCACTGACTTCATGATCTCTCATACTTCTCCATTATATTCTAGTATGGAAAATAATTCCACACCCCCTTTACACCAACGTGGGAGCTTTCTCTTTTCATTGGTAAGTACCGAAATGGCAGGACTACTATAACTTTGGATATGATTATTTTAATGTGAAGCATCAGACTGTCACTGGCGATGAGCACTAGAACGTAACCACCACAAAATGGCCAACATACCCTTTTATAGATTAATGCCCATTCCCCCCTGCCAAACAATATTCGAGGGAGCTGAAGAAAGAGAGGTCTTTATTGGGATCTTTAAATAGTGTCCCTACACAGTCAAGGACTCCAAAATAAAATGAGTAGTGAAATAACGGGGTGCAGTCACAATTGGCATGTGGTTAAAGGGTTGGTCCAGGTTTTGGCCCCTAACATGGAATACCTGTGGAGAAATCCATACTCACCTGCTTCCCACTGCTCCGATAGTGCTCTCTTTTCTCTGGACTTCCAGCACCTGTTTGTCAACTTCTGCACTGATGGGATCACATGCACTGTTGCCGACAATGACGTGTCCCCAAGTGGATCATGACCCAACAGTGACATGCTGCTTGGGGGACACATCACCACTGAGGCCAGTTATTGGTTGCAGCGGCGCACATGAACCTGTCTGTGTGTAGAAGTTGAAGTAAAAGGAGGAAGAGGCTGCATTTAAATGGTATAAAGATACTGGACGTACAGCTGATAGAGAACTATATAAAACCAAACAGAAAGAAGACAACATATTAATAACACTGCTAAAGCATCAAAAGAAGACAAAATGGCCAAACCTATTAAGAAGTGGAATAAAACTTTCTTCAGGTATATTACTGATAGGAAAAGATATTGTGGGATTACAAAAAATAGTGAAGGGCAGGATCGCTCTATTGATGGGGATAACGCTTACGCTGACCATTTGAATAGTTGCTTTGTTCAGTATTTTCAGAAGGTGACTATTCAAAATCATGAGCATGACATTACCGTTGGGTGTAAGGGCTCAGCTCCAGTAGTTATGGAGGCTGATGTTATCAGTGAATTGGCACAATCAAAGTCAAACAAGTTGTTAGCCCAGAGGTCCGTGTCAGCGCTGCTGCCCCTACCCGTGGGCACAGGCGCCGGGCTCCCTCTTTACCTCCTGCTGCCATGCACCGTGCTGACAAGCGTGGGCAGCAGGTATCTTAACTCTTGTATCTGTGCTCCATGCCAGAGCTTACTTCCTGCTTGAGTCCTGTACTTGTTGTCAGGGCTTGCACTGGTGTGTCTCATGTCCCCTGTGAGGCAGCACGTACACGCCCTCTGTCCCCCCAGCCTATGGCTGGATTGCAGGAAGTATTTATAGGGGCTTCCTGCTCCAGGAAGATGCCTGAGCAACTCATGGTCACTAGCATGTCTAGGTCCTTGTGTGAAGGTGTTTTTGGAGTTCTTTTCTGTGTACCAGACCCTGCTTTTGGATATATCGGATCTTGCTTGTTTGCCGCCTGCCTCTGACCTTGGATTTCATTTACGGACTTTGCTTGATTGCTGCCTGCCCTGACCCTGGACTTCCTGACCATGTACTTCCCCTTGGTGCTTGCATCGGTATCTCTGACCCCCTGGTCAGCTGCCACCGACTTGGGGACTGCTCTGGAGTGACACCTGGCAACTACCCTAACAGCTCAAGCCTATCCTCACCATCAGAGGCTCTAGTGAAGACCAGGTAGTTGCTTAGTCACGTCCCTCCAGAGTATAGCCAGTCAGTGGCACAGTGAGTCCACACCCGCTTGCATAACACAAGGCAATGGGTCCAGATGGCATCTGCCCAAGTCCTTACAGAAGTACGATCTGTGGTTCCTGCTACTCCTACTGATTTCTTTAACCAGACCCTCCTGACAGTTGATGTTCCTGAAGATTGTAGAATAGGCAGCGTTGTACCTATATATAAGAAAGGAGGCAAAGAAGAAGATGGAAGCTGCAGACCAGTTAGCTTGACCTCAGTAGTAGTAAAAATAATGGAAACCCTCCTGAAAAAGAAGATAGTTCCCCATCTAAAAATCTGCAACTTGTGGATCCAAAACAGCATGGCTTCACTGAGAGCCGATCATGTCAAACTAATCTTATTCATTTCTTACACTATATTACAATAGCGTTAGACGAAGGTTGCGCCATGGATATTGCCTACCTGGACTTCAGTAAAGCCTTTGATACAGTGCCACATGAAGAGCTGATATAGAAATGATTGAAGATTTGACTTAAAGGGGTATTCTCATCTGAGACAATGGGGCCATATCGCTAGGATCCCCGAGGTGGGACCCACACCTATCTCTTATGTGCTGGCTCGGCTATTTCAGTCGGCCCCATAGAAATGAATGGGAGCGGTGGCCACACATGCGCTTGGTGGTGACCGGACCCCGGGGAAACCCATGGTCCTCCAGGCACCACCTTGCGGGCTCTGTTATCGATATGGGTGTAGGTCCCAATGCCATGCCCCCATTGTCTCAGATAGGAATACCCCTTTAATCCCTGTATAGTTCAGTGGATTCACAATCGGCTAATGAATAGCTATCAGAGTCTTGTTGTTAATGGTCTGCATTCTGAGGAGAGACAAGTTACAAGTGGTGGACCTCAAGAGTCCTATTCTGTTTAATATTTTTGTAGGTGACATAAAAGAAGGATTGCCTGTTTGCTAATGACAGGGATGATATTCGTGGAGGGATATGTAACATGGAAAAAGATTTAGCTTCTCTGTATATTGTAAATGTTCCAAACAATTAGAGGTATATTCCTGTGGAGGCCTGCATGTGGCAATGCTCCCTAAGAATATATTGAATCTTCCATAGGATGCATTAAATAAATACATTCTAGGGTGGGGGAAAAAAAGTTATAAAAAGTTTTTAAAATACAAAAAAAGTTAAAATTCTTATTGTCCTTTCTTCATATTAAAAAAATAAATAAAAAATAAATAAAATAATGATAAATTGCACTGCTGTGTCCCAAAACACCCACACTTTTAAAATATAAATGTACTTATCCTGTACGGTGAATGCCGTAATGGGAA
The DNA here is from genome assembly GCF_014858855.1 of Bufo gargarizans. Lineage (NCBI taxonomy): Eukaryota > Metazoa > Chordata > Amphibia > Anura > Bufonidae > Bufo > Bufo gargarizans. The sequence continues at coordinate 102,781,503 of NC_058088.1, forward strand.
ACAAATCAAAATGGCTGATTTGCTGTATTTTTCATCGCTTCACCTACCCCAAATTTTTTTATAAAAAGCAATCTAAAAGTCAAACGCACTCCAAAATGGTATCAATAAAAATACTAATTGCCCCGCAAATAAATGAGCCCTCACACAGCTCCATGGATGTAACCATAAAAGAGCTATGGGGGTCAGAATATGGCGATGTAAAGAAAAGAAAAAGGTTTCCAAAGTTTTTTAGTTTTTTTTTATTAAAACAGAAGAAATGAAGCAGACATCACTTTTACTGCATAGGGTATGCTGTAAAAACAAATCCCATAAAACTGTTGCGGAATTGTTTTTTTTTGCCCCCGATTCCACCCCATTTGGAATTTTTCTCCAGCTTCGCACTACATTGTAATGTCATTAGAAAGTACAACTTGTCCCTTAAAAACAAGCCCTCATACAGCTATGTGAATGGAAAAAAATAATAAATAAAAAATTACGGCTCCAAGAAGGCAGGGAGTAAAGAAAGAAAACACAATAACAGATAATCTCCCTGAGCGAAGGGGTTAAATTAACTCTTTTGGAAATGATTAACCATTTGCAGTAGTCATCTGGTACTGCAGAGACCCCACTTACAAAACAAAAATAAAATGGAATGGGTGCAAGCGCAGGCTGCAAAAATGGTAGTCTGAAGCCTAAAACATCAGGGGAGAATTAAAGAACTTAAAGAGGTTATCCCATGATTAATGTAAAAAATAATAATCAGACATCATGTAGTATATGACAATCACTTTCTAAGAAAGCTAGAACCAGCCGTGTACCTCACATGGATCCAGAGATCTCCCCATTCATTGCTCTGCTAGATTTATATCAAGCTGACAGCTCAGGGGAGTGTCTTTTCTGATGTAGCTCAGGGGAGTGTCCATGATCTACCTATCACAACTCAGGGGAGTGTCTTTTCTGATGTAGCTCAGGGGAGTGTCCATGATCTACCTATCACAGCTCAGGGGAGTGTCTTTTCTGATGTAGCTCAGGGGAGTGTGTCCATTCTGCTGCAACTCTCTCCCTATCACAGCTCAGGAGGCAGTTAAAGGATGAAACTGGATTTTAGGTAGAGATTTGAACAGCACTCCTCTTCAGTAAAGGTGGTGCTCAGTAGTAAATTTGATCCTTCAAAAGTGGGAGAAACCACGGCACTCAGATATCAAGTATATAGATTACTTATTTATTTTATTTTCATCCATCCAAATAAAGTTCTAGCCACTGGCCAACGTTTCGATCTAAACATAGACCTTGTTCATGGCCTTTGTTATTGTAGCTCATGGTTCGAGTGGATGGCGAGTGGATGAAACTGAGCCTGTGTGGCCTTCTCAGAGACCTGGACAAAGAAATAGGGAAAAGAACAAACAGCAGGTGGGGCTATGCAGATACATGCTATTAAATAATTCAGTGACTATACAAAAAATGTTATTACATGCAATTACAAAAGAATTCAGCTTCGGGTGCTGGTTTGAATATTGTAGAATATTTTTTTGGTGGGACATCAATATAATCAGTATCAGATCGGCGGGGTTCTGGCACCCCCACTAATTATCTGTTTGAAGACAAGGTAGCGCTCCATGTGAGCATTGCTTCCTCTTCATTACGCTGCACTTCGTCTCGGAAGTGCAGTCTTAATACAGGTACCATATCCATTCAAGTGAATGGAGCGAGAGCTTGTTGTTACACTACGCCAACGCTCCATAGTAGACGAGGAATAGCGTGAAGACCAGGAAGCGTTGCCTCCTTGTCAAACAGCTGACCGGTGGGGGTGCCGGGCGTCAGAACCCCTGCCGATCTGATATTGATGACCTGTGCTGAGGATTAAAGTATTTCCATTCATTATTAGTGTATAGACGTTTTTTCAGCAGAGTAACTGAACCACAGCACCGAGAACAAGGTGTTCTGAGTCCTGACTAGAATGGGAACCACATAATACGACAGCCAACTGCAGTAGCATGTATTAATTTTCTTGGATTCACTCCCAGGACATTTCTTCGCTTTTATTTTTCATTTGGCTGATGGCAAAAGCTCAGCTATAAGTGTTATGTTCACTGGACGTGGGCGCATCAGCCGTTACTAGCTAGTCAGATCACAGGAACAACAAGGTTCACTCAGTAAAGTAGGTAATTATTTGCATATCAATAATTTACATTAGAGTGAGCTTTTCAGATAACTAAGTGCTAATGGACAACAGGACGATCAAGTATGAAAAGTGTGTTGTCATAATTAAGTTCATGTTGTATTCTATATGGTTGTCTGTTCATTGTTAGTAGCCTTATGGATATATTACCCAGACCAAAGGGTCCCTAGAAATATGGCATATTTGAGCCTATGCAGGAAAGAGAATTTTCTTCCACAACTGAAACAGTCTTTACACTTACATAATTTTTTCGCCCTATAAGAGGCACCTGAGAAAAGATGCACCCATATTTTAGAGGAGGAAAATAAGAAAAGATTAGACCTCAGATCGGACCCCCAATGTTAATCAGACCTCAGCCCAGACCCTCAAAGTTAATTAAAACTCAGTTCAGACTCCCAAAACAACCTCAGATCAGACCCTCCAATGTTAATCAGACCCCCAAACAGACCTCAGATCAGGTCCCCAATGTTTAGACCCCATCTCAGACCCCCAATGTTAATAACCCCCAACATTAACACTGCCAAAACCTACCAACCCAATCCAAGTAAAATCCAGCCCTGAAAAAAAAAAGAAAATAGCTTCAGCAACTATGTTCCTGGATTTCACCCACCTCAGCCAGTTGAGGAATCTGGGAGAGATATACCCCCCTTCCAGGACTTTCCCATGCATTTTATGGTTCACATCACCACAGCCTTCATTCCTGATAAGAGGGAGAGATAGTGTTAAAATAATGAATATTGTAATGTGAGTTAGCAGAAATAAAGAGATAGTGACCCTGACTGGACTGCAGTTTCACTGTATTGGGAACGTGTCAATGATTGCAGTGGCCGGGTTTAGGGTGGCCCCAACGCTACGCTGGGTCCCCCGCACACCACGTGTTGCTGCTCTCCGGAATGGGTGGTAAGGCGTGGTGCACCCCAATGGGAAATAAGTCCAGAGAGTCAGGGTCTGCAGTAAACCAGGGTGCTTCTTTACTGAAGGAATTCAGGTACAAAGCAATCCAGGCGAGGCGTAGGGCTGGCTTCTCCAGTCTCCTCCCTGGCAGAAGAAGGGTTTGATGCTGAGGAACGTCCTGAGCTAGCTGTCCCTCTTTCTCTTCAGAAGGCTGATACTCTGGTCCAAGGCTGGTGATCCAGGGTCTGTGGCAGAGTATCCCCGTCTCAGCGTCTTCTTCTGGTCACTCAGTAGTCTGACAGAGTCTCCTCTTCCAAGCACTGTTCCCTAACTGCAGCACACTAGGGGCTCTGACTGCTCTCTTATATATAGTTTTTGCTAGACTAGAACCTTCTAGTGGGAGGGGTGGAGTGGAGAAACTCAGCACAAACAGATACATTGTTTCAGCTCCCGTCTGGTGTAGACTTACATTAGAGCTTCAATGATACTCAATGGCAATGACACAGCAGGTTTTCCAGACAAAAACAAGTTTCCAGACATAACAACATCGCTAAAACCAGGCATTTAAAAGGTCAGTCTGACGTTGAGCGCCTGCTCCTCCCACTTTATGAATGAAGTAGGCGGAGTAAGCGCGCAACATCAGTGAGTGACGTTACTGCTGCCGTCCGCTCTGCCTGCTGTGGAAGCTTGTTCGTAAGTGCTGTACGGATACAAGGGAACAGGGGAGAGCGCAGCGTTAGTTAAAATTATTAACAGGATAAGGATTAATTTTTATAAATACTTCGGTGAGCGGCGGGGTCGGTGTATTGGGGAACACTGTTATGAGGGGGATCTGTGGATGACATATAGCAGTGTCATCCACAGAACCCCCCCCCCCCCCATAACAGTGCCATCCACAGATCCCCCACCCCATAACAGTGCCATCCACAGATCCCCCACCCCATAACAATGCCATCCACAGATCCCCCACCCCATAACAGTGTCATCCACAGATCCCCCACCCCATAACAGTGCCATCCACAGATCCCCCACCCCATAACAGTGCCATCCACAGATCCCCCACCCCATAACAATGCCATCCACAGATCCCCCACCCCATAACAATGCCATCCACAGATCCCCCACACCATAACAATGCCATCCACAGATCCCCCACACCATAACAATGCCATCCACAGATCCCTTACCCCATAAGAATGCCATCCACAGATCCCCCACCCCATAACAATGCCATCCACAGATCCCCCACCCCATAACAATGCCATCCACAGATCCCCCCACCCCATAGCAGTACCATCCACAGATCCCCTATAAACAGTGCCATCCACAGATCCCCCATAAACAGTGCCATCCACAGATCCCCCATAAACAGTGCCATCCACAGATCCCCCATAATAGTGCTATCCACAGGTCCCCCATAACAGTGCCATCCACAGATCCCCCATAATAGTGCTATCCACAGGTCCCCCATAACAGTACCATCCACAGAGCCCCCATAATAGTATCATGCACAGACCATCATTAATTCAAAACCCACCAAAAGCACACCTTTTGGTTAAAAATATATTTTTTCTTATTTTCCTCCTGAAAAACCTAGGTGCGTCTTATAAGCCGGTGCGTCTTATAGGGCGAAAAATATGGTAGTTATGAGCCTCCTATTGGATAATTACTGTATGGGCAATTATCTTTTAGCTGGCAACAAGTTATTTAACCCCAACTGGTGCAATGAGTTGCTTCTCATTTCTTAAACAACCATGTCGAAAGACACATCTCGTGGTCATGGAAAAGATGTTAGTCTGTTTGAGAAGGGTCAAATCATTGGCATGCATCAAGCAGAGAAAACATCTAAGGAGATTGCAGAAACTACTAAAATTGGGTTAAGAACTGTCCAACGCATTATTAAAAACTGGAAGGATAGTGGGGACCCATCGTATTCGAGGAAGAAATGTGGCAGGAAAAAAATCCTGAATGATCGTGATCGGCGATCACTTAACTGTTTGGTGAAATCAAATTGAAGAAAAACAACAATAGAACTGAGGGCTATGTTTAATAGTGAAAGTAAGAGCATTTCCACACGCACAATGCGAAGGGAACTCAAGGGATTGGGACTGAACAGCTGTGTAGCTGTAAGAAAACCACTAATCAGTGAGGCAAACCAGAAAAAAAGGCTTTAACTTGCTAGGGAGCATAAAGATTGGACTCTGGAGCAATGGAAGAATGTGATGTGTTCTGATGAGTCAAGATTTACCCTGTTCCAGAGTGATGGGCGCATTAGGGTAAGAAAAGAGAGGCAGATGAAGTGATGCACCCATCATGCCTAGTGCCTACTGTACAAGCCTGTGGGGGCAGTGCTATGATCTGGAGATGCTGCAGTTGGTCAGGTCTATGTTCAGGAACAGTATGTGCTCCAAGAATGAGGTCAGCGACTACCGGAACATACTGAATGACCAGGTTATTCCATCAATGGATTTTTTCTTCCCTGATAGCACGGGCATATTGCTCATTGATGTATATATAACTTCTGGTACAGCATAGTATGCTCTGTATTTCCCAATAGACAACATGAGTCTTGAGGAGCATTGTCCACACCAGAACACCAGGACCTGGCCACGCGCTAATGCCAGGCATACAGGTCAATGTGAACAGCATTTAAATTCATCAGTGGTGGCAACAATAACAATTATTTTTATGGCATTGCAACTGATGATCAGTGATGACTGATAGTGTTATTAATGGCCAGTTATAATAACAATTGCTCAAAAATTAGCTAAACATGATGATAATTGACAGGGATATAAATGCCTTTAATGGGGGGGTGTATTCAGGCTTAGGCTACTTTCACACCAGCGTTCGATCGGATCCGTTCTGAATGGATCCGCTCATATTAATGCAGACGGTGGCTCCGTTCAGAACGGATTCGTCTGCATTATAACTTAGAAAAATTTTCTAAGTGTGAAAGTAGCCTGAGCGGATCCGTTCAGACTTTACATTGAAAGTCAATGGGGACGGATCCGCTTGAAGATTGAGCCATATGGTGTCATCTTCAAGCGGATCCGTCCCCATTGACTTCCATTATAAGTCGGAACGGATCCGCTCGCCTCTGCACGGCCAGGCGGACACCCGGAGGCTGAGCGGAGCGGATGCATTCTCAGTGGATCCGCCTCCACTGAGAATGCATTAGGGCCAGACGGCTGCGTTCAGGGCCGCTTGTGAGCCCCTTCAAACGGAGCTCACGAGCGGACACCTGAACGCAGGTGTGAAAGGAGCCTTAGGGCAGCATGACCTGTAAATACTGCGCTGTTCCCAAGAACAGTCAATGTAATTTTCTACACTGTAGAAGAAATTGACAATTCATAATTACTAGTTTATGGTTGATGACTGCACGGTTTTGTAGGCTTTCCCACATAGCCACTTTGACTGTCAAATCAGATTTCAATGAAAGATATTAGGCTAGCATTCACTGGAGACCTGTTTGAAAAATGCGGTTGTGAAGTTAGCTTGCTTACATAGTTTGATAAAAACATATACTAAAAACCTCATGTTCATTGTTATAAATTGTACTTAGCAGCAATACATTAATGAGGTAGATTTATCAAGACTGGCATTCCCTTACACAAGTCTTGATCCCCGTGCGCTGGAGTGAGACGTCCCTCATTTATAAAGATGCAGATGCCTCTTAATAAATGAGGTGCCTCTCTGGCCCTCTGTGCACCACAAACTGAAATCTACTCCAGCTAGGAGCTGGCATAGACTTACACCAGTTTCTGGATAAGTTATAGCAAATCCATCGGGCATCCGTCAGGTCTAGCCCCTGCCTCTCAGCCCTGTCCCTTTTCTTGCCACTTTAGAAAAGTGTTGGGAAGCTGAAAAAGTCATACCTGTGGCATATTAACATTAGCACTACCCATTCCCCCTCTAGTCCAATTACTGCTTTCCTCCATCCCCAGAAGTCACATCAGTGTCCCCCACTTTCCTACAGCAGTCACATAACAGTCTTTTTTTTCCCTTAGGCCCCATGCATACAACCGTAGTTTTGTTCCCCATCCAATACACATTTTTTGCAGATCGGATGAGAAAGCATTCATTTCAATTAAGCTGCAAAAGATGCAGACAGTACATGGTCCACTGTCCGATCTGCAACCCCCCAAAAAAATTGAACATATCCCATTTTTTTCCGTTTTACAGACAAGAATAGTCATTTGTAACCTGCTGCAGGACGTGCAGAAGAGAAAATGCAGGATGCACGCGGCCATTATTTGTGTTTTGTGGAGCCACGATTTGTGGACTGCAAAAACGGATACAGTCGTGTGCAGGAGGCTTTAGGCCACCATGCCTGTGTTGCAGACCACAAATTGTGGGTCCACAAAACACAAATGCATCGGCCGTATGCACTCTCCATCGTGGTGCTGACCCATTGGCTTGATGTCCATAGGGCTTCTATGTGTTTCCATTAGCTTCTGTGTCTGTGCCTTCGCACTGCAAAACATAGGATATGTCTTATGCTGCATTTTGCATGTGTGGGTGCCTGTGTTTTGTGGACCCACAGTGTGCATGAGTCCTTAGAAGTCACTTCAGGTTCTTTCCCGTTCTCCCAGTACCCACATCTCCCTATTTTGCTAGTAGTCACAGAAAAGCCTGTGTACCCCCAGTAGTTACAGCAGCATTACCGACTTGTTGACCATCCATCCATTTTTTCTGTGTTTGGAGTGTGAACCTGTGATAGGTAAGGTGATTCTACAATAAATGACCAGTCATAGGCATCCCTTTCTTCTCAGTATTGCTGCTATTACTGTTGTGAACACATATGGGGCATCATATATCACAAAATTAAAGATGTAGGGCTTACTTTTCCGTGCAAACCTAGAACGTCACATGTTTTGACAGAACAATTACTTGAAAATAGATATTGCTTAGGTTTACCATGGCTAGAAAGGTCCTATGATTTACTAACCCCTAAACAGACATTACTGATTCTCTTTTTTTGTAAATCTGCCTTTACAGATATCTTCGATCTATAATAATAAGTTAGATTGCTAGGACACAGCATGGATATGAAGGGGGGGGGGGGGATATACAGGTGAAACTCGAAAAATTTGAATATTGTGCAAAAGTCCATTTATGTCAGTAATGCAAATTAAAAGGAATTGCATTAATGCAGCTTAAAATTAGAATTTTGTGAAAAGGTTCAATATTTTAGGCTCAAAGTGTCACACTCCAGTCAGCAAATTAATCCATATTAGTCAGCTAATTAATCCATATCCCCTGATATGTGACTTCAGTATTCAAATTTTTTGAGTTTCACCTGCATTTAAAATGTGAACGTAGAGTTGTTCCTTATGTGTGCCACTAGGTTGTGTCTAGCTGCATGATACGATAGGTATGAAAATCACTGCAGAGGTCTGATGACCAGTATGAAGAGACAGGCCAAGAAGTCCAAGAGTAGGTGTGCCCAGATGTCCCAGGAAGAACCACAGTCATGGAGGGTCAATAGTTAGACAGTACAGCCAAATGGGGCAGTGGTGAAAATCTTCAATGCTGGGCAGATTGCAAGACGAGAGAAAAGGAACATACTAAATGGCCGCTACTGTCCATCTGGTGAATCCACACGAAGGCTACTGAGAAGCCTTTTGGCTGGCTGCCATCATATAAGGGATACACAGAAGGGCAACACAAAGGATCCTCCTGGAAGCTCTAACCGTGGCATTATTCAGGAGTCTTCATTAGGAACATATGCTAATATGCAGGCCCTAAAATACAAGATATTGTCCTACCTAGTATTATTTGTGGGGTTGAACCAGGGAATTAAATATATGAAGGCCTATAGGGGTGTCTGTGATCTATACATCACTAGCCATTTCCAGAATCACCTAGACCCACCTAGACCAACGTGCACACTTCCAACTTTTCCAGAGTGTGGCACCTTCTCAACACAGTTCAAGTCCCCAGTCTATATTTGGGACGCTGCCTGTATAAGAGCACCACTTTGACTTGATTAGCAGCACACAGTTCCACTTGACAGTCACTAAATATGACCTTCTCTTTTTCTGGTGCCACCTGCACCATTTTTATTACTTGTAGTTAGAAGATAATCACAGACGCTGATCCAGTTTCAGTGATCCCCTGATATAGACACCCATTAGACGCAATCTTTTCTTCCCTCACTCACAGCACAGCAGGTGTCTCTGGCTCCCACGGGTTTACGGGGCACACACTCACCAAAGGCGCCAAGTAAGCTCACTTCTATGGATGCACCTCAAATCCCATCTACAGGCATTACGACGAGCGTTTCTTGCACCCCAATGTCTAGTCAGACACAGAGCACCAGTAATGACCTCCTGCAGGATGACTTCCCAGGAACATCATTCCTGGTGTCATCAACCAACACTGGAATGATGACAGCATTGAAATGACCAGTTCATGCTCCAAGGAGGTGCCAGGGGGTGCCATATGTTGGTGCAACATAATACATTCTCAGTGTTACAATACCATCACACTGAAAAGCACATTAACGTTTTTCAGCAGTGCATTATGACACAACATAACATTACAAGGGGGTGATCACACCCTGAGACTTGGAACATGAAATATATGAAATATATCATAAGCCAATATTATTAATCCAAAGTGCTCTAGTCTATAACATCTTTCATGATATTTAATATGCAAAGAGGTATCTCCCAGGGAATGAGAATCGTCTTGCTAGCTCCACCTTTTTGAGTAGTACAGCACATGAGTCCAGATTGACAACTTTTATTGTCATACTTCCACTGTCAGCACTCAAAGCTGTGCTGACATACACAGTCCGGTCTGCAGTGCTGGGCTAACATAACGCAGAGGACTCCTGCGTGCACGCACAACAGTCCTGACAATGTATTTCACGGCAGCTTAAATGCTAACAGCGTGGGAACAGGGGGCAACAGGAAAATAAAATACAGCAATCTGGACTTCTACTTATGTATTACTGCAGATAAAGGTCCATTTATACAACCGTGTTCGCTTTGCGGACAGAAAACCACGGATCCGCAAAACATGGACACCGGCCGTGTGCATGCTGCATTGCAGTGAGAACCCATTGACTTTGATGGATCCGTGACCTGCAAGATGTAGTAAAGAGTAGGACATGTCTTATCTTTTTTGGCGTTGCCGCACAGATCAGGAAGCACATGGAAAGGCTTCCAGTCATGTGAATGGACCCTAATAGTCCAGACTTGTGGAGGCAGATTCCCTTTAAAGGGAACCTGTCACCGGGATTTTGTGTATAGAGCTGAGGACATGGGTTGCTAGATGGCCGCTAGCACATCCGCAATACCCAGTCCCCATAGCTCTGTGTGCTTTTATTGTGTAAAAAAAAACGATTTGATACAGATGCAAATTAACATAAGAGTCATATCTTATTTGTGTGACCAGAGAAGAGTCAGATTTTCAAGCTCTGACTCATCTCAGGTTAATTTGCATATGTATGAAATGGGTTTTTATACACAATAAAAGCACACGAAGACTACTGAGAAGCCTTTTGGCTGGCTGCCATCATATAAGGGATACACAAAAGGGCAACACAAAGGATCCTCCTGGAAGCTGCAGGCCCTAAAATACAGATAAAGGTCCATTTATACAACCATGTTAGCTTTGCGGACAGAAAACCACAGATCCGCAAAACATCTTACTTGTGTGACCAGAGAAGAGTCATATTTTCAAGCTCTGACTCATCTCAGGTTAATTTGCATATGTATCAAATGGGTTTTTATGCACAATAAAAGCACACAGAGCTATGGGGACTAAGTATTGCAGATGTGCTAGCGGCCATCTAGTAACCCATGTCCTCAGCTCTATACACAAAATCCCAGTGACAGGTTCCCTTTAAGGAGAGCCAGGACCCCACCTCACCCCCTAAGCTTTATCCCTGATAATTAATAAAAAGGCAACACCGACCTCTTTCTTTTTTCCAGTGCACATCCTATGACCGTAGTCATTTCTTTTTTAATGGGAGGGACCTTTGCCTTTCAGGACGGTCAGGATGGAAGTCCCTTACAATCTAACAGGCGACTTGACATGGAACAGGAGAAAACCTGGGGGGAATGGCTACAAGAAATGAAACTTTACTTGTGGAATCCAGAGAAAAAAGAAGTATTAGAACGAGATAAGAAAAGCTGGGGTAAGATGAGAGGATCTCTACAAGGCTCCAATATTGGTCCTCTGTGAATGTACTACCATTGTGCATGCTATGATATAAGTTAGCTATTAGCACTTTTCTTTCATTTACTGCTTTATTTGACTCAGTGCCACATGTTATACCGTATGTGAATTTCATAAGCTACATAAAATATGAAATCTGAAAATGCTTATTATAAAGGTGCAGGAAAAAAGTAAGTGAACCCTTTGATATTTCTGTTTTAAATGTAATGAATGTGTAAAACGTAAACTAGAGAGTCTAAAGATCACATTTATCACAGTAGCTCTTAGATGATCAGTTTGGCATGTCTTTAGGTGCTTTTGTCTACATTTACACCAAAGTATCTAAAACACATAATAAATGTTGTGCCAAGCGGGCACGTCGGTATTGTGGCGCCATTCTGGTGCATTTAGCTTAGTAAATCTACCCGAGTGTACTTTCAGTGTTTCAACCTTTGTTTTCTTGGACCAAAGCACATGATTCCAAAATGGCCCTGGCTTAGGCTACTTTCACACTTGCGCTTGATCGGATCCGTTCTGAACGGATCCGATCATATTAATGCAGACGGAGGCTCCGTTCAGTACGGATCCGTCTGCATTAATAACTTAGAAAAATTTCGCAAGTGCGCAAGTAGCCTGAGCGGATCCGTTCAGACTTTCAATGTAAAGTCAATGGGGGACGGATCCGCTTGAAGATTGAGCCATATGGTGACATCTTCAAGCGGATCCGTTCCCATTGACTTACATTGTAAGTCTGAACGGATCCGCACGCCTCCGCACGGCCAGGCGGACACCCGGAGGCTGAGCGGAGCGGATGCATTCTCAGTGGATCCGCCTCCACTGAGAATGCATTAGGGCCAGACGGCTGCGTTCAGCTGTCCGCCTGTCCGTGCGGAGGCGAGCGGAGCGGAGGCTGAACGCCGCCAGACTGATGCAGTCTGAGCGGATCCGCATCCATTCAGACTGCATCAGGGCTGGACGGAGGCGTTTGGGTCCGCTCGTGAGCTCCTTCAAACGGAGCTCACGAGCGGACCTATGAATGCTAGTGTGAAAGTAGCCTTATCTAGGTGCTGTGTGACATGCTTGAGACAATCCTTGATGGAAATCACTGATCAAACAGTGACCAAACACTGAGGCCTAGTTCACATTTCAGCGATCTGGTCAGTGGTTGTGAACCAATACCAGGGGTGGGTCAAAAACACAACAGGAGCATTATACCTTATCTGTGGCTCCACTCCTGGTTTTCAGAGACAATAATTTTTATTTTATTTTGAGTTTTAAACCAGGTAAAATCAGGTACAACAGTACATAATAGTAATGGTAGTACATAGGTATTACATAAGAATTACGTAGGTGCATATATAGATCAACAGTAGATCTTGCACCTTAACTGAAGTTATCTGTATTTATTAGGCCATAAGAATACGCATTGTACAGTCCATGTACTGAAGGTCGTTTATATGTGACAGCACAGTTTGGGAATGAAGATTTTTTTTACAGAAATCCCCAAAAGTGCCGTTCTCTAGTTCACAGATTCTCAAGTTCCATATAAAACCGTATCATCCGTTTAATCCTACCATCGCGCTCCACTCCTGGTTTTGGCTCACAATCACTGATGGAAATCACTGAAGTGTAAACTATTCCTGACTGTGTGAAAGGGAATAATAATGGCACTTTTTGCACCATTTAAATTGGAGAGGGTATTTGGGGGTAGGGTTAGAATTGTGCCTTATTTATTCAAAGACACATGCCTCTTAGAAAATTAAGCACATGAATTTCTCTGTATGCTGCCATGAGCAGCCGTACATTTGCACTTTTATTAAGCTTAGCCTCTGATAAATGAGACTAAGATACATGTACACACAGGGGTTCTTAGTATAGGGGTAACCTGTGCAGCTGCAGGCAAGGGGGAAGGAGGAGGGGGACAAAAATGTAACGTATCCAGCTCTTTATCAGATGAAGTGTAAGGCTCGATTTTCTGCTGGGCCATAAGGTGCTCTATAACTACTACTTTCTCATCAAATTAGCAGCTGGAAATCAAGAATCCATAAACAGTTCCATAAACTCTAGTGCAGGTGTCTGCCCCTAAATAAGTTAATGGGACATCAAAAGTTTTAATCTGGCAGGTATGCGGTGACAACACAAGTGTCGGTCTGATAGGTAGCTGCAACATCAGCAGTTGGTTTCAGGCAGGTATGCTGCTGTGACAACACGTGTGTTTACTATGATAAGCTACTATGACATCACAAGCAGGCTTTAGTCAGACATGCAGCTGTGACATCACAAGTGTGTCCTACTATGGTAAGGTACTAAGACATCACAAGTAGGCTTTAGTCAGGTATGCTGCTATGACATCACAAGTGTGTTTTACTATGGTAAGTTGCTGTGACATCACAAGCAGGCTTTAGTCAGGTATGCTGCTGTGACATCACAAGTGTGTTTTACTATGGTAAGCTACTATGACATCACAAGTAGTCTTTAGTTAGATATGCAGCTGTGATATCACAAGTGTGTTTTATTAAGGTAACGTACCATGACATCACAAGTAGGCTTTAGTCAGGTATGCTGCTGTGACATCACAAGTGTGTTTTACTATGGTAAGTTGCTGTGACATCACAAGTGTGTTTTACTATGGTAAGCTACTATGACATCACAAGTAGGCTTTAGTTAGATATGCAGCTGTGATATCACAAGTGTATTTTATTAAGGTAATGTACCGTGACATCAATAAGTAAGGTACTATGACATCAAAAGTAAGTTTTAGTCAGGTAATATGTTGTGACATCGCAAATGGGTTTCTGTCAGGTAATTGCTCTGACATCACTGCTGTTTCAGTCAGATGATATTAACATGACATCACAAATACAGTTCAGTCAAGTGTGTTTTACTATGGTAAGTTACTATGACATCACAAGTACACTTTAGTCAGGCATGCTGCTGTGACTTCACAAGTGTGTTTTATTTTTGTAAGCTACTATGACATCACAAGTAGAATTTTGTCAGGAATAGTGCTGTGACATCACAAGTGTGTTTTACTATAGTAAGCTACTATGACATCACAAGCAGGCTTTAGTCAGGCATGCTGCTGTGACATCACAAGTGTGTTTTATTATGGTAACGTACCGTGACATCAATAAGCAAGGTACTATGACATCAAAAGTAAGTTTTAGTCAGTTAATATGTTGTGACATCACAAATGGGTTTCTGTCAGGTAACTGCTATGACATCACTGCTGTTTCAGTCAGATGATGTTAGCGTGACATCACAAATACAGTTCAGTCAGGTAAACAGCTGTACACTTCTGTGACATGAGGTTCAGTCAGACACACTTCTATGATAACACTAATATGTTGATGGAAAGAAAGTGGCAATCACAGAAAGTGGGTGGCAGAAGGTTAGAGTAATCAGTGCACCTCACAAATACAGTGGACAATCCCCAGCACAAAGTACAGTCTGGCACTACAAGTTAATAAAACCGATTTCTCACATGAGGATGACTAAAATCTGCAAATGATTACATCCCTACAATCAACATCTCCAAAACACGTCATTGGCAAAGGATGCCAAAACCATAGCCAATCCGTGAACAAAAATCTTAGATAGATGGTAAAGAAAGTGTACTTGTGTCCTTATTTCCTACCCTCAAGTGTCTTGTCTAGGTGTGTAGTTCCCTTCATTTATATATTGGTTTTCTCTGCTGAGATATGTAATATTACATCTTGTTCATATGTGATACAGTATGTAGGTATCTGTTATGATATGAATATTTCTTTCTTCTATTTTCTCATTTGCTTTTGGGAAAATATCGTCATGCTTATATTATGTCATACATGACTTTAATAAAAAAAATTACTGTTAAACAAAAAAAAAAGTATACTTGTGTGAGCAAGTACTTACTACTTCTACTACTGCCCCAATCTTATTTCTGTCTTCATTCATTCCATCTATTTAGTAACCACGAGCTAAACCCTTAGCAATCAGTTCCTGTAGTCACAGATGGATGTTCAGGACGATATAGTTTCCATGACTGACTATTCCCATAACTACACTGCACTATGGGAAGAAACTTAAGTACATTTCCATCTGTTACTGTGAACCTTAGCCAGAATAATGTTTCATCTGGGAAATACGCAAATAAAAACAAACTACAAACCTGTACAAATAAGTGAGAAATATGAGGAGCGCTGGAGGTTTTATAGCATTCGGGAAACTCTGATTGCTGTGGTTATCTATAGTATCTCTCATATGTTTATAAGTGTATGCAAAATAGTTTATTTCCATCGCTTTATTGCAAAATCTGGTGTAGAAAAAGAGTGGTGGCTATGTTGTATCATCACATGTTGTAATAGTGGGCAGTTGCAAATATACCTAGTTCATCAGGCATGGCCTGAAAACAACCAACCTGGTAGCAGCTCATCAAATAAGTAGACAATCTCGGTATCATATCAATGAATTGCCAAACATTTTCACCAATCTCTTTGCCATGTTGCATAAAAAGATTGTCCATAGAGTGATTGTGTGGTTTAGTTAACGCCTAAGAACTAAAGGGCATGTTCAGTTCATAGAAAAAGGTCCACAAGCTGTGACCCTCCTCTATCACCAAGAGAAGAGTTGAGTTCTGCACCAATAAATAGAAGAAAGCTGTGGTACTCACCACAGTAAAGTCTCAATTTCTTTATTAATCCATAAAACTGGGTAAATACAGATGCAAAAGATGCGGTATAGGCAACAGCTGTTTCACAGCAAAACACTTCAGGGCCTGTAGAAGCAAATTGCCGTGAAATGGCTGTACTGTTTGTGCACAGCCCCACTTTGTCCGGAATTGTAAGAACGTGCTGCACAGAAATTATGTTTTTTGGTGCCAGCTGAAAGACACGATTACCCATTTCATGTTTGCTCGTTGTTCGAGTAAGGAGAGTTATCAGGAACTAGCATTTCTGCATATACTTATCCTTGATAATTGGTCCGATTATTTGTCCCTGTTAAATAACCTTTAGGGTTTATTCAAAAAAGGTAGATTTGTTGTCAAATTTACTGTAACTGGAAATCTGGCCTATACAGTGGCATGCAAAGTTTGGGCAACCCTAGTCAAAATGACTGTTACTATGAACAGTTAAGAAATTTGTAGATGAAATCATCTACAAAAGGCATAAAGGTAAAGATGAAACACACTTTTCAACATTTTAAGCAATATTAGTGCATTATTTTGGTTTTGGAGTGAAAAAAAGGAAACGAATACCTTGCGAAAGTATGGGAACTTAAGAAGATCTGAGCACTCAGATAATTGTGACCGAGTTCTTTAAATAGCCTGTTAGGGTTAAGGCTTGTTTACAAATCACTGAAGAAAGTGCACCAAACGGATATACCACTGACTATACTAGCTGGTCATACAAGCAGATGTTAAAAGCTGAGACTTTTGCCAATATATTCCTGTCAGGAAGATATCGGAGCCCAACATGCACCACGTCACGGTTCTCAGCATGGCAAGGGGTCCTACCACTACGCTAACTATGGTGTGAACACGGTCTGAAGGTGATGAAATCCAGCTCACAGCCAAGCTTCCACACAACCGCCTAGCAGGACAACTAATACAATTTGAACAAAGCAAGACTGTAAGCCACACCCACATCAGACCATGTGATGGAGGTTTCCAGGTGCAAAAGAATGTTCAATTGCCAGATGAAGGCACATTCAATACTTATAAAACAAAATCACAGACATATAGTGGCCAATATGGGGGAACTGCCCAAACACCAAACACTGTAGCGTGTTTATCATTGGGCGAGCAGTCCCACCGCATGTGAACCACTAAAATACCGTGGCAAGTATGGGGGAGCTGCTCAAGCCCAAACACTGTGGCGTGTTTCTCATTGGGGGAGCAGTCCCACCGCATGTGGACCGCAGCAAACGACCATCCCGAGCAATTATGCGTACAAAGGAGGACGCCTGCGCGGTCCACATGCACCACAACAACATCCTACACAGACCGGAGCATTGTGCGGATGACAATACAATTATACAAATCACTGAAGAAAGTGCACCAAACGGATATACCACTGACTATACTAGCTGGTCATACAAGCAGATGTTAAAAGCTGAGACTTTTGCCAATATATTCCAGTCAGGAAGATATCGGAGCCTAACATGCACCACGTCACGGTTCTCAGCATGGCAAGGGGTCCTACCACTGCGCTAACTATGGTGTGAACACAGTCTGAAGGTGATGAAATCCAGCTCACAGCCAAGCTTCCACACAACCGCATAGCAGGACAGCTAATGCAATGTGAACAAAGCAAGACTGTAAGCCACACCCATATCAGACCATGTGAGGGAGGTTTCCAGGTGCAAAAGAATGTTCAATTGCCAGATGAAGGCACATTCAATACTTATAAAACAAAATCACAGACATATAGTGGCCAATATGGGGGAACTGCCCAAACACCAAACACTGTAGCGTGTTTATCATTGGGCGAGCAGTCCCACCGCATGTGAACCACTAAAATACCGTGGCAAGTATGGGGGAGCTGCTCAAACCCCAAACACTGTGGCGTGTTTCTCATTGGGGGAGCAGTCCCACCGCATGTGGACCGCAGCAAACGACAATCCCGAGCAATTATGCGTACAAAGGAGGACGCCCGCGCGGTCCACATGCACCACAACAACATCCTACACAGACCGGAGCATTGTGCGGATGACAATACAATTATACAAATCACTGAAGAAAGTGCACCAAACGGATATACCACTGACTATACTAGCTGGTCATACAAGCAGATGTTAAAAGCTGAGACTTTTGCCAATATATTCCTGTCAGGAAGACATCGGAGCCCAACAAGCACCACGTCACGGTTCTCAGCATGGCAAGGGGTCCTACCACTGCGCTAACTATGGTGTGAACACGGTCTGAAGGTGATGAAATCCAGCTCACAGCCAAGCTTCCACACAACCGCCTAGCAAGACAACTAATGCAATGTGAACAAAGCAAGACTGTAAGCCACACCCATATCAGACCGTGTGATGGAGGTTTCCAGGTGCAAAAGAATGTTCAATTGCATTGAATCAATCATGCATTGGGGTTGTGTTGCAGCCAATGGCACGGTGGATGATTTCATAGGTAGAGAGAAGAATGGATTTGATGAAAATCGAGCAAATTCTGGAAGAAAACATAACACCAATTGTAAAGAAGCTGAAGTTGAAAAGAGGATGGCTTCTACAAATGTATAATGATCCTAAACACACCTCAAAATCCACAATAGGTGCAAGCTGAAGGTTTTACCATGGCCGTCACACTCTCCTGATTTGAATATCATTAAAGATTTATGGATAGACCTCAAAAGAGCAGTGCATGCAAGATGACCCAGGAATTTCACCAAACTGGAAGACTTTTGCAAGAAAGAATGGATAAAAAAGACTCTTGGCTGGCTACAAAAAGTGTTTACAAGCTGTGATACTTGCCAGAGGGTGCTATTAGGTACTAACCATTCAAGGTGCCCAAAATTTGGCAAAAGTTTTGATTGCGCCCTTTTCCTTTTTTGTTATTTTGAAAATGTAAAAGATGAAAATAAAAATTAGTTTTTGCTTAAAATACAAAGGGGATGTGTTATCTTTAACTACTATATACTTGCTTGACTGTTCACAGTAACAGTAATTTCGACCTTGGGCGCCAACACTTTTACATGCCACTGTACATCTGAATGTGGTTGTTTCTGCAGCACGCACATAGATTTCTGCAAGCACCATTCAGATAAAAGGGATAGTTGTATATGAATGTGTGCTACATGTCAGCACTGAAAAATGTTATAGTGGTATCTTGGGGCAAAATACTATATATGTCCCCAAACAATGTAGATCCCATAGAATAACAGATGATTAAGGGGCTATAATGAGAAAAGTTGGACGAAATCCCATTTTTACACTATTAAATAAACTAATTCCTCATGAAATGGGATACTGGGAGCTGCAAATCTCAGATGACAAGCAAGACACGGTATCTAAAACTTTATATATACGAGAGGAGGTGTCGCACTGAATGAATATAAAGCCGTTTACAGAATGCAATGTGTATATGTATACTAACCCACTCACCGTCCACTGCAAAACATTTCTCAGTGTAATGGAAGAATGTACAAGGGTGAGTCAAAAAATATCCGCACTCTGACTGTAGAATTTATTTTAATTAACTTTCAGTATATACAAATGCATCATTTTTCAATGTAGTCTCCCTGTTTTTCGATACGCTCTGACCATCTGTCAACAAGCTTTCATATTCCCTCATTTAAAAATGTTTAAGACTAAGCTGCAAGCCACAAATGCACCGCTGTCCTATTATCATTATGGGTCATTGCATAGGCAGAGCCATGACTGATTTGCCACATAATCCTGAATTAGTTCTCATGCACACTAAATATCGTCATCAGATGTGGACGGGTGTCCGGCTCCTTCTTTAAACTTCCTTCTACTACTTTATCCATTCACAAACACTTCTTCGCAACAAAACACTTTCTCTATGCTGTGCATAAAGTCTTCAATAATTATCGGCACTGGACACATCCTCAGACCACAATTTTTTTTTAAATTACTGCTAGGGATGAGCGTAATAACTGCAGATGAAACATTCAAAGTCGATTCGCATAAAACTTTGTTTGAATACTATACAGAGCGAGTGCGCCGTACAGTATTAGAATGTATTGGCTCCTATGAGCCGAAGTTATTACTTCGCGAAGTCTAGCAAGACTTCGGGTAATAACTTCAAAAATTAATTTCTATTGTAAAAAAACTTTTCCCAAAAATGGGTTCGGTTCCAAGGTACCCTAATTACTGCACGTTGCTGTTATTTTGTGCAAATTATAAGTGGGGCAGCCATTGTTTCTCATACAGCAGTCACAAATGACGTAACACATTTAAATCTGTACAGAAGTAAGAAGGGAGATTAGGTCAAAAATTAAGTATTTATTTTTTCTAAATGTTTATTAAAATATATTCTACAGACACAGTGTAGATAATTTTTTTATCACCTTGTGTGTGTATACATTATACATATATGTATATACTGAATCAACCCTTTAGTTATGCAATTTTTACATTCACTGTTCCTTCATTTTGGGAAGAGATCGTGTCATTCACTGAGCCATCCACCCTCAACTACAACACCAGTGACTAGGGGATTTTATTAGTGCTGGATCAACAGTGATCCAGGATACCATATTCACTGCACTGCCAAGATGTATCAAATGATGCTTACCCCCTGAAACAGAAGCTGAATATATCACAGGCCACTGGGACTGGGTACTTAGGTTCTGAACAGATCGGTGAAAATCAGAATTAGTGGCTTAATATACCACTGACCACCAGGAACTGGTCATTTAAAACGCCACTTCCACCACAGACTGGGCCATAAATGTATAAATGGCCACCAGAGATTTGGTCAGTAGAACAAGTTGACTGGAGGACTACATTCATAGAGGCAAACAACAAGAAATAGCTATTGCTGTCTTAATATTTTAGGATACAGTACATAAAGAGTCAGGGGACAAAGCCTAAAGTCCATAGGTCTCTAGTTATAACAATGTAGTCAGGTTCAACGTAAGTTTTAATGACTGATGTAAGAAAATAATTCTGAAACACATTAAAGAGAGTCAGTCACCAGGAAATTCACATTTGAACCAGGCACAATGACTTGTCTAGCTGAGATCAATGTAATGATACCCATCATTAAGTGATCTGTTGCTTCATTCTGGAGAAAAAGTTATTTGAATCCATATGCAAATGAGTAGTTAAGTGCACCAAGGGCGGGCATAAACCACTATGTGCATCCTTGCTTCCTCTGCCAGACCCTCTGTTTCTTGATTGACAAGTTCCTGCATAGTTATCTTGCCTGACCCTATTAGGCACGATCTCAAATCAACTTAAAGGGAACCTGTCACATTGAACATGGTGTCTGTGTAGGGACCTGGAGCAGGGATACTTTAAAGTCTGGACATTTGTGAACATTTGCCTGTTTCCCCTATGCAATGTCTCATTACTTTATTTTACTTTAAAGGGTTAACTGGCACTGATGTATACTGTTTAATACTGTGTAAATGCATTTTATATGTTGTGATATATCCTGCTCATTTGCACTGTGTTTGCATGGCACTGTGGAAAGGGTTAATAGACACTGAGAGACTTTTGGGACTTTGAATGAGAAGCTGTTAATTTTCCACAGTTACCATGAGGTTTAAAGAATAGCATGTTTTGGGTGGGAAAAGTCAGACTTGTTTACCACCAAAACCATACAGACTGACCTTTTGAATGTCTGGTTTAGCTCTGTTGTTATGTCTGAAAAACTGTTTATGTCTGGAAAAACTTCTGTGTCATTGCCATTGAGTATCATTGAGGCTCTAATGTAAGTCTTTGAGAGACGGAATTTGTGACATTGTATTTGTTTGTGCTGAGTTTTTCCACTCCACTCCTACCACTAGAAGGTTCTTTTTTTTTTTTTTTTTTTTAAATAATTTTTTATTTGAATTTCACATACAGAACAAATCCATAAAAATGGAGAAAGCACATTACTCTAACACTAGACATAATAATTACAGTTCTTTTTCATCATTTTTTCTTTCCCTTACCCTCCCTCCTCCCCCCCCCCTCCCCCCACGTGGGGACGCGAGAAAAAAATAAAAAATAAAAAATAAAATACCAACACTAAAGTAGCCACTTTTTCCATACCTGGTCGAGATTTAATGACCTTTTTTTGTAACTCTTCATCACTCGTTCTTCTTTAATTAAATTATCTATCATTTTTCTCCACTGTCCCACCGTCGGTAAATCTACTTTTATCCATTTCCTAAGTATAAGTAATCTGGCCTGGAATAGTACTTTATTCAGAACCAGTCGTGTTTTTTTATTTAGCTTCAAATGTTCAGTTGCCCCTAGAATACAAATTATTGGATCCCTGGGCAGCCGAACTTTCAAGAGCAAAAATACGGTTTCAATTATTTCTGTCCAATATCTATGGAGCTTGGGACATCTCCAAAAGCAATGTATTAAGTCAGCTCTCTCCTCCCTGCATTTGGGGCACTTATCTGTTGCTTTCACTCCCATTCTTTTCAATATCCATGGAGATCGGTGTAGTCTGTGCACTATATAGAATTGTGAGATTTTATGTGAGCCCCTATCCGAGATTGTCGCATAATTTTTAAGAGCATCTCTCCAATTTTCTTCTGTGAAGGAGTCTAGATCCTTCTCCCATTTTCCTACAGCAAGCATTGTAATCGTTTTTCTCTTACCTTCCATCAGAAGCCTATATCTCCTTGCGGTTGTTCCACCTCCTTCCCCTAGTGTAGTAAACTTATCCAACCTATCCGATTTTTCCCTCCTATACCTATCCTCCTGTACCACTATCCGCAGTGCATTCCTGAGTTGAAGATATTTATAGGTATCAGTATGGGGGATCCCAAATTCCAACACCATTGTATTAAAGTCCTTCAGCTTATCTTCCTCGAAGATCTGGTCTAAATATATCATTCCTTTTTTCCCCCAATCTATATAGTCCCTTATTGTTTCTAATTCTTTTAAATAAAGATTTTTCCATATCGGTGTGTATTTCAAATACCCTTTAATCTCCAATATCTTCTTAATTTCCCCCCATACGTGTTCTATTAGATTTAATATCCTATTATCAGAATTTTTTTTCCCCAAAAAACCTGACTCCAGCACCTCTAAGTGATTACCTCCCTCTTTCCACCCCCATCTATTTAATTCTTGCCTACCCACTTGACTATCTAAACTACCCTTTATATTCCCATATTGAGTTATTAAAAAATATAGAAACAAATTGGGGACCGCTAATCCTCCCTCCTGCACTGGGAGCTGAAGGACTTCCTTCTTTATCCGAGGGATCGCACCCTTCCAAATAAAGTCCGCCATTAGTCTATCAAATAGTTTGAAGGTAGTCTGCGGTATTCTCACTGGAGCGTTTTGAAGTATATAGAGTATCTTTGGGAGAAGAACCATTTTTATTAGATTTACCCTACCTTGGATTGACATTGGCAGTCTTTTCCATATATGTATTTTAGTTCTTAGTTCTTTTACTAAGGGAAGGACATTTAATTTTTCATATTCTTCTATATTTCCGGAGATTTGTATGCCAAGATATTTAAAATTTTCATGTTTTTTAAGAACGTGCACCCGTGTATCTCCCTGTAATTGTCTATCTCCTAATAATAACATATGTGATTTCCCCCAATTTATCTTTAGACCCGAAAAGAAACCAAACTTATCTATTATCTCTATTACTCTATTAAACTGGTCCCCAGTGTTTTGCAAAAAGAGTAATATATCATCCGCATACATTAACAATTTTTCTTCTCCGCCCGCATATTGGAAGCTTTTAATCTCCTTATCATTTCTTATTATGGTTGCCAAGGGTTCCATTGCAATGGCAAATAGCAGTGGGGAGAGAGGGCATCCCTGCCTAGTGCCTCGAAATAGGGCAAAAGGCAGGGACAAGCTCCCGTCCACCACCACTCTAGCCCTGGGATTTAGATATATTAGCTGGATCCACCCTATAAATCCCTCCCCTATACCAAATCTCCTCAATACTGCCCATAGATACTCCCATTCAATACAGTCAAATGCCTTTTGGGCATCTAATGAGAGTATCGCTTTCTCCCCTGCAGCCAATCTATTGGCTTCGATATTGAGGAACAGCCTTCTTATATTGGAGTATATTGTTCTACCCGGTATAAATCCTGTCTGATCTTTATTTATTATTACTTTAATGACCCTTGAAAGCCTGTCAGCTAGGACTTTTGCCAGAATTTTAACATCCGTATTCAACAGGGATATTGGCCTGTATGAACCGGGATCTGTTGGTTCTTTTCCCTTTTTTGGGATTAGTGTAATAATTGCTTCCTTCATAGAGTTCGGTAAGTCGCCTAATTTTTGAGCTTCGTCCAGAGTTATCTTTAATTCTTGTACCAAAACCTGGGAAAAGGTTTTATATATTTCAAAGGGGAGCCCGTCCCCACCCGGTGCTTTCTCGGATTTAACCTTCCCCAGAGCTAGATTTATTTCTGCCACCGTTATTTCTTTTTCCAAATATTCTTTTTGGGGCTTGGATATCCTACTAAAGGCAATCTCGTCCAAGTATGAATCTAGCTCTTGTTTTGAATATTGTACCCTGGACTTATATAGCTCTAGGAAGTACTCCCAGAACACTTTTTTAATACCTTCGGGTGTGGTGATTAGTTTACCCATTTTATCTTTGATTACACCTATCCATGATTTCCCTTTTTGATTTCTCACTATATTTGCTAGTATTTTACCAACCTTTTCACCCTCAGTGGCTAGTTGGATGCCTTGAAAGAGCAATTCTTTCCTGCTTTTCTCTAATTGATAGATCTTCATCTTTTCCTGTTCTTCCTCCCAGGCTCTCTTATTTAGTACAGTAGGATTTCTCATACTTACCATTCCTGCCTCTTGCAGTTTTTTCTCCAATACCTTCCCATTCTCTCTAGTTCTTTTTTTCCAATAGTTTACCCTTTTAAACAGAACTCCCCTCAAAAAAGCCTTGAAAGTGTCCCAAACCACAAGTCTACCGGCAGAACCGTTATTTTCAATAAAAAAGGTTTTTAATTCCTCAATTATACTCTCTGTGTCTGAAATCAATGGCAGCCAATGGGAGTTGAACTTAAACAACAACAAAGTATTGTCTTTGTTCAAGTCCAGCTCAACTACCATTGCATTATGGTCTGACAGAGCCATAGGTATATATTTTGTCGTAATCCTATTTTGGGACATTAAATTTTTATTTCCAAAGGTCATATCTATTCTCGACCAAGTTTGGTGTGTTTTTGAATAACAAGAATATCTAATTTCATCCGGGTGCTGAACCCTCCAAACATCTACCCAATTGAACTCATGGGCTACTTTACATAAGTCTACGTTTTGTACTCCTCCCCCTCTGCTAGATGTCCTATCCCTGAGTGGATCCATAACCGCATTGTAGTCACCTACCGCAATCAATATACATTCCTGTTTATTTAGCATAAATCTATACAATTGATACAGAACATCTGGTTTATATGGTGGTGGAATATATATATTTGCAATTACAGTTTTAATCCCTTCTAAATAACAATATAGAAAGAGGTACCTGCCATGGTCATCGGCCTCGCGTGCCAAACATTCAAACTTAATCTTATTGTGTATCAAAATTGAGACCCCTCTGGAGTAAGTCGTATATACAGAGTGATATCCCGCCACTACCCATCCCCTTTCTAGCCATCTTACTGATTCCTTATCCAAATGTGTCTCCTGGAGACAGATGATGGCTGGCAGAAACCTCTTCATCCACTCAAGGATAGCATATCTTTTAACCCTCTCACGGAGCCCCCTCACATTCAGCGAAAGGATCCTAACCATCTAGCAAAGGGGAAGGAGAAAAAAAAATAAAAAAAAAATAAAAATATTTCCTCCACGTCCCTCACCCCCATAGTCCCCCCTTCTGCTAGCCAGCAGTCCGGGCGACTCCATAGCTTAGCGTAGCTCCTATCACTCCCCCCCCCCCCCCCACCAGCCTCAGAGACCCTCCCCATCCGCCCATTCACTAACTTCCTCCGGAGTCTGAAAAAAAGAAGTCTTGCCTTTATATTCCACCCTTAATTTCGCCGGAAAGAGCAAGCTATACTTTATACCTGCCTCCCTTAATCTTTTTTTGACCGATATAAATTCTCTTCTTTGTGCATTAGTGCTAAATGAGTAGTCTGGAAAAAGTTTGATCTTTACACCCTGTATATAATATTTTTCCGAGGTTCTTGCATCAGATAGTATTTCATCTCGATCCTTAGATAGTAAAAATTTCACCAGTATGGGTCTGGGGTAATCCCCTGGCACCCTATTTTTTGTGGGGACCCTGTGTGCTCTTTCAATAGAGAATAGGGGAGAGAGAGTGCCTGCTCTACTATTTTCCCTCAACCATTTTTTCATAAATTCAGCACAGTTTCCTCCCTCCGCTCGCTCTGGGATCCCCACACATCTTATGTTAGCCCTTCTTGATCTATCCTCCTGATCTACCAGTTTTTGTTCCATCTTAACGTTTGTTTGTTTTAAAAGGACCACCTCCTTCTCTAATTTCTGCACGGATTTCTCTAGGGTAGGAATCCTTATTTCCATCTCTTGTAGGCGCTGCCTTACTTTTTCCATCTCCGCTCGAATAATCATAACATCCGTTTGCACTGCCCCAAGCTGGGTTACTAAATTACCCATTAAATTTTCCATCCGTGAGACAGTGCAAAGTATGTCCTGTACCATTTTTACGTCTGTTTCTGTGTATGTCACTGGTGTTCCCCTCTCCCCCTCTCCCCCTTCAGCTGACGTCTCATGTGTCAGATCCTGTAATCTGGTATCCACCATTTTTTCTTTTTGTGGGGATCTAAGCCCAGGTGAATTCGGGACCAGGTATTTATTTAAACCCGATTGTTTAGGCCCACTTTCCAGCCCTACTGTTGATCGCCTAGCGGTGCTCCCCGTAGGGCCGCGCTGTTCCTCCCTTTTTTTAGATGGCATTTTGAGTTCTTCAACTCTTTTATAACAAATATAGTCCCCTTCTTAGCTTGATCACATTAATCGCATTGGTCACAAACAATCAGATATCAATAAATTACATTCACATTTGAACATATCCAAACACAAAAGTCGGCTCAAAGGGGGAAAAAGAAAGTTAGTGATGTTAATCGGGACCTTAGCCACCAAAAAAGAAAGAAGAAAATTAATTTCCTAAGGGAATATGACTCAGGTCCGCCTCTCAATGGATATAGAGTTAGTTAATTCAAAAATATTAATTACAAAACGGAGAGGGTAGGGGGGGACGAATCCAATTAAAGTGTTATTGTTACAACTCCTAATATCATAAGTGACGCACAGGATCCTGTCCAAGGACAATTTCTTAATTCCTCTCTATGTTAGTCCAGGATGGGAGGTTAGTAGAAACAGAGATCTACGGATCCACAGTGTTTAAGGCGCTGAGGCAGATACAGGAGAGCTTAGTACACATAACATTAATCCTTGATTGATCCAGAGGATTAGGAGGGGGTCAACAGGTGGTAGACCTTCAAGGTTTCAGAAAGGGGACTTGTAATCAAAACCGGGAGCGGACCATATCAAAGTTCGCCTGTATTATACAGGAAACGCTCCACAGATATTGACATCACATATCCTCAACACATCTTCACCCCTTATTCCTCCTTTCCCCTCCTCTCTCCCTTGCTCCACTTTCCACAAGGAATACAAGAGAGACTTATACATGCACCCTGCTGCAGATAGTATCCGACAGGCTTAGCTTTCGCTTTCTAGATCGACTCCTTCCACACTTCTGCGGTGATAACACAGTTGTAATAGGACTTCTATCCTCTGTGGTAGATAAACGCCGCAGGCACCGCCTTCAATATACACGACACGGCTAGCAAAACGCCAACAGCGATAGCACCGCCCGGCCGTCTCAGCCTCTGCAGACACCGGACGCTAACGCTGAAGCTCAGGCAGTGCACCCAGGCAAACCCCATCAACACAGAGCGGTGCCGCCACTCCACCGCTCCTCCGATCATGGAATCTCACCACCCTCGGTATCGGCGTCCTCAGCTGGCCTCAATCATCAACAGCAAGCATGAGGTCCTCCATAGATCACCGCACAGACCCCAGCCATCGGGAACACACGAGCGGGCCAGAGAGGCGGAGGGGAGGCGGAGCCTAGCGTCCCACGTCAGACGCTCTCACGCATGACACACCTAGGAATGTGCCATCTTGAAGGTTCTAGTACAGCCAGAAAACTGTATATAAGGAGAGCAGTTAGGGACCAGTACTTAGAGGGGGAGACTCTGCCAATCTGCATGAGAGACCAGAAGAAGATACTGAGACCATGGGTCACCAGCCCTGTGACCAAGTAGCCACCCAGACCACTGATCTACAGACAGTGGGCCTCTGGGCTTTTGACCTAGGTACCAGCCTTCTGAGAGAGAGAGAGAGAGAGAGAGAGAGGGACAGCTAGCAGTCAGGCCTTTCCTCAGCATCAAACCCTTCTTCTGCCAGGGTGGAGACTGGAGAAGCCAGCCCTATGCCATGTCTATATTGTTGTGCACCTGAATTCCTCCAGTAAAGAAGCTCCCTGGTTTACTGCAGACCCTGACTCTCTGGACTTATTTCCCATTGGAGTGCACCACGCCTTACCATCCCTTCCAGAGAGCAGCAACAAGTGGTGACACCTCAACAGTGTCTGGGGGACCCAGTGTAGCGTTCGGGTCACCCCAAACCCGGCCACTGCATTTGAGATGCAAGCAGCATGTTACAGAGCAGGAGAAGCCAAGTACAGTAGATTGATATATAGTTTTGTAAGATTTAGCACAACTTGAAATATATTTAAATTCCTGTTGATTCTGGGCTTTGAAGTCCAGGAGGAGGTCCTATTAGTGATTGAGAGCCTTCCCTCTATGACTGTGAATACAGAGACAGCTGTCAATCACTGATTGGACCGCCTCCTTGACTCCAAAGACCAGAATGAGCAGGAATTTAAATTAATGAAATATGTTATACTGAATCTTTTGAGTTAATTTTTTCACTTTGATTGACAGGGCTAGGCAGTGGAAATTTCATGATGCCTAGAGCTGTCAATCAAAGTGGAGAGGGCACAGCAGTTGCAGAGAGAGCTGAACCTCTAGGTGTAACGGCAATGCCCCCATTGCTTCTAGAGGCTTATTTGCATATATTACAATTTCATTTTTCTCAGCAATGTGGGTGAATATGAACATGGGACCAACACAGATGCCAAGCACACATGCAACAGGTCAGCTAGTTTCAAAGGTGCAAATCTGCTGCCCTTTAACCCTTTCCAGACATCTGCCGTACATGTATGGCAGATGTCAGGTCTTTAAAGATGGCACCCACTCTGGAGCTGAGCGAGCGCCATAGCTACCGGGTGACTGCTGTTTGATATAGCAGACACCCGCGGCTAATGTCTGCGATCAGCGATAATACCAATCATTGACATTAAACCCTCAGATGCTGTGGTCAAATGTGACCATGACATCTGAGAGACCAAAAACACAGAAGTGTGCGCTTCTCGGGCAGCAACGTCTTCCTGTCTAAGTATGAGCCTGAACCTGTACTAAACTTCCAGGCTCATTACTTGTATATTACAATTCAAGCCAGCAGATGTCAGCACGCCAATCTATGTATAGAGTAATGGAGAAAATTCCATTACTCTATACAAATTGCAATCTGATGATTAAATGTTTTGGTCCTTTTGGGGACCTTAATTATTATTATTTTTTTTTATATCACACCCCTTTCCCCAAAATGAAAATACTTAAACAATTAAAAATAATCAACATCTTCGGGCATCATCGAGTATGAAAACGCCCAAACTATTAAAATATATAAAAACTTATCCCATTCGGTGAATGGCATAATGGAAAAATTAAATAAAAATGTCCGATTTGCCTTTTTTTCATCACTTTACCTCTCAAACAAAATTAATAAAAAGTGATCAAAATGTTCTACACACCCCAAAATGGTATTAACAAAACCTACAGATCGCCCCCAAACATCACCATAGACACAACCATAAAAAGTTAAAGGGGTCAGAATATGGTAATGAAAATAAAAAAATTATTTGTTCAAATTTTTTATTTTTTTTCCCAGTATTAAAACGCAACAAAAACTATACATATGTGGTATGGCCATATTTGTACTGAACTGGAGAATGAAGAGCACAAGTCAGTTTTACCACATAGTGAACACTGTAAAAACAAAACCCATAAAACTGTGGTGGAATTGCATTTTTCTTTCCAATTCCACTCCATTTGGAATTTTTTTCCAGCATCCCACTACATTCTAATCAACAAGAAATGGTGCCATTAGAAAGTGCAATTTGTTTAGCAATAAATCAAGTCTTCATATGGCTATGTGAATATAAAAATTAAAAAAAGTTATGGCTCCGGGAGGGCAGGGAGCAAAAAACTAAAGCGCAATAACTGAAAATAGCTGCATCAGCAAAAAGTTAATGACATATTTGCTTCTTTGATGCTCATAAACACATCAGCCATTTATTTCTGTTTTATTTTCTTTCCAGCTCAGATACTTCTATTTTACTTTATACTTTACGCATTTCTAGCTGGGATGTTTGCATTATGTATCTATGGACTGCTTCTCACAATAAGCCCATATGTGCCTACTTGCAGAGACAGAGTCTTTCCACCTGGTAAGTTCTGTTTAATTCAGATATCAATTTTTTACTTTTTTTAAAGAACATTTCTGTTGACTGATTTGTTTCTATTGGCATAGTTAAAGACCATACTTAGATTTTCTCATAAAATAGATTTTTAATCTTCTTGTACATCTAGCTCTATAGCACCACATCAGAAGGGTAACTATAGGGTTCAGATGTTGTGGTTATACCGGGTCCTGGAGACTGAAGGAGCCCAAAAAGTCTATCTGTCCCATATGAGGACACCAATGCTATAGATCAGGCATGCTCAACCTGCGGCCCTCCAGCTGTTGCAAAACTACAACTCCCATCATTCCCCGACAGTCTACAGCTTTCAGCCTACAGAAGGGTATGGTGGGAGTTGTAGTTTTACAACAACTGGAGGCCCGCAGGTTCAGCATCCCTGCTATAAATGATGAATGATGTAGGCGGCCTGTTTAGATTTTCCATGGGGCCCAGGAATATCAAGTTATGATTATGATAAATATCAACTGCTATATTCTAGAACTGAAATGCTATAATCCCCCTGAAAAAACTGTCAACACGGAATGCCTAAATGAAGTTGGTGGTTATATGATACCTCATTACTATTTCGTTGAAATCACACAGCCGCTGACACATTTGTGGTTATGTGAATTTGGAACATTAGCCTTGTTTGCACCATTGCAATGTTACATGTGACTATTTTTAAAGCAGGAATTCATTTTGGCCCTCGGTTTAGTGGCCATGTTCAAAGGGCACACTACATTCTCCGGGATCATGATAAATAGAATGGCACGGGATTCTCATCCTGACCTTTTGAACTCCATTTAGCCCTCTCTGCAATGTCTCTACATTCAGAAGTGTGACCTTGTGGAGTAACCATATCTCCCAGTGACTTCACTTCCTGAAAACGTTTCTGAAGACTGTGTTTATGAGCCTGAATTCTAACGTGGCCCTACTATTAATAACTTGTGAAAAGCTAAGGCACTTGTAAGGCAAGCCGGAGAACTCTGTATCTCTATCGCTGTATTTTGCTCCATTCCGCTTTTCTCAACCCTGACCAGTTTCCCTGTCCCATCCCCTGAAATATGACGAATAGAAGAATTAAAAATAACCCCAATATTGGCGCCAATCCTCTGATGATTATTTCTGGAAATATTACTACTACAATAGATAATAATAATAATAATAAATGTATAGTAAATAGTAATCAACTTTTTTTTCTCTTTCACACCCACCTAAAAATTCGTAGATTCCATAGTTATAAAAGTGTGATAAAATATAGACATAAAATCATAGTTAAAGAGGAGAATTATGACCAAAGACTCACTTAACCAGGGAGGTGTTTTGTGGGATAAAGCTCAAGACACCCACAAAAATGACCTCCCTCGTCTGGATCACTCATAGAATCTTAGGAAGAACGGCAATCCACAGTGGGTAATTCTTGTAAATTCCTTTAATAGTAGCACAGGTATGGCTAAACATGTTTCGGGGTTTTATTAATCCCCCTTCATCAGGAGAAGACACAACACATGGTGTATAAAAAGATACAAAAAACCCCGGCAAAATCTAGGTATGTGAAGTCATTTCTGTTTTCAGAACTCATGCGTTCCACTGTGGAATGCATCTGTTTTCTGAATATATACAAGTCAATATGGGGAAAGGACAAACATATCCTTCGTATTCAAAACAAGAAGGGAAGAAATGAGACCTGGATGGTGGCATTTTTAGATGTCAGGGGGAGTCCGGGGCTGGAGGAACGTCCTTGCCAGAGTCAGCGGAACCGTAAGTGGAGGTACTTCCAGTCCGATTGTGGTGGAACGCAATAGTGGAACTCAAGGGTTCCATTGCGCATGCGTGGAGCACAAGTGCTCAAGGAATGTCCTTACCAGAATCAGCAGAACCGGAAGGGAGGCACTTCCGGTCCGATCATGGTGGAATGTAGTCGAGGAAAGCAAGGGTTCCAATGCTCATGCATGGAGCGCACCGCTGGAACGCAAATTACGCTACTATCTGCTCTGCATTCCATACATCTCAAGGATAGATGTACTCTTTAATATAGTAGATTTTTAACTCTTTATATCGCGAAGGGAAGAGAAATTGATGAATTGAGGAGAGGCTGTCCATGAATTGTACCAATAAAAAGGTGCTAAAAAAATAAGAAAAAATAATTATATATATAAACATGGAGTCATCACGTGGGTGCACGGCGGCGTCGGGGGCGCGGCCAGAGACGTCTGGCCCGGCGCATGCGCACCGCCGACGAGGGGACGCCAATTCTGGCCGGTTCGAAGTGTCCATATGTGGTGAGCTCCTTCCTGTTTTTAACTTGTAATATGGTACAGCTGTAATAATAACAGATGATTTTAACTCTATATGCACCTAGCACTTCTGCACAACGTTCACTTGGTGTAGCCATACACGAAATTAACACGTATTCTATCTAAACAGAATAGAGGTACACAAATATATCTGTACACATGGTTTTTGATTTTATTATGATCACTTTTGTAACTTTTGTACGCTCTAGTAGGAGTATATTTGTAATGTTTATCACACACTAATGTCATGTGATGATATAGTCAGAGATCATGTGACCTGATTGAAAAAATGTGTAACCACTTATTGTAATTGATTTGTATTGAATTGTGGGTATATATACCTTGTCATATGCACTGTTATGTAGCTTGATAAAGGCCTCATTGAGCAGGCCGAAACGTCGCTTGGATTAAAGTTTGGGGTCTTCACCCGTTCACTGAAAGCTGGAAGTGCTGCCTCGTCATTTGCTTAGTATATATATATATATATATATATATATATATACAGTTGCAAGAAAAAGTATGTGAACCATTTGGAAATTTATATGGATTTCTGCAACAAATTGGCCATAAAATATGATCTGATCTTCATCTAAGTCACAACAATAGACAATCACAGTCTGCTTAAACTAATAACACACAAAGAATTAAATGTTACCATGTTTTTATTGAACACACCATGTAAACATTCACAGTGCAGTTGGAAAAAGTATGTGAACCCCTAGACTAATGACATCTCCAAGAGATAATTGGAGTGAGGTGTCAACCAACTGGAGTCCAATCAATATGATGAGATTGGAGGTGTTACAGCTGCCCTGCCCTATAAAAAGCACACACCAGTTCTGGGTTTGCTTTACACAAGAAGCATTGCCTGATGTGAATGATGCCTCGCACAAAAGAGCACTCAGAAGACCTACGAGTAAGAACTGTTGACTGCATAAAGCTGGAAAGGGTTATAAAAGTATCTCCAAACGCCTTGCTGTTCATCAGTCCACGGTAAGACAAATTGTCTATAATTGGAGAAAGTTCAGCACTGCTGCTACTCTCCCTAGGAGTGGCCGTCCTGAAAAGATGACTACAAGAGCACAGTGCAGACTGCTCAATGAGGTGAAGAAGAATCCTAGAGTGTCAGCTAAAGACTTACAAAAGTCTCTGGCATATGCTTACATCCCTGTTAGCGAATCTACGATACGTAAAAGACTAAACCAGAATGGATTTCATGGGAGGATACCACAGAGGAAGCCACTGCTGTACAAAAAAAACATTGCTGCACGTTTACAGTTTGCACAAGAGCACCTGGATGTTCCACAGCAGTACTGGCAAAATATTCTGTGGACAGATGAAACCAAAGTTGAGGAGTTTGGAAGAAACACACAACACCATGTGTGGAGAAAAAGAGGCACAGCACACCAACATTAAAACCTCATCCCAACTGTGAAGTATGGTGGTAGGGGCATCATGGTTTGGGGCTACTTTGCTGCGTCAGGGCCTGGACAGATTGCTATTATCGAAGGAAAAATGAATTCCCAAGTTTATCAAGACATTTTGCAGGTGAACTTAAGGCCATCTGTCCACCAGCTGAAGCTCAACAGAAGATGGGTTTTGCAACAGGACAACAACCCAAAGCATAGAAGTAAATCAACAACAGAATGGCTTAAACAGAAGAAAATATGCCTTCTGGAGTGGCCCAGTCAGAGTCCTGACCTCAACCCGATTGAGATGCTGTGGCATGACCTCAAGAAAGCGATTCACACCAGACATCCCAAGAATATTGCTGAACTGAAACTGTTCTGTAAAGAGGAATGGTCAAGAATTACTCCTGACCGTTGTGCACGTCTGATCTGTAACTACAGGTAACGTTTGGTTGAAGTTATTGCTGCCAAAGGAGGTTCAACCAGTTATTAAATCCAAGGGTTCACATACTTTTTCCCCCTGCACTGTGAATGTTTACATGGTGTGTTCAATAAAAACATGGTAACATGTAATTTTTTGTGTGTTATTAGTTTAAGCAGACTGTGATTGTCTATTGTTGTGCCTTAGATGAAGATCAGATCACATTTTATGACCAATTGATGCAGAAATCCATATTATTCCAAAGGGTTCACATACTTTTTCTTGCAACTGTGTGTGTGTATATATATATATATATATATATATATATATATATATATATATAAAACCTCCTAGATATATAAATATAAAACATAGTTAAGCATATATATAAAAATATATGGATAACTATGCAAAACATAAAAAAAATATAAAAAAACATAAAAAGGTATTAATAATAAATAATAGATAAATAAATGGATGCGCAGATACAAACAGATAAGAAGTAAATGTATAAATAAATAACAAAATAAATAGATATATTTCTATAATCATTGAACCATATTGATTGATACTGTTGGATATTAAGAATTCATGGAGGTATTTCTATAGTTTATAAGAAGTTACCTGGAATCATCGTGGATGGAAGGTACGTGTCACCGAGGTTCCTGGCCTGGTTGAAGTAGGAGCCGGTATTTTATGTGTCAGCAGCAGCTATTACTAACTGACACCTTGAGATTTAGCATGGCTGTCATAGCTGATCCGGGACGGCTCTTACTGGGAATAGTCAAAGTGCTGGGTGGGTGACTACTCCCCATGTTCCAGGCTGGGTTTTGCCAGGCATAAAAACCAGCCAGCACTGCCTGATGTGGTGGATTTACCTCCCTCTGACAGTGGAGCTCAGGAGTCTGTGTGCTGTGAACTGAAGGCTGTGCTGGGATTTGAGGTTTGAGCCGGGCTGGAGGACTCAGGACCCTCTAAAGGCGAATAGGCCAGCTATGGACTTGATGAGGCTGAACTGCTAACAGGGTGTGAATTAACACCCAGGAGAAAAGGTAACTTTTATTGTTTATGTACTTTCCTTGTGTGTGAACAAACAGCAAGCCACCTGCGTTTTGTGATACACCTTATCTGCATTTTGTTATACACCAATGTGTGAATAAAAACCGCTGTTTGATTCAAGAACTGTGTACTTTGACTCTATACTGCATCCGCTAGTCCTAACTACCGGAGCGAATCCCCACAACTTATAAAACTGAATATTAATGTATGTACAGTGGGATGCAAAAGTTTGGGCAACCTTGTTAATCGTCATGATTTTCCTGTATAAATCGTTGGTTGTTACGATAAAAAATGTCAGTTAAATATATCATATAGGAGACACGCACAGTGACATTTGAGAAGTGAAATGAAGTTTATTGGATTTACAGAAAGTGTGCTATAATTGTTTAAACAAAATTAGGCAGGTGCATAAATTTGGACATGTTGTCATTTTATTGATTCCAAAACATTTAGAACTAATTATTGGAACTCAAATTGGCTTAGTAAGCTCAGTGACCCCTGACCTACATACACAGGTAACATAGTAACATAGTACATAAGGCCGAAAAAAGACATTTGTCCATCCAGTTCGGCCTGTCATCCTGCAAGTTGATCCAGAGGAAGGCAAAAAAACCCTGTGAGGTAGAAGCCAATTTTCCTCACTTTAGAGGAATAAAAATTCCTTCCCGACTCCAGTCAGGCAATCAGAATAAATCCCTGGATCAACGACCCCTCTCTAGTAGCTATATCCTGTAATATTATTACACTCCAGAAATACATCCAGGCCCCTCTTGAATTCCTTTATTGTACTCACCATCACCACCTCCTCAGGCAGAGAGTTCCATAGTCTCACTGCTCTTACCGTAAAGAATCCTCCTCTATGTTTGTGTACAAACCTTCTTTCCTCCAGACGCAGAGGATGTCCCCTCGTCACAGTCACAGTCCTGGGGATAAATAGCTGATGGGATAGATCTCTGTACTGACCCCTGATATATTTATACATAGTAATTAGATCTCCTCTCAATCGTCTTTTTTCTAAAGTGAATAACCCTAATTTTGATAATCTTTCAGGGTACTGTAGTTGCCCCATTCCAGTTATTACTTTAGTTGCCCTCCTCTGGACCCTCTCCAGCTCTGCTATGTCTGCTTTGTTCACTGGAGCCCAGAACTGTACACAGTACTCCATGTGTGGTCTGACTAATGATTTGTAAAGTGGTAGGACTATGTTCTCATCACGGGCATCTATGCCCCTTTTGATGCAACCCATTATCTTATTGGCCTTCGCAGCAGCTGCCTGACACTGTTTTTTGAAGCTTAGTTTGCTGTTTATTAAAATTCCTAGATCCTTTTCCATGTCAGTGTTACCGAGTGTTTTACCATTTAATAAGTACGGGTGACTTGCATTATTTCTTCCCATGTGCATAACTTTACATTTGTCAGTGTTATACCTCATCTGCCACTTATCTGCCCAAGCCTCCAATCTATCCAGATCGCTCTGTAGTAGTATACCGTCCTCTTCAGTGTTAATTACTTTACACAGTTTAGTGTCATCTGCGAAAATTGATATTTTACTATGCAAGCCTTCTACAAGATCATTAATAAATATATTGAAGAGAATCCAATTATAAAAAAAGAGTATTTAAGGGGGTCAATTGTAAGTTTTCCTCCTCTTTTAATTTTCTCTGAAGAGTAGCAACATGGGGGTCTCAAAACAACTCTCAAATGACCTGAAGTCAAAGATTGTTCACTATTATGGTTTAGGGGAAGGATACAGAAAGCTGTCTCAGAGATTTCAGCTGTCTGTTTCCACAGTTAGGAACATATTGAGGAAATGGAAGACCACAGGCTCAGTTTAAGTTAAGGCTTGAAGTGGCAGACCAAGAAAAATCTCGGATAGACAGAAGCTACGAATGGTGAGAACAGTCAGAGTCAACCCACAGACCAGCACCAAAGACCTACAACATCCTCTTGCTGCAGATGGAGTCACTGTGCATTGTTCAAGCATTCAGCGCACTTTACACAAGGAGATGCTGTATACGAGAGTGATGCAGAGGAAGCCTTTTCTCCGCCCACAGCACAAAAAGTCCCGCTTGAGGTGGACTAAAGCACATTTGGACAGGCCAGCTTAATTTTGGAATAAGGTGCTGTGGACTGATGAAACTAAAATTAAGTTATTTGGCAATAACAAGGGGCGTTATGCATGGAGGAAAAAGAACACAACATTCCAAGAAAAACACCTGCTACCTACAGTAAAATAGAGTGGTGGTTCCATCATGCTGTGGGTCTGTGTGGCCAGTGCACGGACTGGGAATCTTGTCAAAGTTGAGGGACGCATGGATTCCACTCAGTATCAGCAGATTCTGGAGACCAATGTCCAGGAATCAGTGACAAAGCTGAAGCTGAGCTGGGGCTGCATCTTTCAACAAGACAACGACTCTAAATACTGCTCAAAATCCACTAAGGCATTTATGCAGAGGAACAAGTACAATGTTCTGGAATGGCCATCTCAGTCCCCAGACCTGAATATAATTGAAAATCTGTGGTGTGACTTAAAGAGAGCTCTCCATGCTCAGAAGCAGGGGCGTAGCTATAGGGGGTGCAGAGGTAGCAGTCGCTACCGGGCCCAGGAGCCTGAGGGGGCCCAAAGACCCATATGCTGCATAAGAAGACACACAAAGCACTGAGGGAAGGGGGCCCCAAGCCTAACTCTTGCACCAGGGCCCATGAGCCTTTAGCTACGCCCCTGCTCAGAAGCCATCAAACCTGAATGAACTAAAGATGTTTTGTAAAGAGGAATGGTCCAAAATACCTTCAACCAGAATCCAGACTCTCATTGGAACCTACAGGAAGCGTTTAGAGGCTGTTTTTTCTGCAAAAGGAGGATCTACTAAATATTGATTTCATTTCTTTTTTGTGGTGCCCAAATTTATGCACCTGCCTAATTTTGTTTAAACAATTATAGCACACGTTCTGTAAATCCAATAAACTTCATTTCACTTCTCAAATATCACTGTGTGTGTCTCCTATATGATATATTTAACT
Organism: Bufo gargarizans; assembly: GCF_014858855.1. Taxonomy (NCBI): domain Eukaryota; kingdom Metazoa; phylum Chordata; class Amphibia; order Anura; family Bufonidae; genus Bufo; species Bufo gargarizans. The sequence continues at coordinate 102,820,177 of NC_058088.1, forward strand.
GACATTTTTTATCGTAACAACCAACGATTTATACAGGAAAATCATGACGATTAACAAGGTTGCCCAAACTTTCGCATCCCACTGTATATATTAAGCAAAAGACGACCGGTGTTTTATTGTGTTGAATTAATGTGAGCCTTAATAAGTAATTTAGTGTCGATTGGAGACAGGTCAGATCTGATTCAAGACGGGTCAAAGATAATTGATAACATGGTGATATGTTGGGATCATTCCTTTGCATTATCTTGTGCTGTTTTTTGTACTGGAATACTGTATTTTTGGGTAATAAGGGTAATATCTATATTAGTAAAGTACTGGGACTAGTAGTTGACATATTCCAGAGATTTGTTTATTCCGAAGAGAGATAAATTATTCAGTCAGAGTATCCAGTACACCTCCTTTCTGCATAGCTGTTGGTAGGAGTGTGGGACCCATTCTAGAGGGGTTACAGTAAGGAGGGAGGAGTCGCTTTTGTGATGTTCTAAAAAGTTTCTAGGTATACTGTGCGTTAGTATTTTACAGTTGATGTTTGAGCGGTGTTCATTCATCCTCTCTCTCAGGGTTTGGGTGGTCCTACCAACATACTGTAGTCTACAAGGGCACTCTAGGAAAACGCAACAATAGACTCTATCCTTAATTTATCAACCTACTCTTCTTCTACAACACATTCTGAGACTTTTTTAGCCCTACCACCAAACCTGTCGGACAGTCCTTTTTTAGGAAAACTGTCACCTACCATCACTCTGACAAACCTTACACCACCAACCAGAAAGATATTGTCCAGTGTTCAACTTCTCAGTCCTTTTTTCACTCTTACAGGCTCACTATCCGAGAAATTCCACACATCCCCAGCAAACAGAACCTGAATATTACACATTTCTTCACGCCACTATCGTCATCATGAAAAAGGCAAAAAAATAAAATGAGTTAGAGGATGCAGAGGGGGGAGATCTAGACGTTCCCAAAAAGAAAAAAATCTAAATCTCTAAAGAAACAGTGACAAAGCCAGACGAACGCCTTCCCTTAGTTGGCACCAAACCAAACCCTAATTTTAACAAAAAGAAGGAAAGTACTTCCACAGATCCCTCTGTTAGCCTGATTAAGTAAAATTACAAAGTAAAGGCCTCTCTACCTGCCCCACGAACGAACCCGATCCTTTCAAATTATTTGTCAATTTAAATCAATTCATCTGCAAACTTACCTTGAAACGACATTTTACTATAAAGGAACTTACTAAACCCAACTAACAAAAAGAGAAAAAACACACTTTTAACACAGAAAACAAAACTCCTGAAGATACGGAAGCCGTTCCATCTGAAACCAGGGAAGATTTTGTTGTTAGTAGCTTAACTCCTTCACTACAAAAAGCCCATTCCAATACCGTCTAACCTAAAAAATAAATCCACGTTTTATCCTCTTGAAAGCAAAGGTCCCCACCTTGAAAACTAATATGGTACTTGACAACTTTAAGTTACTTTTCAATCCTGATCGTGACAAAACACTCCCCAAATTCAACAACCTTAACTCTCATGAGAAAAAAAGCCCTAAACAGTCTTAGAAACAATAAAGAAATTGTTATTAAAAGTGCTGATAAAGTGGCGGCATCGTCATTATGGACCACAAATACTATCTGGCCGAATCAAAAAGAATACTATCTGATCTTGACTACTACAGAGTTCTTGATAACGATCCCACGATACTTTTAAAAAAATTCCCTGACAGAACTGATAAATTTTGGATTTGCATCTGGTATTACAATTCCTTTCCACTGACCACCCGTCAATAGCACGCTTCTATTTTCTACCTAAAATTCACAAATCCATTGTTAATCCCCCTGGAAGACACATTATATCTGGTATTGACTCTCATACATCAAATCTCTCTGCATATGTCGATAAATTTCTCCCAAAACACGTTCAACTACTTCCTTCTTACTTGAATGATACATTCCATCTTATCAACCTTTTAGACTCATTTAAATGGCAAAAAGAGTATATATGGGTCACTCTTGACGTCATTTCTCTATATAGCAATATCCAACATGATCTGGGTCTCTTAGCCATAAAGCATTTCCTCGGAACAGATCCCGATATGCCTGATCCCCAAAAAGAATTTATCTTGAGAGCAATCGAGTTCATATTACATCATAACTATTTCACCTTCAATTAAGTCTTTTACACTCAGAGTAAGGGGACCCCAATGGGGACAAAATTTGCCCCTTCCTATGCAAATCTCTTCATGGGATTCTTTGAAAAACAATATGGTTTACTCTCTCATGCAAATATAAAGTTCTTTCACCATTTTATTGACAATATAATTTTCATTTGGGGTGGTAGTGTAGAGGACTTGGTATCATTTACTGACAAAACTTAATGGTAACGACTGGGGCCTGACCTTCAGTCTTGATTATAATCCCAGCGAAGCAATCTTCCTAGACATTTGCCTTACGTCAATAACCGATAAAATTACCACAAAAACCCACTTCAAAAAGTAGACGTAAACAGTTATTTAGATTATACCAGCGGTCACCATCCGGTTTAGCCAAATGAAAAGAATAAGGAGAAACTGTTCTGACAATGACATCATGAAAAAACAACTGGATATCCTTCAAGACTGTTTTAAAGAAAAAAGCTACCCTAAAATGCTTGTCAATGCATCCCTAAAGAGAACTATGAAAATAGACCAAAAAGAGGCACTGAAACCGAAATCAACAGAAACAGGACCCCCAGTTCAATCTCATCACTAGATATAATATAAAACATGCAGTTATCAGGCAGACATTAACTAAACATTGGGGGATACTCTTTAAAGACCCCATTTTAAAATGCATATTACCCATTCATCCATCCATAACCTTTAGAAGGACAAAAACCTTAAAAAATATCTTCTCCCAAGATTGAAGCAGTCAAAAAACTGTCTACCCTAACAGTTGAGAACAAACACAAAAAAGGAGTTTATAAACGCAGAATAAAGAGATGCAAATGCTGCACTATGATTACTCACAATAAAAAAGATATTAGCATCCCTTACTCTGACGAGATATATGTCCTTAAACATGAAATGAACTGCGGGACAAGAAATGTAATTTACCTTCTAGAGGGCCCTTGTAGACTACTGTATGTTGGTAGGACCACCCAAACCCTGAGAGAGAGGATGAATGAACACCGCTCAAACATCAACCATAAAATACTAACACACAGTATACCTAGACTAGACACTTTTTAGAACATCACAAAAGCGACTCCTCTCTCCTTACTGTAACCCCTCTAGAATGGGTTCCACACTCCTACCAACAGCTATGCAGAAAGGAGATGTACTGGATATTCTGACTGAATACTTTATCTCCCTTCGGATTAAATGAATCTCTGGAATATGTCAACTACTAGTCCCAGTACTTTATTAATAAAGATATTACCCTTCTTACCAAAAAACTCCAGTCCAGTATTCCAGTACAAAAAACAGCGCCCAATACTGCAAAGGAATGAGCACAACATATCACCATGTCATTAATTATCTTTGACCCGTCTTAAATCAGATCTGACCTGTCTCCAATCGACACTAAATCACTTATTAAGGGTTACATGAATTCAACACAATAAAAACAAGGACCAGACAACGGTCGTCTTTTGCTTAATAGATATTTTTTTCTTATCTGTTGGTATCTGCACATCCATTTATTTATCTATTATTTATTATTAATACCTTTTTATATTTCTTTTTATGTTTTGCACAGGTATCCATATTTTTTTATATATATCCTTAACTATTTTTATATATCTAGGAGGTCATATATATATATATATATATATATATAGACACACACATCTTTTCATTGGTACAATTAATGGACAGCCTCTCCTCAATTCATCAATTTCTCTTCCCTTCGCGATATAAAGAGTTAAAAATCTACTATATCGAAGAATACATCTATACTTGAGATGTACGGAATGCAGAGCAGATAGTAGCGCAGTTGCGTTCCAGCGGTGCGCCCCACGCATGAGCTTTAGAACCCTTGTGTTCCACAACTACGTACATTCTACCATGATCGGACCGGAAGTGCCTCCCTTCCGGTTCCACTGATTCTGGCAAGGACGTTCCTTACACACTTGCATTCCAGCTGTGCGCTCCACGATTGCGTTCCACCACGATCGGACTGGAAGTACCTCCACTTACGGTTCCGCTGACTCTGGCAAGGACGTTCCTCCAGACCCGGACTCCCCTTGACATCTAAAGATGCCACCATCCAGGTCTCATTTCTTCCCTTCCTATTTTGAATACGAAGGATGTGTCTGTCCTTTGCCCATATTGATTTGTATATATTCAGAAAACAGATGCGTTCCACAATGGAACACATGAGTTCTGAAACCGGAAATAACGTCACATACCTAGATTTTGCAGTTGAGCCATACCTGTGCTACTATAAAAGGAATTTACAAGAATTACCCACTGTGGATTGCCGTTCTTCCTAAGATTCTATGAGCGATCCAGGCGAGGGAGGTCAGTTTTGTGGGTGTCTTGAGCTTTATCCCACAAAACACTTCCCTGGTGAAGTGAGTCTTTGGTCATAATTCTTCTCTTTTACTATGATTTGATGTCTATCTTTTATCACACTTTTATAACTATGGCATCTACGTGAAAGAGAAAAAAAAAGTTGATTACTATTTATTATACATTTTTTATTATAATTTTCTATCTATTGTAGTAGTAGTATTTCCAGTAATAATCATCAGAGGATTGGCGCCAATATTGGGGTTATTTTTAATTCATTTATTCGTCATATTACAATTACCTATGTAGCGGTACACCCTACATATACACTGGCAGCCTTTCCTTTACTCTCATTTTTACATTTGTCTATCTTTTGGCGCCCTGCAGTTATTCCCGGACCCATTGGGAGATATTTCCAGGAGGTCTTGGTATTAACACTCTCTTTTTCTTTTTTTTCATCCTCCTGACCCATCCCCTAAAAAACCCCCACAGCATGATGCCACCACCACTATGCTTCACTGTAGGGATGGTATTGGGCAATGCCTGATGTCCTCCAAATATGATGATTAGAATTGAGCCCAAAAAGTTCAATATTGGTTTTATCACACCAGAGACTCACAATCTAAGAGTCCTTCAGGTACTTTTTTGCAAACATGAGAGAGGCTTTCTGGGAGTTTTACCCATCAGTATCTTTGGAGCTCAGCCAGAGTGATCATTGTATTCTTGGTCACGTCTCTTACAAGGCCTTTTTGCCCTGATTACTTAGTTTGGTGGGGTGGCTAGCTCTAGAAAGAGTCCTAGTTGTTCCAAATTTCTTTCATTTAAGAGTTGTGATAGCCACTTTGCTCTTTAGAGCTTTCAGTGGAGCAGAAATGTATTGCACCCTTCTCCAGATATGTGCCTCCACACAATCTGGTCTCTGAGCTCTACAGTCAGTTATTTCCTCCTCATGGCTTGGTTTCTGCTCTAATATGCTGTGAGACCTTATATAGAAAGGGTTTGTCTTTCCAAATTATGTCCAATCAACTGAACTTTCCACAAGTGGACTCCGATCAAGGTGTAGAAACATCTCAAAGATGGCCAAGAGAAATGGGATGCACCCAGAGCTAAATTTATTGTATAATAACATACGGTCTCTGACTACTTTTGTCCATGCAAAATTTAAGTTTTTTCCTTTTTAATAAATTTGCAAACATTTATAAAATTCAGTTTTAATTATTTATTTTTTTATTAAGGGGGATTGGGTGCAGAATAATTGGGGAAAAACTTTTTTTATTTTATTTTAGCACAAGGCTTGAACATAGCAAAATATGAAAAAAGTGAAAGGGCCTGAAGATTTCTGAATGCATTCTACATACGGTTGTATGTTGTATGTATGTTGGAATGTATTTATCCCTTTTGTACATTTTAATACAAAAATACTGAATCACAGTCAAATTCTTCATAGCATCAAAAAAATTATCTACGTTCATTACAATTCTTTACAAAAAAAAACTGTATTCATCACAGGGGAGGTGAATATTTTAAAGGGGTTTTCCGGGAGCAGAAGTAGATGACTTATCCTGAAGATAGGTCATTAATATCAGCAGTTTGAAGAGGCTGCAGCACTCCAGTGAGCACAGCAGCATTCTCACAGCATTCCAAGCACAGTGCCATACATAGTATAGTGGCCGTTCTTGGTATCGCAGCCCAGGTTCATTCACTTGATTGGGACAGAGCTGTACATAGACCATGTGACCGATGAACACAACGTCACTGATCCGTTTCCGTTTTTGTTTCTGTGTGTCTTCCTATATTTTTGGAGGACCACCAGACATAAAGGAAAGACAGGTTTGCCATGCAAATCATAGTAAAAAAAACTGAGGCGGACGTGTGGACGTGGATGACAATCTTGTGTGCCTCTGCTTTTTTTGTGGTCCCATTGACTTGAATGGGTCCGCGAACCGTTTTCCGCGAAAATAATAGGACAGGTTATATTTTTTTGACGGACTGGAACCACGGATCACAGACGTGGATGGCAAACGGTGCATTAGCCGAGTTTTCAACGGACCCATTAAAAGTCAATGGGTCCGCAGAAAATCACAGAAATCAGCACGACGGTCATGTGCATGAGGCCTAAGGCAGTATATATGCAGACAATGATTACAAATAGCAGCAGCTGAATCAACTACTAACTTTTAGAACACCTTAGTTGGAAAGTTACTTAACTTGTCATTTTCTGTTGCCTTATTTACTATAGAATCTGTAAATCACTTCAGGTTATTATAGTAACATATGTAACATAGTACATAAGGCCAAAAAAAGACATCTGTCCATCCAGTTCGGCCTGTTGTCCTGCAAGTTGATCCAGAGGAAGGCAAAAATAAAAAAAAACCCTGTGAGGTAGAAGCCAATTTTCCCCACTTAATGGGGAAAAAATTCCTTCCCGACTCCAATCAGACATCAGAATAACTCCCTGGATCAACGACCTCTCTCTAGTAGCTATAGCCTGTAATATTATTACGCTCCAGAAATACATCCAGGCCCCTCTTGAATTCCTTTATTGTACTCACCATCACCACCTCCTCAGGCAGAGAGTTCCATAGTCTCACTGCTCTTACCGTAAAGCAGGGGTACTCAACTGGCGGACCGCGGTCCGAATCCGGACCGTGGTTGCCAGCTGTCTGGACCCCTGCATGCACCCGGGTGCCAGTCCAGAAGCAATGAGCGCTTCCATCAATACAGATGGAAGCGCTCATTGCTGGAACGCTGGGAGCTGTGGTCCTGTCACTTACCACTCTGCTCCCCGTGCTCCTCCCCTCCTTCAGGCCAGCGGCTCTCTGAATGGTGAAGCAGGAAGACTTACTTCTTCCTGCTTCCTCATTCAGCCTGCAGGCACAGATCTGGCGGCCGGCGTGTGTGGGCGGAGCCTGCAGTCCGGAAATCTGCATAAGCCCCACCCACACCTTGCTGCAGAGTGATCAGTGTATGCAGGGGAGAGAGGACTGTGAGCTTCAGGAACGGGACAAGATGAGTAGGTACTGTGTTTTTTTTGTTTTTTGTTTTTTTAACACAGAGGGGGCAAAATGGGCATTTCTACTCTGAAGGGGGCACAATGGGCATTTCTCCTCTGGAGAGGGCACAATGGGCATTGTGAATGTGAAGGGGGCACAATGGGCATTTCTACCCCGGGGGGGCACAATGGGTATTTCTACTCTGGAGGGGGCACAATGGGCATTTCTACTCTGGAGGGGGCACAATGGGCATTGCTAATGTGAAGAGGGCACAATGGGCATTTCTACTATGGTGGGGGCATAATGGGCATTTTTTACTCTGGAGGGGGTACACTGGGCATTGCTAATGTGAAGGGGGCACAATGGGCATTTCTACTATGGAGGGGGCACAGTGCACAGAGGGCATTACTACTATGAAGGGGGCACAGAGGGCATTATTACTGTGAAGGGGGCACAATGGGCATTACTAGCACAGAGGACATTACTACTATTAAGGGGCACAATGGGCATTATTACTTTGAAGGGGGTACAATGGGCGTTACTAGCACTGAGGGCATTACTACTATTAAGGGGGCACAATGGGCATTATTAATTTGAAGGGGCTACAATGGGCATTACTACTATTAAGGGGGCACAAAGAGGGCATTACAACTGTGAAGGGGCAAAGAGAGGGCATTACTACTATGAGGGGGCACTTAGGGTATTCATACTCTGTGGGGAGGAACTAAGGAGGCATCGCAAAGTGTCAGAGGCACTAAGGAGCATCGTAATGTGTGGGGGCACCAAGGGATCACCCTGCTGTGAAGGTGCACTTAGAGGTATCACACTCTGTGGAGCACTAAAGAGATATCATACTGTCTAAGGGGCATTCAAGGGGCATAATTATTGTTAGGGGGCACTGAAAGGACATTCTTACTGTTTGGTCGGCAGAAATAAGATTAGGTGGGCTTGGAGGTGTGGATTATTGTAAAAAAAATTATAATGATGCAGCGCTATACGCCAATGGTGTTTTCCCTCCTTGTATTTTGTTTTGTTTTGCAGCTCGGACCTTCATCCTACGGCAGACTCGGCTATGTGGACCTTTACAAAAAGTACTTGAGTACCCCTGCCGTAAAGAATCCTCTTCTATGTTTGTGTACAAACCTTCTTTCCTCCAGACGCAGAGGATGTCCACTTGTCACAGTCACAGTCCTGGGGATAAATAGATGATGGGACAGATCTCTGTACTGACCCCTGATATATTTATACATAGTAATTAGATCTCCCCTCAGTCGTCTTTTTTCTAAAGTGAATAACCCTAATTTTGATAATCTTTCAGGGTACTGTAGTTGCCCCATTCCAGTTATTACTTTAGTTGCCCTCCTCTGGACCCTCTCAAGCTCTGCTATGTCTGCCTTGTTTACTGGAGCCCAGAACTGTACACTGTATATGTACAGGAGCCTAACAGAAGTCACACAAAACAACAGCAAGTGATGTCATTCTGTAATTATGTGGAATGTACCTTGTAGTAATTGTTACTATTGATCAGAACATGTATGTATTACATTTTACAGGTGTAACAATCAGGCCATATACAAGGGAATTTCATTATAAATTTAATGCTGATATTAAGGACACATGGTTACCTTACACCGAGAATCTGCACACATTTCTTGAAGGTAAAATCTTTTTTTTGTCATGAGAAAATACTTGAACAAGATCAGTGCTGAGTCCTATAATCAAGAAGTAACAAAACCATATTCATACCCATCTTCTATAGACATACGGAAGAGAAGTAAGAAAACTGTGCAATCTCTGCTGTTCTCAACTGTGCACAAGATTAGCGATTGCACAGCGCTTAGGGATTTGCTATATCAGGAAACAGCTTGTCTAGTTGTTATTTCAGATTTATTGATTGTATATTCCAAGGGAGCCTATTAACTCCTCCTGAGACGTCTGTTTTAGTAACTACTTGTGTCCCCCTATGTAATAACAATTCTGGTGCATCTTTTCTTATGACTGAATGATGAACCATTCCTTTATTATTCCTGCTAGAAGTTTAGCAATCAATTGCCAGCAGTCTGCAATAAAGGTCCAGATGAGTGTTACCAGTTGTGTGTTCCCCTACACAATCTGATACTATCTAATCAGTACTGCTAGCGTCAGACACACCCCTAACTGGTAACACCCATCTGGACTTTAATTCCAAACTGCTAGCAATTTATCCATAACTTCTAGTAGGAATTATAAAGGAATGGTACTATACAGAGCAGCCGACTGTCGGGAAGGAACACTTCAGCCCCGACCATTGTCTGCTTCTCAGCCCGTCTACATCTACCTTTAGTAAGCTGGAGCCTGGAGGATCATGGTAAATAGGTTGTCCCATTACAACAACGTATCCCCTACATACAGGATAAGTGTCTGACCAGCAGGGGTCCGGCTGCTTGGGCCCCACCAGTCAGGAGAACAGGGGTTGTGTCCCCCTGATGAACACAGCGGCAGACACACGTGTGACGCCGCTTTATTAAGCTCTATTAGACTGCCAGGCATTGCCAAGTATAAGCAATGGCTATCTCTAGCTGCTCCATAGAGCTGAATGGAGCGACAGTGTCCTCCACACCATTCAAGTGGAAGAATGTGGGTCCCGGCAGATAGACAGTAATCCCCTAACCTGGAAATAGAGGATAAGTTGTTGTAATGTGACAATCCTATTAAAGGGGATGTGTCACAAAGCATATTCTACATTTTTTGACCCAGCGCCTGGATCCGAACACTTTTGTAATTGCATGTACCGGTAATTAAAAGTTTTGTATAGCCAGTAAGTTAGTCAATATAAATGTATCTGTATAGCGCCACCTACTGTTTGTTCTTTTCCTTATTTTTTGTCTGTCTCACTGAGCTGGTCGCACATGCTCAGTTTAAATCTTCAACTGCCACCAGCCATATGTTCTGTTAGAAGCTATGGCAGATACAGGGAGAGAGCTGCAGCAGAAGGGACACACCCTGAGCTGCCAGGCTGAAGATAATCTAGAGTAATTGAAGCAATGGATGAGGAGATCTCTGGATCCATGCGAGGTACAGGGCTGGTTCTATCTTTGTTAGAGATTGTCATGTAATATATCATGTCTGCTTTTCATTTTTTACATCAGTCATGGCGTAAACCCTTTAAGTCTAATACAGTAAAACTCTGAATATATATAGATTTTAAAGATAATATTCTGTCTACCTGCAGTCACTACTAGGGGGAGCTTACTGCATTCTGTTCATATAGTACAGGGGTGACCAACCTTACAGACACAAAGAGCCCGGAAAAAAAAAACGTATGATTACCAGGAGCCACAAGCTATATATTTACACACGAGTCATCGTATTTTTCACTCTACAAGATGCACCTAGATTTTAACAAAGAAAAATAAGAGAATTTTTTTTTTTTCATCTGATCTGAGGTCTGCTAAAAATATTTTTTTCTTATTTTTCATTAGCAGAGAAAAAAAGAAAAAATATATTTTTCATCAGACCTCAGATCAGGCTCCTAAATCAGATCACCAATCCTCATCTGACCTAAAATAAGATCCCCAAACCTCATCAGACTTCAAAATCAGACTCCTAATGCTCGGATCAGAGAACACAAATCAGACTCCCATGGTCAGACCCTCAGTACTCAGATCTCCCCCCCCCTGCTCAGATCTCCCCCCCATGCTCAGATCTCCACCCCATGCTCAGATCTCCACCCCATGCTCAGATCTCCACCCCATGCTCAGATCTTCCCCACCATGCTCAGATCTCCGCCCTTCTCAGATCGGACCCCCCATGCTCAGACCTGACCAACCTAAGCTCAAACAAGACCCCCCATGCACAGATCTGCCCCCCATGCTCAAATCTGAACCCCCATGCTCAGATCTACCCCCAGACCCCACTGTGCAGATCAGGACCACCCCATGCTCAGATCAGAACCCCATTGCCCAAATCAGGACCCCCCCCCCCCCCCCCCATGCTTAGATCAGAACCTCGCATGCTTAAATCAGACCCCCATGCTCAGTTCTATCATTTAAAAAAATCTCTTCCCTCTCCTGATCAGGCACTGGGCTCCTGTTCGGGCACCTGCTACTCTGCAGGTCTGACACGCTCTCCACTGTGACCAGATGAGCACAGCGTCAGGTCATAGTGCGTATCTCCACATACTATGTTCTGGCAATGTGTGCATCAGGACATAGTGGAGACTGAGCTGGAGCTGCAAAGTAGTAACAGTGCCCAATCAGGAGAAGAGATCTGAGCGTGGGGTGGAGAGTGAGCCGCCTGACTGCTTCCCGGCTCCACAGCTAGAGCCGCACTTGAAGAAGCAAAGAGCCACATGCGTCTCAAGAGCCACGGGTTGGCCACCCCTGATATAGTACATTGAACTACAGTATGCAGTAGGCTCCCTCTAGTGGCTGCTACAGGTAGTTATAACGTTAACCCAGCTGCTATGAAGCCATATTAAGAAATTCATCAGCGCAGTTTCCATTATAAGCAACATGAGGATTTATTACGTATGTGTGTGTAACATACATTTCATTTTACAATAGCCTATGATGATGAGAAACAAACAGCTACAAACGTGAAATGCACTCCAGGACAATACTTCATTCAAGAAGGAGAGCTACATGAGGAAAGGAAAGCCTGTCAGTTCCCCCGCTCACTGCTGAAGAACTGTTCTGGAATTGAAGACCCAAGTTTTGGATTTTCCCATGGGAAACCATGTATCTTACTAAAGATGAACCGGGTAAAGTGGCATTGAAATCATTTACTTAGGGTAGGACGGACAGAGTGACGATCCTGTGTATAGTCATCAGGGCAGGAGAGCTGCCCGGTGTCAACATACTGGCACTGCTAAGTCAAATAGAGCTAATCATGATTTTCAGCTCATACGGTGTATTGTCCTCCTAGATTCTGGGGTTTGAAGCCGGTGCTGGAACACCAATTACTGTATCTTGTGGAATCTACGTAAGTAACATGCCTAAGAAATTAGCTTTTTGTTGCTCATTACACTGGTCACCTGTTTCGTTCGGGGCCCCATAAAGCCCAGGCCTGTGGTGGCAGTACTATCTGCGCTGACTTAATTGCCCTGACACATAAGACTTGAAATGCTTCCAAATCTTCCCGATATATCCAGAAAGAATATAACAAAAGAAGGGTACTTTTGCTGTAACCATGATGGGTCCCTTAAAATGGTTTGTGGAAAGACCACAACGGCGAAGGTCAAGGTAAGTACAATCTCAGAAAGAGATGACATCAGGGCCCAGCCTGGTTGTGGAGAGAAGGCACACTAGGCAATGGCCTAGGACACCCCACTGCCCTAGGACAGTACCCACAGGGCCAATCAGAAAGTGGAGCAGAAAAGCATTATTAGGCCCCTTGCAGACGAGCGTGTCCGGATTAGGTCACGATGCGTTGCGTATGCATTCAGTGAAAACGCGGGATTTCGCAAACAAAGCCATTCAGTTTTGTTTAGGATCGCGTTCAGTTGTTCAGTTTTTATTGTGCGGGTGCAATGAGATTGAAGGAAAAAATGCGTATAGCAGCACAACGAAAAATTAAAGTCTTATCTTGTGGTGGTGCCAGCCGTGTTGGGAGCCAGTCAGAAGTTCCCCCTTGGATGCGTCATATAGAATGCAATGAGATTGAATGCGTTTTTCACATGCGTGATAAACTGAATGTTTACAAGCAACCATCCGTGAAAATCTTGCTTGCGGATGCAATGTGATTTTCACACAGCCTCATTCACTTTTATGGGGCCAGCGTTGTGTGAAAATCGCTGAATATAGAACATGCTGCGATTTTCACGCAACGCAAAAGCGATGCGTTAAAACCACCGCTCATCTACACAGACCCATTTATATGAATGGGTCCGGATTCTGTGCGGGCGCAATGCGTTCTTATCACGCATTAAACCCACGCGGAATTCTCGCTCGTGTGAAAGGGGCCTTATTATTATTATTTATTTGAAAGTGCCATTAACCTTTTTATTTTTATTTTTTCATTTTTCACGCCCTGCCTTCCTGGGGCCATAACCTTTTTATTTTTCAGTTCACATATCCATGTGAGGGCTTGTTTTTTGTGGGACAAGTGGTACTTTCTAATTCCATCATTTCATGTTTCATACGAAGTAGTGGGGAGCTGAGAGGAAAAATCCAAATGGGATGAAATTGCAAAAAAAAAACCTCAATTCCACATCAGTTTTATGGGTTTTCTTTTTACGGCTTTCCCTATGCGGTAAAACTGACCTGTTGCTTTCATTCTCCGGGTAAGTATTATTTTCAGCACATACGTGTTTTACAATTTGCTCCTTCATTATTAGGCATTGTATGATGGTATCATTTGGGCACTGATGGCAGTGGGAATTGAAAACTGAAATGTAGCTCTGTGTAGAAAACATATGGCAGTATTAGGTGGGCAGTGTATGGCAGTATACAAGTATAAACATTCAGATAATAATTGCAGATGTATGTGTGTTTTTTCCCTAGTATGGAAATGATACTGATTTAGGAGCAGTTACCTTTTACCCACATAATTACTTTGACCTCATGTACTTCCCTTACTATGGCAAGCTACCACATGTAAGTATATGTTCAATTAAATATTATTTTAGGTATTTCTGCCAATGTTTTCTAGTTCGATTCCAGTCACCTCTCCTGACATGTCTGTTTTAGTAAGTACTGGCACCCCCCTGTAATAACAATTCTGCAGCATCTATTCTTATGACTCTATGCGGTCATCTTTTTTATTATTCCTACTAGAAGTTTATGAATGAAGTGTCAGCAGTTCGCAATAAAGGTCCAGCTGGGAGTAACCAGTTGGGGGGGGGGGGGTCCCTGCACAGTCTGACCCTATCCAATCAATTCTACCAGTGTCAGACTGTACAAGGACACACCCCAAGATTGGTAACACCCAGCTAGACCTTTATTGCAGACTATAAATTCTAGAAGAAATAATCGAGGAATGGCACAACATAGAGTCAAAAGAATGGATGCTCCAGAATTGTTATGACATGTGGAATTCAAGTAGTTACTAAAACAGACACGTCAGGAGAGGTGACAGGTCCTCTTTAAATGTTATTCATTTCCAAAATGAAATTGCAAACTATGGGATGTAAATTCATGAACTCACACGTGGTGTTTTGTTATAATTTTCAATGTTTTTTAGTTTTTAATGACACCAAAATGTTTTTTCTGTTATTTAAAAACATGTTGTGTGCATTTTTGCAACCTATTTCTCTTTAAACTAGTTTGTAGTCTGGAGCGGTGGAGATACGTATTTCTACAGAGGGGCTGCAGACAAAGAATTGTGGGATATTTTAATGAACCAAGATGCTACTTTTTTATTTATTTTTTTCAAATGCATTGGAGGAATAAAAGAAAGGTTACCAAGTGAGATAAATAAAGAGATATAAAGTGTGCTTTGATTGTTTGGTGCTTATTAGAACCCCTGCCGGTCCCTCTCTTCACAGACATCGCAGTAAGGCTAGTTTCACACTAGCGCTTAGTATCCAGCAAGCAGTTCCCTGCCAAATCTCTCTGCATTGCCGGAAGCTTAAAGGGACACTGACAGGCCGTTAGAGCATATAAAGTGACATATATTCTTCTATTGGTCTTAATATGCTTAATTAAACTATACCATTATCACCCCTCGCTGCCTTTCGGTTACTTATAAAAAGTGTTTTTATCAATATGCACATTACCTTACTTTGTGCCCAAGGGGCTGTCTCTCATTCAGTTCTGCGCCCAGCCTCGCCCCAACTGCCGTCTCCTAGTGCCGCCCAGCTCATTAGTATTCACTGCACTTGGTGCCTTTTGTTTCTCCCGACGCGGCGAAATCCTGCGCATGCCCAGTACTATCTTCTACTGGAGCTGGAGGGTGCCGGGGACCTTATCCGGCTCAGGCACGGAGAGACAAGGTGAAGCTGATGCCAGGAAGATAGTACTGGGCATGCGCGGGATTTCACCCCGTCAGCATGCTCCATTTATTTCTACGGAGTTCTGAGAACAGCCAAGCAAGTGTGTATCTTGGGAGTTGTCGTCTTACAGCAGCTGGAGTGCCGGAGGTTAGCCATCACAGGGATAGGTCATCAATAGGCGTAAGCGAATCGACCTTCAGATCATAGAGCCAAAGTCCATTTGTTCAATAACTTCGATGTTAATGACGTTTCTGTACAGCAATAACATGTATTGGCTCTGTGGAGCCAAACTTCCTCTAGCCCAAAGTCGCTCAAGATTTCGGTGAATTACTACTGCATTCATAGCTGCGTATTTAAAAACAATTTCAAATAGGAATCCGAACTGGGCATTGGTACGGTTTGGTACCTCTGTACTAAAGCCCACTTTGGAAGCCTAGTCAGCAATATCAGATCAGTGGCAGTCTGACACCTGGCACCCCGCCAATCAGCTGGTTTGGGCAGTCGCCAGTAAGTATACAATAGATGGAAGGTTCTGTCCACTGTGTAGTTTCTGGCACTGACTGTTCTACTTTAAGAAACTGGCAATGTAATCGGGCCAACACATGCCCTTTTGGAGCTGGGCCTTTCTCATTTGGTCATATCATTAATTAGGACCCTTTTATACAGGCCGAGTATCGGCACAATTATCATCGACAAAGGTTTATCCAAACAGTGATTCCCAATAATTGCCCCATGCAAAGGCAACACTGATCCCTTGTCAAATGAGCAAACGCCCGTTCGTCAGGCGATTGCATCTTTCATGCAGACACTAAAACAAGAACAATCGCAATAACGATCATTCATCCTCATAAAGAAGGGGGTTAGTGCTGTATGTAAATGCAGCTCTACTGCAGTTCAACGATCTTTCCTGATCATTGTTCTGAGCGTTGGTCCACGTAAATGGGCCTTTAGTCTATAAGTCTTGTAACCATTAGAGTTTTTGTAAAGTCTGACGAGGTTCATATCTAACAAAGTTTTCTTTTTTAGGTAAACTACACGTCACCACTTGTTGCTATGCATTTCACAGAGGTGATCCACAATCATGAAGTCATCATACAGTGCAAGCTAAATGGACGAGACATTATTAATGATCGTAAGACTGACCACTTCCTGGGCAGAGTAATCTTCACAATGAACATTGGATGAATGACCTCCGATTCACTAATTCAGGAAACTTACAGGTGGTCATGATCAGACTATTACTTACCTTTCCTATGTTGCAGCAGTCCGTTTTATCAATGCTGAGGCCTAAATAAATCAGAACATCTTCTACTAGGCCACAGTTTGTGAGATGTCCTCCTGGATGTAGACTTGGCTTTCATTAGTAGTGAATGAAGAAGACAATAAGCATGCATAAAACTAAAACCTAACAAAAAAGCCATGGTTCAAGTCACTTGATTTCATCTTGGATACCCACCATGCACTGCCGCCTTCCCATCTAAAGGAACAGCCAATTAAGGAGGTTTTTTACTGACAACCTGGTTATTGTATTATGATTAGGTCAATCGGTATTGATTACATATTCAGTTATAATTGAAGTTAGTAGGATATATTTAGTTGTCATTATTCTTTATGTAAAGGAGATGGAGAGAAAAAGTCATCGCATTATGGATTGTATATATATTAAAGATACACTGAAAACACACCATGTGTACCAAATGCAACAGCACAATTTTGCTATGAGAGCGCTTTGGCGCATGAGGTAAAGAACTAATGTGATGTCGAGTTAATGTTATTTGTAATAATTAGATAATAATTGTCATTATTTGAAGCAGTTAACATCAGCTCTATAGAAACCACATTTCTTATACTTAATAAATTGGTTGTCAGAATTTTTAAAAAATATTTTTTTGTGTCAGGTTTAAGCAAAAAGAACACATGAATGGGAAACCAACGTATAGAGATTACAACTTGATTTACTATGAAGTTGTGTGATACAATAGCAAAGTTTAAGAGGAAAAAAAACCTTAAAAACGTCCCTCGCCCTCCATTCTTCCCTAGACATTGAGGTTATGTCATGATTAATGCAAAAATATGAAAATCAGACTTCATATAGTACATGAAAATCTCTTTCCAGAGATCTCCCTATTCATTGCTACAACTGTTGTGCTAGATTTCAGGCTGGCAGCTCAGGGGCATGTCCTTGCTCAGGGGGTGTGTACTTTGTGCTACAGATCTCTCCCTGTAAGGGCTCTGGCACACGACCGTGATCGAACCTGTGTGTGTGCCAGCTATCCACGGCCAACCACAGCTCCACTGAAATGAACGGATTGTGTTTTACGATGCAGTCCGTTCATATCTGATTGCAGATCACTTGTATTGAACTGCGAGGTCAGATATGAACTGACAGTATCATAAAACATTAAGATACAATCGGTTTACTTCAGTGGGAGCCGCTGTCACCCGAGGGGATTCGGTAGACACACGGATCTTGTTTCCCAGGCCGATCTCGGTCGTGTGCATGAGCCCTAACTGTCACAGATTCTAACAGAAGATATGACTGGCGGCAGTAGAAGGATGGAATTGAATATGGATGACCACCTCTGCAAGCTGGACACAGAAATAAGGAAAAGACCAAACAGCAGGTGGTGCTATACAGATATGTTTTATTGAATAACTCAGTGGCTATACCACATTTTTAATTACATGCAACTACAAAAACATTCAGATCCAGGTACAGTGCCTTGCAAAATTATTCACCCCCCCCCCTCTGACTTTTTCCGTGTTTTATTACATTACAGCCTTAAATTCAATGTTTTGTTAATCTGAGTTTTATGTGATAGATCAGAACACAATAGTCTAAGTCGGTAAAGTGAAATGAGAAAAATATATAACTAAAACTATTGTTTAGAAATAGAAAACAGAAAATTGGCATGTGCGTATGTATTCACCCCCTTTGTTAGGAAGCCCATAAAAAGCTCTGGTGCAACCAATTACCTTCAGAAGTCACATAATTAGTGAAATGATGTCACCTATATGCAATCTAAGTGTCACATGATTTGTCATTACATATACACACCATTTTTGAAAGGCCCCAGAGGCTGCAACACCTAAGCAAGAGGCATCAGTAACCAAACACTGCCATGAAGACCTAGGAACTCGCCATACAAGTAAGGGACAATGTTGTTGAGAAGTACAAGTTAGGGTTAGGTTATAAAAAAAAAACTAAATCTTTGATCCCCAAGAGCACCATCAAATCTATCATTGGACCAGTACATTGACTCCTTTAGAAATGTAGTACAGTCTACAATACTGGACAAACATATAAAAGAAACATTCAACATCAACATACAGGAAAGGAGGGCGATTCAAGCCTTAAAAAACAAGGCACTTCAATTTGCTAAAAAAGGAAAACACTTTATTTGTGTCTCTGTATTTTTATGTAATCTTTATGCATTACAGAGAGACCCTGCTACATCTGATGATAGATATCAGGATTTGTATCTGAAGGACGTCATAAGTTCTTATAATTTTTGTTTGTTCAAAAGTTGACAGTAAAGGTTCCTGAAGAATTTGGTAGAGTGTGTTTCTTTGGAGCGTTCTGCCTCTAGTCTAGATTTGAGGGGTACTCAATTGGGGAGAGAGCACCTTCATTGGTGTGAGGAGGCCTATAGGCCATATATGCTCCTCTGGAGTTCTGGGAAGAAAGGGATGTATAGAAAGAATTTTACGTGCACTTATACCTCCTGAAAGGAAGAGTTGAGGGCTGAAGCCACCTCTTTGTAACCAAAGCTATAACATGCAATATGTGATGGGCATTGATAACCCTGGGAGATAGTGGAATAGGTAAGACTGAGGATCTAATGATAGATATACATTCCAATTCCGATTTACTAAATTGTTTATCTCACTCCAAAACTTCTGGGTATTGTACATAACCATATACTATGGGTTCATTTTACTTTTGGTTGTTGGCATGCTGAGCATTCCACCAATCTGTCAGGGACATTTGCATGAGGAGGCATAGTGAAGCCATGGATTGAAGTTAATTAATTAATTACTGCCTTCCTCTCTTGGCACCAGTATCTATTATCTGGCACTTATATCTTTTGGTGTATCTCTGGCTCTAATTTTCCTATTGATTGGACTGCCCATGTTGATAGGACCTGTCCTTATTTTCCCAAACAACAAAGTAAACTTTTTTCTAGGGTGTGAACTTATTAGCAATT
The DNA here is from genome assembly GCF_014858855.1 of Bufo gargarizans. Classification (NCBI taxonomy): domain Eukaryota; kingdom Metazoa; phylum Chordata; class Amphibia; order Anura; family Bufonidae; genus Bufo; species Bufo gargarizans. The sequence goes on from NC_058088.1 coordinate 102,839,778, forward strand.
CTGTTATGTTTAAGGCATGTTCCTTGTTAGTCGATGGTAAGCTAGAAAGTGAAAGATCACATTTGACATATTTGAGTACTTTTGTAAATTTAAAGGAAACCTGTCACGTTGAACATGGTTTTTGAGCTGCAGGCAACATGTTATAGAGCAGGAGGAGCTGAGCAGATTGATATATGGTTTTGTGGGAAAAGATTAGGTATAACCTGTATTTTATTCATTTAATGTCCTGCTCATTCTGGGCTTTGAAGTCATGGAGGTGGTCCTATCAGTGATTGACAGCTTTCCCTCTATGACCATCAATCTGCTCAGCTTCTGCTCTCTAGCAATTTGCCTGTAGCTTACACTGCATTTCATGGTGACAGGTTTTCTTTAATATACAGTGTCTAACCTGTTGGGGATGATGAATGTTTCAGCCACAAAGATTCCGCTTCCCTCCATTTTTTGAATAATCAGTTTTTGATCCCTGGTCCATAGGAGCAGGTTCCGTATATTTAACTCATAATTGGGGCTGCACAGAATTCCCAATGTTTACTCTAAATCTGGACATACCCTTATAGTAATGGCAGATGGTATATACTGTCATTAAAGCAGTGCCTGCTGTAGCCGTAGTAGCTGAATAGAAGGAGTAGTTATGGGCACTAGAGATGCCCTATACCAGTGAGTGATCTAATAGGTGGGGCCCCTCCAGAAGCAGCAGTACAGGGCCCCAGCAGTGAGCAGTCCCTGCCCGTCCTGCCCACACTCACTCTCTGGGCGTCTGCCCCATTGCTGAGCTCTGGCGATGTCCGGACTCCTTCTTCTTGGCTTGTTTGGAGGACATGGTGGTGGACCGGGACAGGCGCTATCTGTTCGGCTATGTGCTGTACTGGAATCGGCGCATCTGTCGGTCGCCGTGTGGAGGAAGCGCGCGCCGGACATCCCCGGTTACCTCAGCGTGTGTGTTCAGACACAGCGAAGTGCAGCCGGTACCGCGCTCCTGGCCCCGGCTTGTACGGTCCAATAGCTCCCAGATATCCCTCAATTCCTGCTACTTTTGTCCCAAATGCCTCTGTCTCTCTACTCTTGAAACGCCGCTCCTGCAACTGCTCCATTGACCTGCATTTTGCTATATGTGACTCCTATAGATAGCGTTATAGAAAATGTAGGGCTAACAGCCCAGTAGGCACGTCCAAACTTCCAAGTAGAAAGAGGGGTATTTCATGAGGCACCACATCCTGGCAAACTTTTTCATCATAAACTAAGGCTGTAATTCCCGCCTAAAACACAATTATACCCTCCCCCCCAGTCCTCTTAATGCCCCCATACAGTAATTATTCCCCCCTTTATGACCCACATAGTAATTATCCCCCCCATTGTCTGCCAGTGAGTGAGTGTCTGTCAGTAAGTTTCCCTGTGTGTGTGTGTTTCAGTGGGTAGGTGTATGTCTGTCAGTGAGTGAGTGTATGTGTGTCTGTCAGTGAGTGTCTGTCAGTGAGTGAGTGTATGCGTGTCTGTCAGTGAGTGAGTGTATGTGTGTCTGTCAGTGAGTGTCTGTCAGTGAGTGAGTGTATGCGTGTCTGTCAGTGAGTGTCTGTCAGTGAGTGAGTGTATGCGTGTCTGTCAGTGAGTGAGTGTATGTGTGTCTGTCAGTGAGTGAGTGTATGTGTGTCTGTCAGTGAGTGAGTGTATGTGTGTGTGTCAGTGAGTTTCTGTGTACGTCAGTCAGTGAATGTCTGAGTGCGTGTGTGTGTCAGTGAGTGAGTGACATGAGGGACATGGTACATGGTGACATGGTACTAGGGGGCATTGGATGACACTAGGGGCACTGGATGGCACTGTTATGGGGCACTGTTGCTGTCACTGTCATGGGGGGCACTGGAGATGTCACTGTTATGGGGGGCACTGTGGATGTCACTGTTATGGGGGGCACTGGAGATGTCACTGTTATGGGGGCGCTGTGGATGTCACTGTTATGGGGGCGCTGTGGATGTCACTGTTATGGGGGCGCTGTGGATGTCACTGTTATGGACGCACTGTGGATGTCACTGTTATGGGGGCACTGTGGACGTCACTGTTATGGGGGCACTGTGGACGTCACTGTTATGGGGGCACTGTGGACGTCACTGTTATGGGGGCACTGTGGACGTCACTGTTATGGGGGCACTGTGGACGTCACTGTTATGGGGGCACTGTGGACGTCACTGTTATGGGGGCACTGTGGACGTCACTGTTATGGGGGCACTGTGGATGTCTTTGTTATGGCGCTGAGTATAAGTTATAAGGCTCGTGCACAGAACCATATCTGTTTTGCGGTCTGCAAGTCGCGGATCCACTAAGTAAGGTTACTGTCCATGTGCGATTCACTTTTTTTTGCAGTCCTATTGAGTTCTATGGGTTTTAGATCTGCATTATGAGGACCAGAATAGGGCATGTTCTATCTTTTACAGAACTGACATACGGATGGGGAAAGCACAGGGACATCATTGGTGTGTTTTTTACATCCGTATGTCAGTTCCAGTAAAGACAGAACATGTCCTATTCTGGTCCTCAAAATGAGGACCTCAAATCCATGGAACTCAATGGGACTGCAAAAAATGTGGATCGCAAAATCGATACGGTCATGCACACACTCTGGAGTTAGTGAGGGAAGATCCTGTGGACTGTCAGTGATGGGATTAGATACACCGCTTAGCAGGCTGTATCACACAGGATAGGATTAGATACAGATGTGTTTGGATACACTTGCTGATTTAAGCAGTTTTTCACACTCTGGAGATGGTGAGGGAATAGTCTGCAGACGGTCAGTGATGGGATTAGATACACAGCTCAGCAGGCTGTATCACACAGGATAGGATTAGATACAGATGTGTTTGGATACACTTGCTGATTTAAGCAGTTTTTCACACTCTGGAGATGGTGAGGGAATAGTCTGCAGACGGTCAGTGATGGGATTAGATACACAGCTCATAAGGCTGTATCACACAGGATAGGATTAGATACACACGTGAGGGCAGAGCCTGTGGACGGTCAGTAATTTTAGGGATTTAGACACTGAGTGAGAAATAGATTCATGTCTGGGTGTAGAAAGATAGGCACAGGAGTTAGGCTACGTCTACACGACGACATTTGTCGTGCAACATTTTGTTGCACTAATGTCGCGCGACAATTTTTATAATGGCAGTCTATGGTATCGCACTGCAACATGCAACATGCTGCGACTGCGACAGTCGCAGAAAATCCATTTGAGATTAATTTTTCCGCGACTGTTGCGTCGCAGTCGCAGCATGTTGCAGTGCGACACCATAGACTGCCATTATAAAAATTGTCGCGCGACATTAGTGCTACAAATGTTGCAGTGTAGTTGTACCCTATCCCAGCTTTGTGAGAAAATACAAAAAAAAAAATTGCCGCTAACTTGTGGAAAGAAAAAAAAATTCTATGAACTCGCCAGGCCCCTCATTGAATACCTTGGGGTGTCTTCTTTCCAAAATGGGGTCACATGTGGGGTATTTATACTGCCCTGGCTTTTTAGAGGCCCGAAAGCGTGAGAAGAAGTCTGGGATCCAAATGTCTAAAAATGCCCTCCTAAAAGGAATTTGGGCCCCTTTGCTCATCTAGGCTGCAAAAAAGTGTCACACATGTGGTATCGCCGTACTCAGGAGAAGTTGGGGAATGTGTTTTGGGGTGTCATTTTACATATACCCATGCTGGGTGAGATAAATATCTTGGTCAAATGCCAACCTTGGGAAAAGTTGTCTTTGCAGCCTAGGTGGGCATAGGGGCACACATTCCAAAGAGCACCTTTCGGATTTCACCGGTCATTTTTTTTTACAGATTTTGATTTCAAACTACTTTGCACGCATTTGGCCTAAATGGCCAGCGCAGTATAACTACCCCCCAAGTGACCCCATTTTGGAAATAAGACACCCCAAGGTATTTAGTGAGGGGCATTGCGAGTTCCTAGAATTTTTTGTCACAAGTTAGTGGAATATGAGACTTTGTAAAAAAAATAAAAATAAAAAAAAATCATCATTTTCCGCTAACTTGTGACAAAAAAATAAAAAGTTCTATGAACTCACTATGCCCATCAGTCAATACCTTAGGGTGTCTACTTTCCGAAATTGGGTAATTTGTGGGGTGTTTGTACTGTCTGGGCATTGTAGAACCTCAGGAAACATGACAGGTGCTCAGAAAGTCAGAGCTGCTTCAAAAAGCGGAAATTCACATTTTTGTACCATAGTTTGTAAACGCTATAACTTTTACCCAAGCCATTTTTTTTTTTACCCAAACATTTTTTTTAATCAAAGACATGTAGAACAATACATTTAGCGAAAAATTTATATATGGATGTCGTTTTTTTTTGCAAAATTTTACAACTGAAAGTGAAAAATGTCATTTTTTTGCAAAAAAATCGTTAAATTTCGATTAATAACAAAAAAAGTAAAAATGTCAGCAGCAATGAAATACCACCAAATGAAATCTCTATTAGTGAGAAGAAAAGTAGGTAAAATTCATTTGGGTGGTAAGTTGCATGACCGAGCAATAAACAGTGAAAGTAGTGTAGTGCAGAATTGTAAAAAGTGGTCTGGTCATTAAGGGTGTTTCAGCTAGGGGGGCTGAGGTGGTTAAAGGGGTTGTTCGGGTTCAGAGCTAAACCCGGATATCCCTCCATTTTCACCCCGGCAGTCCCCCTGACATGAGCATCGGAGCAGTTTATGCTCCGATGCTCTCCTTTGCCCTGCGCTAAATTGCACAGGGCAAAGGCATTTTTTGGAGATCTGGTGACATACCGGGGCTCTCCATGGGGCTGCCAGGAAGCCGGTGACGTCACCGGACACACTTTACCGCCCGGCCGTATGTTATTAAAAACAAAAGAGCCCTTGCCCTGCGCGATTTAGATGCTCCGATGCTAGCCTCAGGGCGGCTGTCTGGGTGAAAATAAGGGTATGTCCGGGTTCAGCTCTGAACCCGGACAACCCCTTTAATTGTTGCTAGAGATTTGCCTATACAATGCTGTATATCCATGCATTACCGCTCAGAAATTTGTGTACATCCTTCCGCCTCAGACATACGCCCATCTGTTCTAGCAGTATTTATTTTACCATGGTGCTATAACTCTCTGAATGTACGTGGCTTAAACAGCCCTTACAAGCGCTGTGTGATGTGGAAGGAGGCCCTCTCGCTCAAATGTGATATTTTTTGTGCCCAAGAGACACATATCATTTCTGCAGACGCTGATAAGATAAAACATCACTGCTTCCCCGTTATTCTCCAGGCTCATGGTGTGGGGAAAAAGCGGGGAGTTCTATTGGCAATCAAGAATTCCGTAGCTTGCAAGACTGTTTCTTCTACCATCGACCCGGGAGGGTGGTATATCATCCATGTATGCTATCTAAATAATGTGTTATATAAGTTAATAGGGATTTATGCCCCCAATGTAAGACTACAACACTTTTTGAATAGACTATTCAAAAAAGTGCAGTCTATGCAAAAAGGTAGGGTTATCATATGCGGTGACTTCAACATGGTCCCTGACCCCTCTTAGGATTTCTCCACCTCATCTAAAAATAACCCCCACTCTACTAAAATACTCCTTTTACGATGTTTGGTGTCTATACCACGCCTCTGAAAGAGATTATTCTTATTTTTCACCTTCCCATCATTCCTATTCATGCATTGACCTAATCCTGGTGGATAGAGGAACCCTATCGGTTGCGGCACGCTCCAGTATAGGTCTGATCACGTGCCGGTATCACTAGACATTACTGAACAATTTCTAACTCCACCAAACCTGAACTGGAGAGCAAATGAGTATGTGCTGGCAAATACCCACTATCAGGCTGAGGTGTCCCAAGCACTAGAAGAATACTCCCAGTTTAATGCCGCGTCAGTGTCAGATCCCTCAGTAGTGTGGGCGGCACATAAGGCCTTCATCCTAGGCATTCTCATTAAAATAGGGCACAGAGATAAAAAAAACTAAGGGAGAAACAGATCTTACAAATTCATACAACCAAATCCCTAAACAAATCCTCCCCATCAATTGAGCTTTCAGAAAAACTGAGAGCCCTCAGAATGACATTCAGAGAAAGTTTTCTACATGAATACGAACTTTCACTGAAGAAAGTGAAAGCTATGAACTACTCCCAAGCAAACAAGGCCAGTAGCCTACTAGCAAAAATAATTAAATCCAAAGCCCTGAGATCACGCATTGCTTATCTATGGGATCCCTCAAAATCCCAAAAGATTTATGACCCGAAGTCTATTGCGAAAAGATTTATGTCATATTATTCCCAACTTTACAACCTAGCGGAGGAACCGGGCTTTAATCTGGCATCACCCTAGGAGATTGAGTATTTTCTCACATCCCTAGCATTGCCATCCCTCAATAAACAGCAACAAGACTCCTTATGTAATCCTATAACCCCACAGGAGATCTCTTGTATAATAGGACAACTACCTCACCATAAAAGCCCTGGCCCAGATGGCCTCTCCAACTCCTATTACAAGGTATATTCCAAGATTCTCACCCCCACCTTCATGCATCCCTGTCTCGTGTTGTGATGGAGGGAAAGATGCCCAACGAAATGTTGGAGGCGGTTATTGTAACCCTGCCAAAACCAGGAAAAGAACCATCAGTCCCACAAAACTTCCCACCAATTTACTTGTTGAATACTGACCTCAAGATCTACTTGCGAACAGACTGGCCAAAAATCATACCATCATTAGTGGCCCCAGACCAGGTAGGATTTGTGCAGGGAAGACAAGATTACAGATAACTCTAGAAGAGTGCTAAACCTAATTGATTTCATCAACCGATCTTCAGTGCCTGCGGTGTTTGTCACCCTGGACGCTGAGAAGGCATTTAACCGGGTGAATTGGTCATTTGTCTTCTCGGTGCTCTGCTCTATGGGCTTCCTGGGGCAAATGGTAACAGCAATTAAAGCTCTATATACTAAGCCATCTGCCCGAGTACTGACCAATGGAGTATTATCTGATCCATTCACTTTATCAAACGGCACAAGACAAGGATGCCCTGTCGCCCCTCATATTTATACTATCACTGAAGCCTTTAGCTTAAGCAATCCGCCAGGCGACTGACATAAAGGGGGTGCAGATCGGGACAGAAACACAGTCTGTCACTTTATGCGGACAATATAATCCTAACAAACCCTGCATTATCCTTAAACTCAGTAATGAGAATCATCCGCTCATATGGAGCCCTCTCATATTGTAAAGTAAATGAAGGTAAATCTCAGGCTCTTCCCTTTGGGTTATCGCATAATTCATTGGAGCATCTAAAGTTGCAATTCCCATTAGATTGGCAGGAATCTGAAGTACAGTACTTGGGTTTCCGGGTCACCTCTACCCCAGAGTCTATATAGAGCTAATTTCCCTCCTCTCCTTTCGTCATTACAGACAGATCTAGATAATATGGCTAAGACAGAATTATCATGGCTGGGTCGCATTGCTGCTTTTCAACAACATACCCTCCCTAAGCGGTTGTATTTGTTTAGGACCATACCTATACCACTCCCTACTTCCTTCTTCAATTCCACCAACAGAATGTTAAACAAATTCATCTGAAAAAAGGAAGGCCACGTATAGCTAAAAGCATTATGAGTATAGACAATGTGGTGGTTTGAGTCTACTTAACATTCTTGATTACTATCTAGCCTTGAGAATTAACTGAGGGACTGGTGGGTGGGGGATACAGCTAAATATTGGGTACATATTGAGCAAACACAAGCTCCAGCGCAGAACCTGCAGGCACTACTTATGGCATCTCTGCATGAAGGTTTTTCCAGCTCTATATCCCCTTATTTCATATCCCACCTCTGTAGCCCTTTGGAAAACTTACTATGAAAAAGGGAAAGGTATACAGATTCCTATGGCCCATCTTACGCCGGTCGATTCCCTACAAAGCCTTATTCCAGACTTGTCTTAAAAGTCCTGGAAAGAGAGGGGCATTGATAAAGTGGGAGACCTACTGATTTAATCTTCCTTAAAGTCCTTCGAAGAACTACAAAAGATATACAACATCCCACATCAAAATTTTTATAAATACCTAAGAATCAGGCATTTTTTGAACAGGAACCCTTAGTTAAAAAATAGGGGGACTCTACAGCTTTTAAAACAATGGTCCTTAGCAAATGCTATACGGACGGGGATTAAACCGATATACTCATATTTGGGCAACAAAGAGTCCTTTGTCAAGTTGGCTCCCTTCTTATCGTGGGAAGTGGATTTGAAAAAAGACCTTCTCCCCAGCTCAATGGTCCACAGCCATGAGATCTGCGGTATCCAACCTGAAATGTACATTACACTTCAAATCTTAGATGAAAACAGTGCTTAGGTGGTAGTACACCCCAATTAGACTTAGTCAAATCTTTCCAGGTTCATCTCATGTCTGTTGGAGAGGCTGTGGAGGGAGAGGGACGCTTCTCCATATGCTGTGGGAATGCCCTAAGATATCTGACTAGTGGTCCCAGGTATTTGGTGCTATATCTGGTGGGGCTGGATGTCGGATGGCCCCAGAGCCAGCCCTAGACCTATTGTTGATTTATCTTCATAAGATACTGCATGGTTTCCAGACAATTGCGATGCACTTGTTCCTGGCCACCAAGCTTGCAATAACAACAAAGTGGAAAAGCACTGCTATTCCTGCCCATCAGGAAATTGCGAGAGCTGTGGCGGTAAAATTGAAAATAATGACTGCTCACAAAAACTTCACACTCAAAAAATATTAAAAATATTGGACAAACTGGGGCTGTCTATATCCAGCGGCAACCATTGCATAGGACTTTGGTGGCGGAAGGTTTCGAGAAGTAGGAAGGGATACTATTTGATTCTATTTTGTTAGCTTAAGATGAAACATGATATAAAAGGTTTTGGAAATGCTTATGGCAATTCTCTATGTGTTCTCTTCTTTTATTTTTCTCTATGTTCTTGTTTATTAATCTGAACAATTGATAATAATGCTCACACATAACATCCTCATGTCGGATTGTGATTGTTCAGAGGTATTTGCTTATTTTTTTGTGGAAGAGCAAATAGCTAATAAAAAATTATTGAACAGTAGAAAAGAGGTGAGAGAAGCCAACACCTTCTCTAATCGCCTTCCATGTGGCTATTGTGTCTTTAAACCGTGTTTAATCGTTTGTGATAATAAAGAAAAATTGGTGTGTAATTATGAAACTGGTGGTTCATACTCCCTGCTGCTTCACAGCGGGCACAGCCACAGGAGTAGTATTGGGCCTGTACTCGGGGGGCTGCAGCCTCTCACATCCTGCCTCTGCCTGTAGGGTGTGCATGCACTTTCTTATCTGTCCCCAGCCTATGGCCTTAACCTGGGAAGGAACCTTCCTCCCTGAGAAAACAAGGTTCCTAGTTTGCTAGTCCCTGCAATGGAGTTTGGTGTTGGAATGTAGACGACTCTAGAAGTCTTGGCCTGGTGGTTCCCGTGCAACAGAAACCATTTTCCTGTATAGGGGTAAAGGGGTGAAGACCAAGAAGACAAATTAAATAACACCCTCAACCCCAAGCCAAATCCGTTCAGTAGCACAGTGGTGCCACACCTGCTGCGTTACAGTAATACAGAAATGCCAAGGGTGGTCTGTTAGATTCCAAATTGTAGTTGGCAGAACAATTTGACATAGACCTGTCAGGTCATTATGCTTCAATAGCAGTGGGATAGTAAAGAATAGAGGAGCTTAGAATAATCTCAACATCTCCAAAAACACAAAAGGGAGTTGGCTCCATGTCCTGGGTTCAGCAGTGATTTTTTGTACTGAAGGGGGCTAATTTATTCTTGTATATCTCAAGGTATTTGACAGAGGACTTGGGAATAGTGACTAGTATACCCAAGGCTCCCAGATTTGTTAGTGTGGTCCACGGTGAGATGTCCAATAATTCACATGTAGATATATTAGATCTGAAGCTAGACTGTCCTCTGAAAGTAACAACTGAAAAACAGCTGGCAGATCTCTCTGTGGACACACATGGCAACGCAAAGCAGCACATTGTCTGTAAAAGGGCATGTGTGACTTTACTTTTCCACCCACTCCCCTGTACAATCTTGATCTCATGCCTGTACCTCTAGCTGTCCACCAAAGTATTTCAGCTGCATCGTGGGGTCAGAGACAGAACTTCTTATGACCAGGTGAAGCTCTGAACATGGAGAAAGGTGAAAAATAATAAAACGCAAGAAACCACAACAAACAACAAATTAGTTTCCAAAAGTTTTTTTTTATTATTGTTGCACATACAGTTCAGATAATGATTAATGCTTCCTTCCGGCGATCTTTATGGAACCGACATAAAACATCATCAATATAAAAGGCACTCAAGGATTCACAAAGCTCCAAACCGCTCATACTGGCACATGACCGTGATAAACATTACATCATGAAGTACAAATATTTAGCTTTTTCAAGCTATTGGAGTGAATGACAGATCTCTGATGAACATATCTACAGGTACAAAGCAAAGGTCATGAACTGGTTAAATGCTTTGTGGGTATTTGTGGGTAAAGGGTCCACATCCCTGCAGCTGAATGGTGCGTCACATACAGTTGCAAGAAAAAGTATGTTAACCCTTTGGAATGATATGGATTTCTGCACAAATTAGTCATAAAATGTGATCTGATCTTCATCTAAGTCACAACAATAGACAATCGGAGTCTGCTTAAACTAATAACACACAAATAATTAAATGGTACCATGTTTTTATTGAACACACCATGTAAACATTCACAGTGCAGATGGAAAAAGTATGTGAACCCCTAGACTAATGACATCTCCAAGAGCTAATTGGAGTGAGGTGTCAACTCAGTCCAATCAATGAGATGAGATTGGAGGTGTTGGTTACAGCTGCCCTGCCCTATAAAAACACACCAGTTCTGGGTTTGCTTTTCACAAGAAGCATTGCCTGATGTGAATGATGCCTCGCACAAAAGAGCTCTCAGAAGACCTACGATTAAGAATTGTTGACTTGCATAAAGCTGGAAAGGGTTATAAAAGTATCTCCAAAATCCTTGCTGTTCATCAGTCCACGGTAAGACAAATTGTCTATAAATGTAGAAAGTTCAGCACTGCTGCTACTCTCCCTAGGAGTGGCCGTCCTGTAAAGATGACTGCAAGAGCACAGCTCAGACTGCTCAATGAGGTGAAGAAGAATCCTAGAGTGTCAGCTAAAGACTTACAAAAGTCTCTGGCATATGCTAACATCCCTGTTAGCGAATCTACTATACATAAAATACTAAACAAGAATGGATTTCATGGGAGGCTACCACGGAGGAAGCCACTGCTGTCCCGAAAAAAAATAAAAATAAAAAAAAAAAAATTTTCTGCACGTTTACAGTTTGCACAAGAGCACCTGGATGTTGCACAGCAGTACTGGCAAAATATTCTGTGGACAGATGAAACCAAAGTTGATTTGTTTGGAAGAAACACACAATATTATGTGTGGAGAAAAAGAGGCACAGCACACCAACATCAAAACCTCATCCCAACTGTGAAGTATGGTGGTGGGGGCATCATGGTTTGGGGCTGCTTTGCTTGCGTCAGGGCCTGGACGGATTGCTATTATCGAAGGAAAAATTAATTTCCAAGTTTATCAAGACATTTTGCAGCAGAACTTAAGGCCATCTGTCCACCAGCTGAAGCTCAACAGAAGATGGATTTTGCAACAGGACAACGACCCAAAGCATAGAAGTAAATCAACAACAGAATGGCTTAAACAGAAGAAAATACGCCTTCTGGAGTGGCCCAGTCAACCCGATTGAGATGCTGTGGCATGACCTCAAGAAAGTGATTCACACCAGACATCCCAAGAATATTGCTGAACTGAAACTGTTCTGTAAAGAGGAATGGACAAGTATTACTCCTGACCGTTGTGCATATCTGATCTGCAACTACAGGAAACATTTGGTTGAAGTTTTTGCTGCCAAAGGAGGTTCAACCAGTTATTAAATCCAAGGGGTCACATACCTTTTCCACCTACACTGTGAATGTTTACATGGTGTGTTCAATAAAAACATGGTAACATTTAATTCTTTGTGTGTTATTAGTTTAAGCAGACTGTGATTGTCTATTGTTGTGACTTAGATGAAGAGCAGATCACATTTTATGACCAATTTGTGCAGAAATCCATATCATTCCAAAGGGTTTGCATACTTTTTCTTGCAACTGTAGTTTTCAGTAGTTAGTATGTTAAAAGTAGAAGTAGCAGAGTACAAGATTTTAACATTTACCCACAATGTTTTGTAAAACACCAAGGAGAGGCACATCAGGTTCAGTGGGTCAAAGAGAAAAATTCGAATATTCTCACATGGTGCGCGACTGCTCTCGTTCTGCGCTGGGCTTAGTGTTAGGCCAGATTCACATGACATCCCTGTTCCGGCTGTGTTATACATCTGTATTGCTCAGATGTGTCATGTCCAAACTATGGCTCTGACCCGAACTCTCATCAGCATGGAACCTACATGATTTCTGTTATATATCTGTATTCCTCAGATGTAGCATAGCCTGACCACAGGGTTTTACTGACCCAAACTGACCGAATCATAAAGTAGACTCATATGATACTTAGAGTTCAGGTCAGTGTAAAGGCTATGTATAACTGTATAAACAATTGCAGATTACTCACTTTGGGATAAGCTGTTTTTGAGATACAAGAGTTAAAAAAAATAATCTGACAGTCTCACTTCTCAGTCCCGTCAGCTGATTGCTCATGTGAAGCCTTATCTTATTTCCTAACCTCAAACACTCATTTAAGCCTATTCTTATTAGTTTGATAAGAGTTTAGCTATAATGAGTGTTTATGAGGTCAGCGATAAGGCGTCACATGAGCCAACAGCTGACAGGACTGAGAAGTAATACTTTAGCCCTACTATGTAAAAACGGCTGAATATTATGAATAAAGACCAATGGAAAAAATATATTTTTTTGCCCAAAATTAGTAAAATGCAATTATAAATCTGGAACATGCACCACAATAGAATAGCTCCGCACAATGTGTAGTGGATGTGAATGGGAGCAGCCTGCACAACCACCAGTCGGTGTATACAGCTGTGCTGCTCCATAATGTAGCAGCCCGTTTAAACAACTGATTGGCGGAGGGTGACAGGAGTCGGACCTTCACCAATCTGATATTGATGACCTATTCTAAGGATAGGTCACCAGTATTACAGTTCCAGCTACCTTTACATATGTAAAAGCCTCAGTATACTGATATAAACACACTTATCAGTAACTAAACCCATCCTAAAGGATTGCAGTAGCCCACTGTTCATCCTGAACTACAATTCTTGGGACACAATGAGCCATACCATGCTCCTGATGAATACCTACAATGGAAGGCTCAGATAAAATGTGAACAGAGCCTTCGGTAGCATTCGGTGACAGTTTTTACTTACGACTGAGCATTTTACTACAACGGGAAGAGAAGAATAAGATGCAGCGCAAACGGTCTGGTAGAAACCTATCTTCCATGGAACAAAGGATTAGGCATGTAAAATTCCCTAACATCTGCCAGTGGACAAAGTTGGGAAACCCCATAGACATTAATAGTTAGAAGATCCAGTTGAACATGTGCATGGCCACCTTTCCATGAGAATGAATTGGCACCTAACTTCACATGGTTTTACCTTCTGCCCTCTTCTAGACCAATATAGTATGGAATTTGATCTTGTGTCCTCATAAAAGATATGTTCACATCTGGGTTTGGAGGCGCCACCATCATTTACAGTAATGTATAGCACTGCACTGAGCTGGCCATTCTAAATGCAAACCACCACAGGGCAGATGTGAACAGGACCTATGAAACAATCTCACATCCCACTATATTCTTACACAAAGTTTACCAAAAATCTCCATATTTGTTCTTTCACACACAGTTTTTTTTATAAAAAAAACAAACAAAAAACAAACAACTGCCCAACGCCAGCAGGAAGGAGAAATAGAAGTCCTTTCCTTTTTAGTTCCTTTTGAACCCACTTCTGGTATTGGTTCAAAAGAAGTAATGAAAAACTGTCATGAAACTGCAGTTTAAAACAAAAAAAAACACGCCATGTATGAAACCACTCTGAATGAAACAGGTTGTGCCTCTCTCTCTCATCAAATCTGGCGTAGAGGAAAACTGCCCATAACAACCAATCACATTCCACCTTTCATTTTTCAGAGCTCCTTCGGAAACTGAAAGATTAAATCTGATTGGTTGTTATGGGCAACTAAGCCAGTTTTCCTCTACGCCAGTTTTGATAAATCTCCCCATTCCTGGACATCCGAAAGGCAGTTATTGGGTACAATAGTCAGGATATCTACAGTAGGGTCCATTCACATTACCATAAGTGTTTTGTGGTATGCAAATTGCAGATCTGCAAAACATGGGTACCGGCTGTGTGCTCCGCAGGTGTTCCGTAAAAATGCCCTATGACAGAAATGCCTATTCTTGTCCGTAATTGCTCTATCTTTTTTGCAGGGCAGCAGAACGGAACTACAGATGGGGACAGCACACAGTGTGCTGTCTGCATCTTTTGCGGACCCAGAAATACAGTAGTGTAAATGGACCCTTGGGGCTCATTCACACAATTGTATGAATTTTGCGGAACAGGTGTGGACCGATTCACTTAAATGGGGCCGCAAAAGATACAGACAGCACATCGTGTGCTGTTCCCATCCGTAGTTTCATTCTGTGGCCCCCACAAAAAATACAAAGCATGTCCTAGTCATTTTCTATGATAGTGGCAGCCATGTGTGGTCTGCAAACTGCGGAACGCCAACGTGCCAGTATCTGCGTTTTGCCTTACTTGAATGGGGTCCGCGATCCTTTTGTTCCACAAAAAGATAGATTAAGTTCTATTTTTCTGCAGAACGGAAGCACAAAACCCCACTCCGTAGTGCTTCCGTTTCATGCTTCCTTTCCACACCGCATCGCTGGATTTGTGGACCCATTCAAGTGAAATGCACACGGCCGGTGCCCCGTGTATTGCAGAATCGGGAGCACTACGGCCAAGAGGCCTCCTAGTGATAAATAACTGGTGTCTTGCTTGAGAACAAGTCTGTGGCATGAAAAAATTCTCCAGTGATGGAAGAAGCTGCTTCTGCCACTTCATCCCAGTAACCAAAGGCTTATAAAATTGTGCTGTAGGGAATAGCATAATGGTGTGTGCCACTGCCCCGGTTATGATCACTCATCTTTGTAAGAAAAATAGAAAATCTGAAAAGCAAGATAACCTATACCTTAAAGGTTTTGGGCAGAATAATGAATATGAATTGTGTATGCCCAATATTTAGCATTTTTATGCAAATACAGTTTGAACAGAAATTTGCTTCAAGATCAACTGCTTAGGCCTTCTACTAAGTGATGGTCTATCCTCAGGATAAGCCATTAATAGCTGATCGGCAGAGGTCTGACACCCCCACCTATCAGCTGTTCTGGTGTAGTGGACAGAGATGGTCACTGCTCCCACTACAAGGCTGACGGTGCCGTGTATAGTTCTGGTGCCGGCTTCCAGTGACGGGGCTACACCCGAACAGCTGATTGATGGGTCAGACCCCCTGCCGATCAGCTAGTGATGGCCTATCCTGAGGACAAGGCTATCAAACCAGAGATTGCTGCAACCTTTGAAGCATATAGTCGCTTGTCAGCTGCACATCACCAACAACTAGAGGGCATCTCACCAGTTTCAGAAGCACTGGTTTAGACCAGATTTATACCGCAGACGTTAACTTCTGTTTGATACAGGATCAGTACGCTCTTGGATTGGATTGTTCATGGAAAGTCACCAACTTTATTTATGAGTCTGAGTGTCTGAGCCAAGCGACACAGCCAATTAGGTTGTGATTTCACTACAACAATCATACAGTAGAATCAATAGGAGGAAGCTCGACAGCCAGGTCACGTACTATGGTACGGCAGAGAATGCGCAAACCTTTACCTGCCGTTGGTTCTTGCAGCTAATATATGTTCTAGTATGAAGAGGATCACCACTAAGTGATGCACAGACATACAGAGGTACAAATATCAAATATTAGAAACAGACAATGCCAGGTGTTTTTTCTTTCTGTTTTTACTATTATAGACCATTGATCTATTCCTTTGTGCATAGGACATTTAATTTTTTTGGACGTTACTGGCCTGTGGTTCTCGACTTCATCACTGGGTAAAATGTCAAGTCTATGGTCTGCTGTAGAAGCAAAGCCTATATTTATAACCAATATTAAAATGGCATGCTGTGGTCAGGAAATCTTGCTCTAGCACAGCGTTTCTCCACACCAGTCCTCAAGGACCCACCTAGAGGTCATTTTTCCGGAAGTCCTTGGCAACAGGTCATCTCATTATAACCAGTGCATCGGGATTTGCCACATGTATTTTCTTTAAGGCATATCCCTAAATTATGACCTGTTTGAGGATTATGAGGACTGGAATTGTGAAGCTCTTCTCTAGGGCATCTCATCTGAGTCTTCATTGAAAAACAACTGTAAGCACGGAAACATAAATCATTATAATTAAAGGTCACCTGTCAGCAGATCTGTACCTGTGGCACTGGCTGACCTGTTGCGTGGGCACTTGGCAGCTGAAGACATCTGTGTTGGTCCCATGTTCATATGTGCCCGCATTGCTGAGAAAAATTATGTTTTAACCACTTCAGCCCCGCTAGGTGAAACCCCCTTCATGACCAGAGCACTTTTTACACTTCTGCACTACACTCCTTTCACCGTTTATCGCTCGGTCATGCAACTTACCACCCAAATGAATTTTACCTCCTTTTCTTCTCACTAATGGAGCTTTCATTTGGTGGTATTTTATTGCTGCTGACATTTTTACTTTTTTTGTTATTAATCAAAATGTAACGATTTTTTTGCAAAAAAATGACATTTTTCACTTTCAGCTGTAAAATTTTGCAAAAAAAACGACATCCATATATAAATTTTTCGCCAAATTTATTGTTCTACATGTCTTTGATAAAAAAAAAATGTTTGGGCAAAAAAAAAATGGTTTGGGTAAAAGTTATAGCATTTACAAACTATGGTACAAAAATGTGAATTTCCGCTTTTTGAAACAGCTCTGACTTTCTGAGCACCTGTCATGATTCCTGAGGTTCTACAATGCCCAGACAGTAGAAAACCCCCACAAATGACCCCATTTCGGAAAGTAGACACCCTAAGGTATTCGCTGATGGGCATAGTGAGTTCATAGAACTTTTTATTTTTTGTCACAAGTTAGCAGAAAATGATGATGATTTTTATTTTTTTTATTTTTCTTACAAAGTCTCATATTCCACTAACTTGCGACAAAAAATAAAAAATTCTAGGAACTCGCCATGCCCCTCACGGAATACCTTGGGGTGTCTTCTTTCCAAAATGGGGTCACTTGTGGCGTAGTTATACTGCCCTGGCAATTTAGGGGCCCAAATGTGTGAGAAGAACTTTGCAATCAAAATGTGTAAAAAATGACCGGTGAAATCCAAAAGGTGCACTTTGGAATATGTGCCCCTTTGCCCACCTTGGCAGCAAAAAAGTGTGACACATCTGGTATCGCCGTACTCAGGAGAAGTTGGGGAATGTGTTTTGGGGTGTCATTTTACATATACCCATGCTGGGTGAGAAAAATATCTTGGTCAAATGCCAACTTTGTATAAAAAAATGGGAAAAGTTGTCTTTTGCCAAGATATTTCTCTCATCCAGCATGGGTATATGTAAAATGACACCCCAAAACACATTCCCCAACTTCTCCTGAGTACGGCGATACCAGATGTGTCACACTTTTTTGCTGCCAAGGTGGGCAAAGGGGCACATATTCCAAAGTGCACCTTTCAGATTTTGCAGGCCATTTTTTACACATTTTGATTGCAAGGTACTTCTTACACATTTGGGCCCCTAAATTGCCAGGGCAGTATAACTACGCCACAAGTGACCCCATTTTGGAAAGAAGACACCCCAAGGTATTCCGTGAGGGGCATGGCGAGTTCCTAGAATTTTTTATTTTTTGTCACAAGTTAGCGGAAAATGATGATTTTTTTTTTTTTCTCTTTTTTCCTTACAAAGTCTCATATTCCACTAACTTGCGACAAAAAATAAAAAATTCTAGGAACTCGCCATGCCCCTCACGGAATACCTTGGGGTGTCTTCTTTCCAAAATGGGGTCACTTGTGGCGTAGTTATACTGCCCTGGCAATTTAGGGGCCCAAATGTGTGAGAAGAACTTTGCAATCAAAATCTGTGTAAAATGGCCTGCAAAATCTGAAAGGTGCACTTTGGAATATGTGCCCCTTTGCCCACCTTGGCAGCAAAAAAGTGTCACACATCTGGTATCGCCGTACTCAGGAGAAGTTGGGCAATGTGTTTTGGGGTGTCATTTTACATATACCCATGCTGGATGAGAGAAATATCTTGGCAAAAGACAACTTTTCCCATTTTTTTATACAAAGTTGGCATTTGACCAAGATATTTTTCTCACCCAGCATGGGTATATGTAAAATGACACCCCAAAACACATTCCCCAACTTCTCCTGAGTACGGCGATACCAGATGTGTCACACTTTTTTGCTGCCAAGGTGGGCAAAGGGGCACATATTCCAAAGTGCACCTTTCGGATTTCACCGGTCATTTTTTACACATTTTGATTGCAAAGTTCTTCGCACACATTTGGGCCCCTAAATTGCCAGGGCAGTATAACTACGCCACAAGTGACCCCATTTTGGAAAGAAGACACCCCAAGGTATTCTGTGAGGGGCATGGCGAGTTCCTAGAATTTTTTTTTTTTTGTCGCAAGTTAGTGGAATATGAGACTTTGTAAGGAAAAAAGAAAAAAAAAGAAAAATCATCATTTTCCGCTAACTTGTGACAAAAAATAAAAAATTCGAGGAACTCGCCGTGCCCCTCACGGAATACCTTGGGGTGTCTTCTTTCCAAAATGGGGTCACTTGTGGCGTAGTTATACTGCCCTGGCAATTTAGGGGCCCAAATGTGTAAGAAGTACCTTGCAATCAAAATCTGTAAAAAATGGCCTGTGAAATCCGAAAGGTGCACTTTGGAATGTGTGCCCCTTTGCCCACCTTGGCTGCAAAAAAGTGTCACACATCTGGTATCGCCGTACTCAGGAGAAGTTGGGGAATGTGTTTTGGGATGTCATTTTACATATACCCATGCTGGGTGAGAGAAATATCTTGGCAAAAGACAACTTTTCCTATTTTTTTATACAAAGTTGGCATTTGACCAAGATATTTCTCTCACCCAGCATGGGTATATGTAAAATGACACCCCAAAACACATTCCCCAACTTCTCCTGAGTACGGCGATACCAGATGTGTCACACTTTTTTGCAGCCTAGATGCGCAAAGGGGCCCAAATTCCTTTTAGGAGGGCATTTTTAGACATTTGGATCCCAGACTTCTTCTCACACTTTCGGGCCCCTAAAAAGCCAGGGCAGTATAAATACCCCACATGTGACCCCACTTTGGAAAGAAGACACCCCAAGGTATTCAATGAGGGGCCTGGCGAGTTCCTAGAAATTTTTTATTTTTTGCATAAGTTAGCGGAAATTGATTTTTTTTGTTTTTTTCTCACAAAGTCTCACTTTCCGCTAACTTAGGACAAAAATTTCAATCTTTCATGGACTCAATATGCCCCTCAGCAAATACCTTGGGGTGTCTTCTTTCCAAAATGGGGTCACATGTGGGGTATTTATACTGCCCTGGCTTTTTAGGGGCCCTAAAGCGTGAGAAGAAGTCTGGAATATAAATGTCTAAAAATGTTTACGCATTTGGATTCCGTGAGGGGTATGGTGCGTCCATGGGAGATTTTATTTTTTGACACAAGTTAGTGGAATATGAGACTTAGTAAGAAAAAACAAAAACAAAAAAAAAATTTCCGCTAACTTGTGCCAAAAAAAATGTCTGAATTTAGCCTTACAGGGGGGGGGGGGGGGTGATCAATGACAGGGGGGGTGATCAATGACAGGGGGGTGATCAATGACAGGGGGGGTGATCAATGACAGGGGGGTGATCACCCATATAGACTCCCGGATCACCCCCCTGTCATTGATCACCCCCCTGGTAAGGCTCCATTCAGACGTCCGTATAATTTTTACGGATACATGGATCGGATCCGCAAAACACATGCGGACGTCTGAATGGAGCCTTACAGGGGGGTTATCAATGACAGGGGGTGATCAGGGTGATCACCCCCCTGTCACTGATCACACCCCCTGTAAGGCTCCATTCAGACATCCGCATGATTTTTTACGGATCCATGGATACATGGATCGGATCCACAAAAAACATGCGGACGTCTGAATGGAGCCTTACAGGGGGGTTATCAATGACAGGGGGTGATCAGGGTGATCACCCCCCTGTCACTGATCACACCCCCTGTAAGGCTCCATTCAGACATCCGCATGATTTTTTACGGATCCATGGATACATGGATCGGATCCACAAAAAACATGCGGACGTCTGAATGGAGCCTTACAGGGGGGTTATCAATGACAGGGGGTGATCAGGGTGATCAGGGTGATCACCCCCCTGTCACTGATCACACCCCCTGTAAGGCTCCATTCAGACATCCGCATGATTTTTTACGGATCCATGGATACATGGATCGGATCCACAAAAAACATGCGGACGTCTGAATGGAGCCTTACAGGGGGGTTATCAATGACAGGGGGTGATCAGGGTGATCACCCCCCTGTCACTGATCACACCCCCTGTAAGGCTCCATTCAGACATCCGCATGATTTTTTACGGATCCATGGATACATGGATCGGATCCACAAAAAACATGCGGACGTCTGAATGGAGCCTTACAGGGGGGTTATCAATGACAGGGGGTGATCAGGGTGATCACCCCCCTGTCACTGATCACACCCCCTGTAAGGCTCCATTCAGACATCCGCATGATTTTTTACGGATCCATGGATACATGGATCGGATCCACAAAAAACATGCGGACGTCTGAATGGAGCCTTACAGGGGGGTTATCAATGACAGGGGGTGATCAGGGTGATCACCCCCCTGTCACTGATCACACCCCCTGTAAGGCTCCATTCAGACATCCGCATGATTTTTTACGGATCCATGGATACATGGATCGGATCCACAAAAAACATGCGGACGTCTGAATGGAGCCTTACAGGGGGGTGATCAATGACAGGGGGGTGATCAGGGAGTGTATATGGGTGATCACCCGCCTGTCATTGATCACCCCCTGTAAGGCTCCATTCAGACGTCCGCATGTGTTTTGTGGATCCGATCCATGTATCCATGGATCCGTAAAAATCATGCGGACGTCTGAATGGAGCCTTACAGGGGGGTGATCAATGACAGGGGGTGATCAGGGAGTGTATATGGGTGATCACCCCCCTGTAAGGCTCCATTCAGACGTCCGCATGTGTTTTTGCGGATCCGATCCATGTATCCATGGATCCGTAAAAATCATGCGGACGTCTGAATGGAGCCTTACAGGGGGGTGATCAATGACAGGGGGGTGATCAATGACAGGGGGTGATCAGGGAGTGTATATGGGTGATCACCCGCCTGTCATTGATCACCCCCCTGTAAGGCTCCATTTAGACGTCCGTATGCGTTTTGCGGATCCGATCCATGTATCCGTGGATCCGTAAAAATCATACGGACGTCTGAACGGAGCCTGACAGGGGGGTGATCAATGACAGGGCGGTGATCAATGACAGGGGGGTGATCAGGGAGTTTATATGGGGTGATCATGGGTGATCAGGGGTTTATAAGGGGTTAATAAGTGACGGGGGGGGGGGTGTAGTGTAGTGTAGTGTTTGGTGCGACTGTACTGACCTACCTGAGTCCTCTGGTGGTCGATCCTAACAAAAGGGACCACCAGAGGACCAGGTAGGAGGTATATTAGACGCTGTTATGAAAACAGCGTCTAATATACCTGTTAGGGGTTAAAAAATTCGGATCTCCAGCCTGCCAGCGAACGATCGCCGCTGGCATGCTGGAGATCCACTCGCTTACCTTCCGTTCCTGTGAGCGCGCGCGCCTGTGTGCGCGCGTTCACAGGAAATCTCGCGTCTCGCGAGATGACGCGTATATGCGTCCAGGAGGAGAAAAGCAACCACCTTCCGGACGCATCGGCGCGTTAGGCGGTCCGGAGGTGGTTAATATATGCAAATGAGCCTCTAGGAGCAACGGGGGCGTTGGACTTCGACTTTAGGAGAAGTCGGGGGCCAAGCTTAATGATGTTTTCAATGCCTAGCCCTGTCAATCAATGTCAGAGTGCACAGCAGTTGCAGAGAGAGCTGAGCCTTTAGGTGTAATGGCAACGCCCCCGTTGCTCCTAGAGGCTCATTTGCATATACTAAAACACACTTTTCTCAGCAATGCGGGCACATATGAAAATGGGACCAACACAGATACCTGCGGCTGCCAAGTGCACATGTAACCGGTCAGCCAGTGTCATAGGTACAGATCTGCTGACAGGTGCCCTTTAAAAACTAATAAAACACAACACACTGATTTTCACATCGACATGCTAATTATATAATTTCATCTCTATGATCTGTTGCTTCTTCTTTAAGTGACATAAATCAGCATTTTCCGTATAAATTCATACTTCCCTGCTAATTCCAAGAAGGCTTTGGCATTCACGTCCTAATAGCATCAGGCTTCAATCATATGACTGTATAAACAGCCAGTGTGCCAAAACTGGGTCCCGTCAGAAGAAAGCTTCTCGTTTCCCTCTGATGGGATCCTGCATAAAACATATGGCTCTCAGCGCTCATACAGCAACACGAATGAAGCCATATACTCGAAAGATGGTGGTTTAGGATCTTATCCCTTTCTCTGAATGATTCACCCAAGAGCTGAAATCATACACAAGCCGATTCCAAAGACCATATTTATATTTCCTCCTTTTTTTTTTTTTTTTAACAACCTTTACAGCAGGGGTTTGAAACACTATCGCCTATGCATAGAGAGGTTAGCATTGTACAAATATAAATTATTTAGTTGAAAAGTAAAGAAAGGAAGGGTTTTTGTGTTATCATACAGATTGATAGCCTGTGCGACTTTTTCGTCGTCCGATCAAGTAGGAGATAAAGACAAGAATTATGAGAAACGCAAGCACAGCCCCCACCACGACCGGAATAAGAAAGCTCAGATCAGAGTCAGCCAAGCAATCTTCAGCTGTTGGAAGAAAAGAGAGGAGAACATGAGAAGCAGTTTACAGGTCTGTCCGTGTAATGCAAGGACACGTCTCAAGTCCACATTCCCATCTGTATTTTTTTTCTCTCCAAAAATAGCAAAGAAGCAGGAAATAATTTTTTTTCTTGTTCTTGCTGGGAACCATTTTCAGCAAAAATAAAAATGACAGAAGGGAACACTGAGCTCAAAAATGGCAGAGAAAACAAAGTTATGAAAGGTTTTCCTACATTTACATTTTAGTATAAGATGGAGATCTGTACAATGCATCGGGATCCAATTGCCAGATTTGTGGGGGAAGGGGGTGCATTTTGTACCTACCCGTCAACTGCCCCTGGCTTTATTTTGCAGAAACGAATTTGGCTCATAGTCTATAAATTACCAAATCCAATTAGGATACATTAATGAATTATACAGTTATACCATAAATAAATGTGGTGCAAAATCTTTTTTTTAAAGGGCAAATTCATCAGGCCACCCTTTTTAAGGAGGTTTTACGAGAATTTTATCCTCTGGATTGGTCATCAGTATCTTACCATTGGGGGGTCAGACACCCGCCAAACAGCTGGTTGAAAAGGCATCAGGAATCGCTGTAGCGCCGCAGCCTTCTCTATGCCATGTGACGTCACGTTCATCAGTCAGGTGGCCTAGGTGCAGCTCAGCCCCATTGAAGTGAATACGCCTGAGCGTGATACCAAGCACAGTCGCTATACAATGTACGGCGCTGTGCTTGGTGAACTGGGAGAAGGGCACTGCGCTACTGAGAGTGCCAGCGCCTTCACAAACAGCTGATCAGTGATGGTCCCGGGTGTCGGACCCCCACCAATAAGATATTGATGACCTATCCAGAGGATAGGTCAAAAGTTAAAAAAATAAATAAAAAAAATCTCAGAAAACCCCTTTGGCCCTGACAAAAGGTCTGATAAAAATTTAAACTGTAATCATTTCTGGATCTTCTCCCCCATAAACTCAGTCATTTACTAATCTTAAATACGCCTAAATTAAGCTTATTTCAGACTGTTCCCCGCTCTCGCCAGGTCTAAAGTTGTGAGCGTGGTGTGACAGGGAAGAGGATGAGCTGGCACGTCCGTCTCATTCACCATTTTCTATGCCTCTTTTATGCACAGAAAAATATCGAAATGTAAGACGATAAGGAAGCTGTCTTACATTTAGAAGTGGTGCTGGATGCGCCACCTCTTCATAACTTCGGTGGCTACACCGCCAGCTATGGGCCTTTATTAAGGTCGGCATCTAAAATGCTGGTCTTAATAAATGTGCCCCAATATTTTTATGATAATAGGTAAAATGCTTAGAATTATGTTATATTATCCAACCAATCAACTGTAAAAGCATCACCTTGCATACGAAAATGAATCTTGACAATTTCCTTGGCAGTTAATAGTGGTCGGCTCCCTTAAAGCATCATTTATAAAGCCAGTGGATATTTGCAACTCACCCAACCTACTGACCATTAACATTTCATTGAGAACATTACTTGGATGCGACACCTTACCAATAAACATTGGGGAACATTTATCCGCAGAGTTGACAGAAGCACACGTTATATATAAAACTGCTAGACTGAGCACAATTCGTGACTTAGTAGACATTGACGTGGACAATGCTGCTGATAGACTGAGAAGCAGGGCTGCCCAAATAGTTGACAAAAGACCAGCAGTTAGTGATGACAGGTCACTTTAGAAGACTGTCCTTCAGTGTGGTTACTGCTTACTCGAGGGCCACCGTCAGATAATAAATTCAGGAGGTAAACCCTGATCGACTTTTCGCACATTATGATGTTAGGTCACATAGGTAACACCGCCCAATTTGGCTGGGGCAGCTTTCCCGCAAGGTTTAAACTTAAAGGGGTTCTGCACTTTGTTTGAACTGATTATCTATCCTCTGGATAGATCATCAGCTTCTGATCAGCAGGGGTCCGACACCCGGGACCCCCGTCGATCAGCTGTTTGAGAAGGCAGCGGCGCTCCAGTAGCGCCGCTGGCCCACTGACGTCACGACTAGTATCAACTAGCATTGGCGGGGGGCTAAGCTCTGTTCACTTGAATGGAGCTTAACCCCGCCACGCTAGTTGATACTAGTCGTGACGTCAGTGGGCTGACGGTAAACAGCGAGAAGGCCGCGGCTGATCGGCGGGGGTCCCGGGGGTTGGACCCCCGCCGATCAGAAGCTGATGATCTATCCAGAGGATAGATCAGTTAAAACAAAGTGCAGAACCCCTTTGAAGATGGACCTGGAGTTGGCACATGAGGGCATTAAAAGATACATTCAAGGCAAAGGTTAGCCACAAAGACAGGCATCTTAGGGGATCTGTGGCAGGCACACTGTGTGGAGGGACCTCTGCAGTGTTTTCTGCATGCTTTGCACTAATTACAGAAAAAAAATCTACAAAAAGGGATAATTAGAAATGTCCCCAAAGTGAGGAATTGTAATTAAATGAAATAGATACCCTTTTATTCAGACTTTGTTTATTTGGTTGGCCCATTAGCCTGCCTGTATAACCACATCACTACTGCAGTCAATCAAAGGCCTCAGAGGCACAAAACCACTGAGGCCAGGGACCGGCTGCAGCAGTCACGCTGGCATACAGCACGTCATCACTTCACCCAAGGCAAGACTTATAGCTTCTTTTGTTATTTTATCACAATTCTTCGCTTTCCTCACATTTTCTATAATCTCAGGAGAACCCTTTTAAGTCAAAAGCAGAATCTAACTAATAAAGATTAGGACCAAACATGCCCATTGAAGTCTATGGTTCTATAACAACCACAGACAGAACACAGATGGCAACCGCATTCTGTCAGTGGTTTTCACTAAACATTGGTAGATGTTCTGGAGTCCCCCTTTCAAGCTAGGTGGAGTACAGATGACACAAGGAGGGCAAAAACCAGACACAAGGGCCAACAATGGACCCTTCACAAACATCTTCACGTTAAACACTGTCTTTTCACGGAGGACGTCATCACTGACATGGACGTGTAAACGAGGAGTTAGTAAGGCTGGGTTCACATCACATTTTTGCCATCCGTTTAACGTATACGTTAAGGGATGCCCCAGACTGATGCCATGCAGTCCATTGTAAAAAAAAAATGATAAAATTAAAAACACTTTAACCAGACTTTGCAGGATTAAAAAAAGCTACACTTTTGTATCCCTTTATTTCCCCAACATATATCTCAAACAGATGGCAGAAACATGATGTGAGCTCACCCTGTCATGTATTGTTGTACATTATACGTTAATAGATGTAACTATTTTACCGTTATATGGCAGATGTGTGGCATAGTAATACATGTAGTTATTAGCCCTTTGCCCCATCTTTTGTGGGACTCTATATACCGTAATTATTGTAGAACAGACATTGTGGTATGATTGCCTTTTTCTACGCTGTGTATGTAGTATAGTATTTGCGCTGTTTACTATGCAGGATAGCAGCAGCATAGCGTAGCGCGTTTGCGTGTGCGGTCTCTAACCTGAGCCTCTTCAGCTGTTGCATAGTCTCCTACTATGAATGGCAACCTGGGACACAATGTGGAGCTACACAGTACTTTGTCAGTGTATGCTAGGGATCAATTATCTTCAGCACTCCAGCTGCTGTGAAACTACAACTCCCAGCATCTCCAAGTGAAAGGAGAATTGTAGTTTCAGAACAGCTGGAGGTTAAGATTTGTGATTCTGTCCCATCAGGTCTTATTTACCATATTTCGACACCAAGCACAACCACAATACAATGGACGGTGCTCTACTTGGTAATTCACAGGAGCACTGATGCCTTCTCAAAACAGCTGATCAACAGGGGTCCCGGGTGTCAGCCCCCCACCGATCAGATACTGGTGACCTATCCAGAGGATAGATCATCAGTAAAATAAAAAGTAAAACCCTTTTAAAGAACAATGAGAAATTTTCCAGGGCCTGAAAAACCCTTTTATTTTACCATGGGCCTACATCCATCAGTTATATAATAACAATTAGTATTCCAAGTGTTAGGAAGCCCTAATGTATGAAGACCTATGGTCAAGAAGCTTCCATAACAAGTCTGGTCACGTGTAAAGGCCAGGTCATCTAAAAGTGACATTAAGGGAATGTCACCAGGAAATTCACTGTCACACCAGACAGAGTGCTTCGTAGAGCTAGCTCAGCTTAATGTAATGATACCTTTCACTTAGCGATACAAATAAGTTGCTTCATTCTGGAGAGAAAACGAAATTACTTTTTAGCCATATGCAAATGAGCAGTTAACCCTTGTTCTTCCCCCATCCTCTGCCAGCCCTTCACTCCCCTTTTGACAGGGCCAGACAAGAGGAAAGCTTGATCTGATGGCTCGGATTGGTAGGGTGCTATAAACAGCCACGTCTACTTACTAGTATGTAAGGAATATTGCTTCTAGGACTACAGTCATCATGAAGTTTTTGCTTACAGTTGTCTTTCCCAGAACATGGATGTCAAATTGTACCAGATTCTAGCCCTTATGCCGATAAATCTCCCAACTGTCATCGGTTAGCAAAAATATGAAAATTAAGAAACTGTAGGATGAATTGTCTAGGAACGCAAGCTTGTCCAACTTATAAGGGGTTTAAAAGAAAGAATGACAGCTTGCCTTCAGATTCCAAGAAAAATTCACCTATCATGGCAAAAAAATAAAAAACTTGATCTCTTTACTGTATACCAGATACTGTACCACCCATCTGTAAATGGATCAACCGCACAAATATTTGGTAATCCTTTAGTATGGCCACGTTCCTGCTCGATAGGGCAATAGCAACTGGAACGTAAATATGCCTACTGTCATCTAGAGGTTAAATGGGTATTTCAGTTATCGTCTATCCACAGAATGGGGGAAAACTACTAAATCGGTAGGGGTCTGACCACATGGACCCCTCTTCTCCTCTTCTCCCCCAAAATGAATGGAGCAGCAGCTCATACATGCTTTTTACTGCTCCATTTATGTCCATCAGACTGCCGGAAAGAGCCAGTCGCTTGCATTCAGCCCAGCAGTCAGACGTCCACCAATCTTAGGGGATAACTTGTTTAAAAATGAAATACCCCTTTAAAGATCATGTCTGTCCTCAATAAGTCTGTATTAGCAAATATTTGCATTCCCCATAATACAACAATTCTGGAGCATGTTCTCTTAGACCACTGTGCTGGGCTTTCTCCTGGAACTAGTGGGTTGGCATTCTTTTCAATGGTGCATTTCTCTAGACACCGACCCTGTCCAATCATTGCCGAGTGTCAGACTGTAGAGATCCCATGCCTTTGACAAGATACTGTATTTTTCACTCCATAAGAAACTTTTTCCTCCAAAAGTGGGGGGAAAATGGCAGTGCGTCTTATGAAGCGAATGCTAATGACTGCTTCCATTTTGGAAGCGCTCTTTTCTACACATAACTGAGGAGTGGTGACTATAGCGCTCCTGGTACTGGCTTTACTCACCAGTGCAGCACTGCAGAAAGAGCGCGCTGGTCTCCCGAGTGGCGGTGCTGTCCAAAGCAGGAAAGTTAAGTTCTTTCATTTACAGGTGAAGATTTGAATATCGTGCAAATTTCATTTATTTCAGTAATGCAACTTAAAAAGTGAAACTAATATATGCAATAGACTCATTACATGCAAAGCGAGATATTTCAAGCCTTTATTTGTTATAATTTGGACGATTATGGCTCACCGCTTATGAAACCCCAAAGTCACAATCTCCGGTGCCCTTTGCTCAGGGAATATGGACTAATTAGCTGACTGGAGTGTGACACTTTAAGCTTAGAATATTTAAACCTTTTCACGATATTCTGATTTTAAAGGATAACTGTCACACTTAGACCCCAATTTCAATTTTCATATATGTAGTTACCAATAACATGATATTCCAGAATCAGTTACTATTAGACTGACTTAGTCCATATTTAATAAGATTCAGCCCTTAGCAACCAGTCTGCATAAAACTGCAATTTCACTATTCAGTTAAGATGGCCGCCACTGCCCTCACCCTGAGGCTAATCCCGCCTGCCCTCACTAGCCAGTAACAATAGCCCCCCAAAAGTGTCAGTAACCAGAGCCCTTCCCCCTAAAGGGTTAATCTCCTGCAGCACAAAGGGGTCCTCTTACCACATGTTGCTTTCATTTATACACTGAGCAGACGGCAGATCTCCCTTCCCTGGTCTGCACTGCACCAACTCTGCATTGTCCAGCTCTGCTGAGTGAGGGAGCGTCTGCCAAGAGCAGGGACAGGGAGAAGTGCACACAGCGCAGGCACTGTTATCAGCTGCTGGGGAGGACCTGGCTTTAATCATTTACTTACAGTCCCTGGCGGTCAGTAATCTGACCTTACCGTATCAGTCTATCGGACCATGCCTAGCAACCCTATTTTAAGCACAGGTAAGTAAGTAGGCAGTACAGGGAACAAAAATGTGGAATTAAGGGGTAATTGAATACACAGTGAAAAGTTGAAATAGGGCCACCAAGGTGATATTAATCACCACAATCCAATACTCAAAAAAAAAAGTTACCCTTTAAAACTGTGTGTTTCCAGCTGTTGCAAAACTACAACTCCCAGCATGCCCGGACAGCCTTTGGTTGTGCAGGCATGCTGGGAGTTGTATTTTTTCAACAGCTGGAGGCACACTGATTGGTAAACACTGCTTTAAAGGGATTCTGTCATCAGAATTTAGGCCTATAAGCTAAACATATGGCCAGGTCCCTACTAATACACAGAATCCTAAATTGACCTTATCAAATGGGCCTGTGGCTCTATAATCATATAAAACAGGTTTTTATAACCTGTCACTCACGTCAAAATGTGTCCAAGGGGACGTCTCACGATGCAGGGTGCCCGGCTGCAGCCATCTCCTTTCGGTGCCCAGCGCCGCCCTCACTTTCATTAGAGCCGCCTCCTCAGCCAGATCGCATGGGCGCATCAGGTTATACCTAGTGCGCATGCGCAGGGACTCCTGGCAGCGGCCTCGCTATGCGAAGTGCGCCGGCCGGCGCATGCACACTTCGCATAACGAGGCCGCAGCCAGGAGTCCCCACGCATGCGCACTAGGTATAACCTGATGCGCCCGTGCGATCTGGCTGAGGAGGCGGCTCTAATGAAAGGGAGGGCGGCAATTTCAATTTAGAGGGCGGACACCAGGCACCCTGCATCGTGAGACGTCCCCTTGGACACATTTTGACATGAGAGACAGGTTTATAGAGGCACAGGAGCATTTGATAAGGTAACGTTAAGATTGTGTATTAGTAGGGACCTGGCCATACGTTTAGCTTATAGGCCTAAATTCTGATGACAGAATCCCTTTAAGTTTCATTAATGCAATTCCTTTTAAGTTGCATTACTGAAATAAATTAACTTTTGCACGCTATAAATTAATTTTTTGCACGCTAATTTTTCAAGTTTCACCTGTACTTTAGGAGTGATCCAAGATCTGAACTGAGGTTTGATGAAAATTATTTTTTCATCCTTTAAAATCTAGGTGCATCTTATAGTGCGAAAAATATGGTATTTCCCGCAAGAATAACAAAAGAAATGCACAATGCAGTTCTAAAACTGTTATTTCATGGAGAATACAAGTATTTAAAGAGACCATGTCAAGATAACCGACAGTTCCTCTCAAGTTGCCCCTAAAGTTTAGGTTCAATATAAAATTCAGCCATCGCTGCACTTGTAAATAAATGCACATGTCAGAGATTTGAACAGTCAGCAGCATATATGAACTACACACATTGTAACGTGGAACTAGATTTTATTGGAGTATTGTTTCTATACAATAATGCAAAATAGCAGATTAGTACATACAGTCTCATTCTAGTGGTACTGGACATGATGAAATACATTCCGTAGAGGACGTGCATTGTGCTTACTGGAGAAATCAAGGGCAATTCTATAGAGGAAACCGCCGTCAGTTCTATTTCGTAGTGCCAAATACTTCCAGCACCAACCCTAAAAAACTTTGAATCCTTAAAAGTTTTGATATCCAGCCGAACGCCGATTCTTGCGGCCAATGAAATAGGCCACCATCACTAGGACTATAAGGGCTCCCAGTGCTGCTCCCACGACTATTGGAACAGTGAAGTTCTGATCTGAAATGCAATCTTCAGCTATATATGGAGAAAAATCAAAAGAAAAAGAAAAAACAAACAAAAAGAAAATAAAAAAAAACTAAAATGGCTGACACATCATAAACTGAATGGATCAAAGATTAAGGCTACTTTCACACGAGCGTTCTGCTGTCCGCTCGTGAGCTCCGTTTGAAGGAGCTCACGAGCGGAGCAGAACGCTTCCGTCCAGCCCTGATGCAGTCTGAATGGATGCGGATCCGCTCAGACTGCATCAGTCTGGCGGCGTTCAGCCTCCGCTCCGCTCGCCTCCGCACGGCCAGGCGGACACCTGAACGCTGCTTGCAGCGTTCGGGTGTCCGCCTGGCCGTGCGGAGGCGTGCGGATCCGTCCAGACTTACAATGTAAGTCAATGGGGACGGATCCGTTTGAAGATGCCACAATATGGCTCAATCTTCAAGCGGATCCGTCCCCCATTGACTTTACATTGAAAGTCTGGACGGATCCGTCTGAGGCTATTTTCACACTTAGCTTTTATATGCCAATATAATGCAGACGGATCCGTTCTGAACGGAGCCTCCGTCTGCATTATTATGATCGGATCCGTTCAGAACGGATCCGATCGAACGCTCGTGTGAAAGTAGCCTAAGTTAGGAGAACAAAAATTAAAATGTAAATAATTTGGGCGTATTAAAGCAAACTGTTGCAATAACCTGATCAATAAAAACAAACAAATAGCTGATCTGGGACTGATAGGAAGTGTGTGTGGGGGAAGCGGAGGTCATGTAGGGCTGAAACAATTACTCGACCCCCCAAAAAATCCTCGATGCAATTTTTTTGCATCGAGGATACATTTGTGTCATGTGACCACAGATCGGGAGTAAAGCACTTGCTGTTACTCACTGCTCCGTGGTCACCCGCCGGCCCGCACCACTTACTGACACATAGTCCAGTCATAGTGCACATAAGCACGCACTACAACCCGACACTGACGTCAGGAAAACGGGGGGGGGGGGGGGGTTTGGAGAGATGAAGGAGCTGTGGAGCAGCGCCCCTACGGGAAAGGCAAGTACTGGCGCTGGGGACATGGCTAGGAGGGCGAGCTGGTGGCTGGGGGGGGGGGGGGGAAGCATATGGCGAGGAGTGGGGAAGCTCATGGCACAAAACACTTAATTATTTTGTTATTAGAGTACTCGAATAATCGTTGCACTAATCGATAGAATACTCCATTACAAAAATAGTCGATCGCTGCAGCCCTAGGGTCATGCTTCACATTATGTCCCACAGGGTTTCAAGAAGGTGATCCTCTATCCACCAGATAACTTGCAACTTTGGTACAATCACTTTAAATGGTATTTTCCATCATACTGTGGGCCACTACATGATCAATGTATATATAAGCGGCGCTTTCTTTGTATCTGTTCTAATTAGCCCAATTCAGTAATTACATCTAGTTGTCTTTTTATTGCATAAAGCTTCACCGGTGAGGGTTATAGGTTTACTAAATGCACAGAACTCCCTTCAAACATGCTGAATATAACAAAGGCTACTGTAACGCGAAAAACATCCAAAGATGTGCAGTACATATTTCCAAAGTTCACATAGCCATAGGAGTTTTTTTTTTTTCCTCAGAACAAGTTGTATTTTCTAATAGCACCATTTAATATTGCATACAATGTAGTGGGAATCTAGAAAATGATTCAATATGAGGGGGGGGGGGGTTAAAGTTACTTTTATTCAACCAGAAAGTAATTTTTTGATGGGAAATGACATGGGTGTCTCCCAAAAGATAATAAGACTATGTACAAGAGGCATTATTGTGGGGGGAAAAAACAAAAAACATTTCTCAGCTTTTATTTACATTTGAGCAAAAAAAAGTGTCCAGTCGAAAATCATTCATACCCTTCACAAACTGTCACAGTCTGTGGGAAAATCCAAAGTTCTATACCATTCCAAATAGTCCAAGCTGTACTAAAGCATCCTAATTACCCTAATTAATTGGGAACAGCTGCTTTAATCAACTCAACAGGTGAAAAACAGCAGCTCTCTGCAGTTGGTTTGTGGACAGTCATGGCTAAGACAAAGGAGCTCAGCGAGGACCTGCGCATTGTGGCTGCTCACAAGTCAGGAAAGGGCTACAAGGCCATTTCTAAATGTTTT
Organism: Bufo gargarizans; assembly: GCF_014858855.1. NCBI lineage: Eukaryota > Metazoa > Chordata > Amphibia > Anura > Bufonidae > Bufo > Bufo gargarizans. Next base: position 102,873,151 of record NC_058088.1, read on the forward strand.
CAAGTTCCAGTGGCTACAGTGCAAAGTATTATAAAAAAAAATAAAAAATAAAATACAAGATGTTCTGCACTGTGGAAAAATTTTAGAGGACGTGGTCAGAAGCCAAAAGTGACACCTGTGCTGGCCAGGAGGATAGTTAGGCTCCATTCACAAATCCGCAACGTGTTTTGCGGATCCATATGTCCCCAAAACACGGACAGCCGATACTATAGAATATGCCTATTCTTGTCCGCAATTGCGGACAAGAATAGGACTTTTTTTTTTTTTTTTTTTCGGGAACGGAATTGCAGACCCGGAAGTGCGGGTCCACAATTCCATTCCGCAAAATGCGGAATGAAATTGCGGACATGTGAATAGACCCTTAGAGAGGTGAAAAAGAATCCAAGGATCACCACCAAGGCCATCCTGGTGAATCTGGGCTCTGCTGGTGGCAATGTCTCAAACAGACAATCCAACGGACACTACACACTGCTGGGTTCCACGGATGCAGACCAAGGAGGACGCCACTTCTCCAGATAAGGCACACAAAAGCTCGCTTGGCCTTTGCAAAAGCTCATCTGGACAAAGAAGACTTCTGGTCTTCTGTGTTATGGTCAGATTAAACAAATATTGAATTGTTTGGTCACAATGATGTTTCCTTCATTTGGCGTAAAAAAAAAAAAAGAAGAAGCCTTCAACCCAAAGAACCTGTGGAGACATGCAAAAAGTGGTTCTGCTATTATAGGAAGGGTTTGATTGCTGTAATAGCCAATAGCTTTTCTATTGATTATTGAGAAGGGTATGAATAGTTTTGGACTGGACACTTTTTGCTCAAATGTAAATAAAAGCTGAGATTTTTTTTCCCACAATAATGCCTCTTGTACATAGTCTTATTATCTTTTGGGAGACACCTATGTCATTTCCCGTCAAAAAATTACTTGCTGGTTGAATAAAAGTCAAAATTTGCCAGGGGTATGAATAATGTGCATCCGTTCTATGCATTGGGGACCGCAAATTGTGGTTCCCAATGCACGGGCAACTTCTATGAGGCGGCCAGGACGGATCGAGACCCATTCAACTTGAACTTTTTTTTTTTCTTTTAAAAAGGGGTTGTTCAAGTTGGGCCCCAGTCACATGACCGTAGTTTTGCTTGGCATTTTCTGGCGATCGGGTGTTACCCCATTCATTTCAATGGGGCCACAAAAATTCTGTACATCTGTTACAAAGCCCTGCCAAAAAGATAGAACACATCCTATTCTTGTCCATTTTGAACGCCATCTGTATTCTTTGCAGATCCGCATTTTGCAGACCGCAAAATGCATACAGTCGTGTGATTGCACCCTTATCACTAACCCCAATAACAGGGGTTTTATTCCCCGGATCTGATTGAGCAGCAGGTTGTGCAGGTTCCCCGCCAGTCCATTCATTGTCTATGGGACTGACGGAAACAGCCGACTACAGTGCTCAGCTATTTCCAGCAGTCCCATAAAGAATTAATATAGCATGCTTGAGCTGCAGCTCCATCAAATCAGATCGGGGGAACAGGACCCCCGTTATAGGCATCAGTGGAGGTGGTCAGACCCCAGTGATCAGTTAGTGATCCCCCATCCACCAGATAACTTGCAACCTTGGCAAAAATCCCTTTAAAAATTGTATTTGCCATCATACCTTAGACCACTATACTATCAATTCATACATAAGCTGGGTTTTCTCTGCGTATGCTCTAATTAGCATAATTCATTCATTACATCTAGTTGTCTTTTTATTGTATAAAGCTTCACTTGTGAGGGTTATAGGTTTACTAAATGCACAGCAGAACCCTTTATAAAACATGCTGAATGTACCACAGGATACTGTTAAACACGGCACGGGCGTGATACCGGGGGTCATCTCTAGTATAGTCTGCTTTCTTTACAAGTGTCAATTTGCGTTAATCTGGAACATCCCTTTAACCACTTCAGCCCCGCTAGCTGAAACCCCCTTCATGACCAGAGCACTTTTTACACTTCGGCACTACACTCCTTTCACCGTTTATCGCTCGGTCATGCAACTTACCACCCAAATGAATTTTACCTCCTTTTCTTCTCACTAATGGAGCTTTCATTTGGTGGTATTTTATTGCTGCTGACATTTTTACTTTTTTTGTTATTAATCAAAATGTAACGATTTTTTTGCAAAAAAATGACATTTTTCACTTTCAGCTGTAAAATTCTGCAAAAAAAAACGACATCCATATATAAATTTTTCGCCAAATTTATTGTTCTACATGTCTTTGATTAAAAAAAAATGTTTGGGCAAAAAAAGAAAATGGTTTGGGTAAAAGTTATAGCGTTTACAAACTATGGTACAAAAATGTGAATTTCCGCTTTTTGAAACAGCTCTGACTTTCTGAGCATCTGTCATGTTTCCTGAGGTTCTACAATGCCCAAACAGTAGAAAACCCCCACAAATGACCCCATTTCGGAAAGTAGACACCCTAAGGTATTCGCTGATGGGCATAGTGAGTTCATAGAACTTTTTATTTTTTGTCACAAGTTAGCGGAAAATGATTATTTTTTTTTCTCTTTTTTCCTTACAAAGTCTCATATTCCACTAACTTGCGACAAAAAATAAAAAATTCTAGGAACTCGCCATGCCCCTCACGGAATACCTTGGGGTGTCTTCTTTCCAAAATGGGGTCACTTGTGGCGTAATTATACTGCCCTGGCAATTTAGGGGCCCATATGTGTGAGAAGTACTTTGCAATCAAAATCTGGAAAAAATGACCGGTGAAATCCGAAAGGTGCACTTTGGAATATGTGCCCCTTTGCCCACCTTGGCATCAAAAAAGTGTCACACATCTGGTATCGCCGTACTCAGGATAAGTTGGGGAATGTGTTTTGGGGTGTCATTTTACATATACCCATGCTGGGTGAGAAAAATATCTTGGCAAAAGACAACTTTTCCCATTTTTTTATACAAAGTTGGCATTTGACCAAGATATTTTTCTCACCCAGCATGGGTATATGTAAAATGACACCCCAAAACACATTCCCCAACTTCTCCTGAGTACGGCGATACCAGATGTGTCACACTTTTTTGCAGCCTAGATGCGCAAAGGTGCCCAAATTCCTTTTAGGAGGGCATTTTTAGACATTTGGATCCCAGGCTTCTTCTCACGCTTTAGGGCCCCTAAAAAGCCAGAGCAGTATAAATACCCCACATGTGACCCCACTTTGGAAAGAAGACACCCCAAGGTATCCAATGAGGGGCCTGGCAAGTTCATAGAAAAAAAAAAAATTCGCATAAGTTAGCGGAAATTGATTATTTTTTTTTGTTTTTTCTCACAAAGTCTCACTTTCCGCTAACTTAGGACAAAAATTTAAATCTTTCATGGACTCAATATGCCCCTCAGCAAATACCTTGGGGTGTCTTCTTTCCAAAATGGGGTCAGTTGTGGGGTGTTTGTACTGCCCTGGCATTTGAGGGTCTCCGCAATCATTACATGTATGGCCAGCATTAGGAGTTTCTGCTATTCTCCTTATATTGAGCATACAGGTAATGAGATTTTTTTTTCCGTTCAGCCTCTGGGCTGAAAGAAAAAAATGAACGGCACAGATTTCTTCATTCGCATCGATCAATGTGGATGAAAAAATCTCTGCCCAGAAAAAAAAATGGAGGGGAAAGGCATCTGCCAGGACATAGGAGCTCCGCCCTACATCCATACCCACTTAGCTCGTATGCCCTGGCAAACCAGATTTCTCCATTCACATCAATCGATGTGGATGAATAAATCATTGCCAGGATTATATATATTTTTTTTTATATATATATATATATATATATATATATATATATATATATATATACACAAAATGTTTGCCAAAGCATAGGAACGCCGCCTCCTCCTCAGCTCGTATGCCTCGGCAAACGTATCTGTTACTGCAGAGGAGAAAATCCCGTCTTGCAGCGCCGCATACACCGACTTGCGTGTAATCTGACAGCAGCGCAATGCTTCTGTCAGAATGCACATCGGTGCTGCAGCTGGTCGATCGGTTGGTCCACCTGGAAGGTAAAAAGACCAAAAAAAAAAAAAAAAAAAAACCAGGCCGCAACGCAATAATTTTATTAACTTTGCAACAGAACATGTAACTAACTTTTTAACTGAACATTAACCTTTTTGCTTACTGGTGTTTTTTTTTTTGTTTTTGTTTTTTTTACCTTTATAGAACAAACCTCTCCTTCCCCATGGGTCAATGTGCAAAGCGCAATTCGCCCAAAGATGTGGCGAAGTGCGTTATGCACTTTGTCCCATGTGAAAGGAGACGTTTGCAGCAGCAGTGAGTGAATGGGCCCTAATAGCCCTGTGTGCCTATCCTGGTGAGATGATCCCTATGCTAATAGTGTACCTGTGAGTGGTACTTCCGGAAACACTCTCCAAAGCATAGGGCAGGGTGGTCAGGACAGTCAGGACAGAAATAGCGGGTGTCACGCCTTATTCCACTCCTGCTACAGACACAACATCTTTTTCGGGGTGACGGTTGGGTTGAGGTACCAGGAACGACATTGGGGAAATGTCGCTCGTGTAGATGGCTAACTACACTGGTGGATGGGGCCACGGAACCTCCTGGGTACAGGAGGTTCTCGATGCTCTCTTCCTGAAATTTGAGGAAGGATCTAGTTCTCCCAGCCTTACTGTAGAGAACAAAACTATTGTACAGAGCCAATTGAATTAAATATACAGACACCTTCTTATACCAGCGTCTGGTTCTGCGGGAAACTAAATACGGAGACAACATCTGGTCATTGAAGTCCACCCCTCCCATGTGGAGGTTATAGTCGTGGACTGAGAGGGGCTTTTCAATGACACGGGTTGCTCGCTCAATTTGTATTGTCGTGTCTGCGTGAATGGAGGAGAGCATGTAAACGTCACGCTTGTCTCTCCATTTCACCGCAAGCAGTTCTTCGTTACACAGTGCGGCCCTCTGCCCCCTTGCAAGACGGGTGGTAACGAGCCGTTGGGGGAAGCCCGCGCGTCTAGTTCGCGCGGTACCACAGGCGCCAATCCGTTCTAGATCCGAAATTTGTGGGTATAGCCTGTGGCCCTTTCACAGAGCTTATACAATTTGACCCCATACCGGGCGCGCTTGCTTGGGATGTATTGTTTGAAGCCAAGGCGCCCGGTAAAATGTATCAGGGAATCGTCTATGCAGATGTTTTGCTCTGGGGTATAAATATCTGCAAGTTTCTGGTTGAAATGGTCTATGAGGGGCCGAATTTTGTGGAGCCGGTCAAAAGCAGGGTGGCCCCTGGGACAGGAGGCGGTGTTGTCACTAAAGTGCAGGAAACGCAGGATGGCCTCAAAACGTGCCCTGGACATAGCAGCAGAGAACATGGGCATGTGATGAATCGGGTTCGTGGACCAATATGACCGCAATTCATGCTTTTTTGTCAGGCCCATGTTGAGGAGGAGGCCCAGAAAAGTTTTAATTTCGGAAACTTGGACTGGTTTCCACCGGAAAGGCTGGGCATAAAAGCTTCCCGGGTTAGCGGTGATAAATTGTGTGGCATATCTGTTTGTTTCGGCCACAACTATGTCTAAAAGCTCCGCAGTCAAGAACAGCTCAAAAAATCCCAGGGCCGAACCGATCTGAGCTGTCTCAACCCGAACTCCAGACTGGGCAGTGAAAGGGAAAACTACAGGTGCGGCTGAAGTTGGGGACTGCCAATCAGGGTTTGCCAGCACCTCTGGGATTCTAGGGGCTCTACGGGCACGTCTTTGCGGTGGCTGCGACGGGGTCACTACTGCACGTGCCACCGTACCAGCTTCAACTGCCCTTCTGGTGCTCGCTACTTCACCAGGTTGTACGGCAGTGCTGGTACTAGGTCCAAGGAGGGCTGGGCTGCTGGTGTATGCCTCACCACGTAATCGGACAGCACCAGCCCCACTCTGCTGCTCTTGAAGCGGATCCTGCGCAACCTGTGGTCTAGCGACACGGGGCCGGGTACGCCTGGTGGTATCAGGGACCTCAGCCTCCTCGTCCGAACTTTGGGTCAGAGAGCCACTGCTTTCTACAGGTTCGTATTCTGACCCGCTGGATTCATCAGATGAGGGTTCCCACTCCTCATCCGACTGGGTCAGAAGCCTGTAGGCCTCTTCAGAAGAATACCCCCTGTTAGACATGTGGGCAACTAAATTTAGGGGTATTCCCTGAGACTACCCAAGAAAAAAAAAGCAAGCCTGTCTTACAAAGGGGAGGCTAGCGAAGTACCGGAGGCCGCTGCGGTTGATAAAAAAAAAATATCAAAACTGATTTTTTTATCGCCGCAGTGCGTGTAAAGTGATTGTGCAGTGATCCAAAAAAAAATTTTTTTTTGTCACTGCGGTGGGGCGGGTGTGGGCGAACGCACGTGTGGGCGACCGATCAGGCCTGATCGGGCAAACACTGCGTTTTGGGTGGAGGGCGAGCTAAAGTGACACTAGTACTATTATAGATCTGACCGTGATCAGTTTTGATCACTTTCAGATACTATAAAAGTACAAATGCTGATTAGCGATACGCTAATCAGCGAATAACGGACTGCGGTGCGGTGTGGCTGGGCGCTAACTGATCGCTAACTACCTAACCAAGGGGCCTAAACTATACCTAAAACCTAACGGTCAATACCAGTGAAAAAAAAAAAGGGACAGTTTACACTGATCACTTTTTTCCTTTCACTAGTGATTGACAAAGGGGTGATCAAAGGGTTAATTGGGGTTCAGGGGGGTGATCTGGGGCTAAAGTGTGCTGTTTGGTGTACTCACTGTGAAGCCTGCTCCTCTGCTGGATCCAACCGACGAAAAGAACCAGCAGAGGAGCAGGCAGCCATATAACAGATCATATTTACAAATATGATCTGATATATGGCTCTGTGATTGGCTTTTTTGAAAATCATCAGCTTGCCAGCCGCGATCATTGGCTGGCAAGCTGATGACGAAATGGTCCCTGACGAAATGCCGGCGCGAACTGCGCATGCGCGGGCCGCATAGCGCGTCATCTCGCGAGATGACGCGTATATGCGTCGTTGTGCGCAGCGCTGCCGCCTCCGGACCGCACATCTGCGTTAGGCGGTCCGGAGGCGGTTAAGATGTTAAGACACTGGTGGCTACCAACAAGTGACCTGGTGTCAACAGCCAAAATATAGGAGATGGGACCTATTCAACTTTCCGACTGTCCTCAGGAAATAAAGATTGAGAGAAAATAAAATAGAAATGATTTACGTTCCACATTGATTTTGGTCACTCAGTTTTATTGTAATTTGGTTATAATGGTTATTAATTATTCATATAATCAGTTTAACCAGAGCAGAATCTTAAAAAAAAAAAAATATATATAATAATAATCTCTACAAACAAGAACACACATTTGGGATTTTTTATTTTTTTTTCTAAGTACATCGCATTGCAGAAGAACAGGACAGGTGTTAGATTTGTCCCCTTGGACTGACCAATGTAAAGGTTATGTATAATATTCCACTGAACACAAAACGTTAAACTAAGAACATAGGCAGACTTCTGAAACTGGAAAGCCAAATATCCACCATGTTATTAGGCGGGACAACAGTCTACCAATAACAGACCCATAAGGCTTTGTTCACCAAAAATTTTGCGACTGAAAACCACTTCCATATATGAATGATGGCCTAGACAGAATACGACTGCATGCGACATGGCCATGGGCTGGATTTAGTTTTTTTACTCATTGGTTAGCTCCAGTGTGTATGATTATTTCTCTAGCACAAGCATTGATTTCTGCAAGGTGCACAGATAAAGGGGAAGGTCGCAGACATGAGCTGGAGACCTCCGCCATGTGATATTGTCCACCTTCTTTACACCAGGTATCCTCAAACTGTGGCCCTCCAGCAAAACTACAACTCCCAGCATGCCAAAACAGCCTACAGGTATCAGCCTACAGCAGGGCATTGTGGGAGTTGTAGTTTTACAACAGCTGGAGGGCCGCAGTTTGAGGATGCCCGCTTTACATGGTCAACTGTCCAAGAAGCAATCTAGGACACAGACTTGGATACAAAAATCATTTTTATAAAACAGGTGATTTATAGGGAAACCAATAATGTAGTGGTTCAGGTATAGAGAGTGATTCGACTTTGGGGGTGAGCTAACGTGGTTTAGAATTTAACAAATTCAATTAATTTTCAAGTAAAACTGTGCCTGTATAAGCTGGAAAAAAAAAATCCCTACAACTGTAAATTGCCCAAAAAAAAAAAAAAAAAAAAAAAGGTACAACAGGCCACTCAAACAGCACATCAAAACGGTCTAATCAAATTGTGGCCTATGACGTGCAAGAGCCACAGAGCAGCTTTCATTTTCATTTTACCGCAGCAGATTAGGAAATAAAAGAGTATACAACTGGTTGCTATGGGCAAAGAAAAAAATTCCTTTAGACAGTCTTGATAAATGTGGTCCAAAAGGGTCTCATTTATCACTGCGAATTAACAAAAAAACTGTCCTTGCTTTTTCCTGCTTTCATTTCCCAATTTGCTCAGAGAAAGCCATGATTTGGTGCCAAAGCCAATGTCCTTTAGACAGTGTTGTTAAAATGAGACCCATATGAGCCCCTTAGAGCCTGGACACGAGGGCCCATGACGGCCAATGTTACCTGGATTCATGTTTATACTATACTAAATGGACCAGTTTTCTTCATATTTGATAGGAGCACAGGGCTATACCTGGGCAGCTATGTTTGAAGAGGCAGCAGAACAGTGGTAGGTCCTGCTGTATTTGGATGTAATACAGGAGTGGACCTCGGCTGAGTGGTTTCCTACTGATGTCAAATCCTAAGTAACAGCAAGGACTGGATTCGGGTAAGGTCACATGTGGCGGCTATAAACCACACTGATATTAGGTCTACCAGCAACCATTGACAATGGTGCCAATCTGCAGTAAGACTGCATGCCAACGCGGTTTTCACCCACATCGCTGCTGCCGTTACAGGTGTCCTTTCCCTAATAAACATCTAAATTTGGAATGACACAAAAGCAACTGCAAGACTGAACATGGTCAGGGGCTGTGAAGTGTTCCCTTCTATTTTAGCAGCATTCGATGAAATATTCTTAGTTGCAGGACACTGACAGCCTGCATCCGTCATGCATCTACAAGTCCTAGCATGCCGAGCCGGCAAAGCTGCATTACAGAACTTGTAGTTCCACGACGGCTGAGGACACGCAATGGCCGTAGCCTGAAACAGTCAATAGTGGGAAAGACGCACGTTGCAGATTAACTTGCACCCACTTCAAAAAGTACAAATCAGAGGGCAGTGGGGTGACAATTATAGGGTCTGGTATCCGGCATAGGTTTTTCTTCTACCAATTAAGTAAGCAATCACTATAATGACAATTAAGCCTGCAAGTGCAGCACCAACTATGATTGGAATTAAAATGTTGTCGTCGTCGAGGGAACATTCAGAAGCTGTAAAATGGGAAAAAAAAATTAAAATGGGTGAAAATGAAAAAAATTAATAAAAATGACGTGTAAATGAAAGCCAAAAGAAAGCTTAAAACACACATCAACCTATTCAGGAAACACGAGCCTAGAGTCTAAGGAAATGTGGTGTCACAAGCAACTAATGGCCCTAGAGATGATCATTATAAAACATTAAAGGGACACCGACAGGCCCAAAAAGCATATTTAGGTATATATGACAGTACAGGTCATATAAAGTGTATTAGAATCATCTAAGTATCCCCCCTGTCCACCTCATAATACAGTAATCTGAAGTTTTATAACCTGCTTTCATCGTGTTCAATCTGCCCAAGGGACGGTGTGTTTCATCTGAACTTGCGCCCAGCCAGCCTCGCCACAACTGCCGTTTGAAGCGCTGCCCAGCTAATCAATATTCACTTCGCTGGGCGGCTACTAGTGTCCCCGGCCATCTTCAGCGCATGCGCCCGGCACCCTCACTGGCCGGGATCGCATCGCGCCTGCGCACAGTCTGATTCCCAGAGGCCGATGCAACCTCTGCTTAATGCGCATGCGCCGGGCACAGCAGCGCTTCAGAGTAGCCGCCCAGCGAAGTGAATATTGATTAGCTGGGCGGCGCTTCAAACGGCAGTTGTGGCGAGGCTGGCTAGGCGCAAGTTCAGATAAAACACCGCCCCTTGGGCAGATTAAACACGATGAAAGCAGGTTATAAAACTTCTTTTTACTGTATTTATAAGGTGGACAGGGGGGATACTTAGATGATTCTAATACACTTTATATGACCTGTACTGTCATATATATACCTAAATATGCTTTTTGGGCCTGTCAGTGTCCCTTTAAGATTCTTGTGGCTACAACCTGAATGAGCCAGTGAAGGCCCACAGGATCAGGGGTAACTATTAGATAGGTGGTCCAACTGGTAGGATCCAGACAGAATCTGGGGGCCTGTAGCCATGAAAAAAATGAAGAGTTGCTGGAGGACCTTGCACACTGATCTGTGAGGGTCTCAGTGGTCAGATCCCCTCCAAATCTAACAAATCTCGAATTCTGTGGATAGGAGGAGATAACTTCTAGCCAGAATACCCCCGTAAGAACCTTTCCTGACTTCCACCTTCCTTGTGAAAGGCAAACATGATACAGTGAGGAACAGAAGTATTTGAACACCCTGCGATTTTGCAAGTTCACCCACTTAGAAATCATGGAGGGGTCTGAAGTTCACATTGTAGGTGAATCCCCACTCAGACAGAATAATTCTCTCTCTCTCTCTCTCTCTCTCTCTCTCTCTCTCTCATTGTTCATAAGTATTTGAACACCTGAGAAACAGCAAGCATTCTGACTCTCAAAGCTCAGTGCCCTTAAAAAGTCGACCTCTACTCCACTCATTAATCTAACTTCGTAGCACCTGTCTGAGCTCTTTAAGGACGCCTGTCCACCCCACAGTCAGTCGCCAACTACTACCATGGGCAAGACCAAAAGACACCAGAGACAAAGTTGTGGACCTCCACAAGGCTGGAAAGGGCTACGGGGCAATTGCCAAGCAGCTTGGTGAACATAGATCAACTGTTGGAGCAATTGTTATAAAATGGAAGAGGCTAAAGACGACTGTCAGTCTCCCTTGGACTGGGGCTCCATGCAAGATCTCACCTCGTGGGGTATTACTGATGATAAGAAAGGTGAGGAATCAGCCCAGAACTACAAGGGAGGAGCTGGTCAGTGACCTAAAGAAAGCTGGGACCAGTTTCAAAGGTCACTGTCAGTAGAACACTACACCATCATGGTTTCAAATCATGCATTGCACTGAAGGTTCCCCTGCTCAAGTCATCACATGTCCAGGCCCATCTGAAGTATACCAATGACCTCAATGATCCAGAGGAGGCATGGGAGAAAGTTATGTGGTCAGACAAGTAGAACTTTTTGGTCTAAACTTCACTCGTCATGAGTGTAGAAAAAAGACAGATGAGATGCATCCCAAGAACACCATCCCTACTGTGAAGCATGGGGGGTGCTTTTCAGCAAAGGGGACAGGACGACTGCACTGTATTAAGGAGAGGATGAATGGGGCATTGAAGATGGGTCGTGGCTGGGTCTTCCAACATGACAACGACCCGAAGCACACAGCCAGGATAACCAAGGAGTGGCTCCGTAAGAAGCATATCAAGGTTCTGAAGTGGCCTAGCCAGTCTCAAGACCTAAATCCAATAGAACATCTTTGGAGGGAGCTGAAATTCTGTGTTGCTCAGCGACAGCCCTGAAACCTGACAGATCTAGAGGAGATCTGTGTGGAGGAGCGGGCCAAAATCCAGTGCAGTGTGCACAAACCTGGTCAAGAACTACAGGAAACGTTTGACCTCTGTAACTGCAAACAAAGGCTTCTGTACCAAATATTAAAGGGGTTCCGCACTTTTTAACTGATGATCTATCCTCTGGACAGATCAGCTTCTGGTCGGCGGGGGTCCGACACCCGGGACCCCCGCCGATCAGCTGTTTGAGAAGGCAGCAGTGCTCCAGCAGCGCCGCGGCCTTCTCACTGTTTACCGCCGGCCCACTGACGTTACGACTAGTATCAACTAGAGTGGGTGGGGCTAAGCTCCATTCAAGTGAACAGAGCTTAGCTCCGCCCACGCTAGTTGATACTAGTCGTGACATCACTGGACCGGAGGTAAACAGTGAGAAGGCCGCAGCGCTGCTGGAGCACTGCTGCCTTCTCAAACAGCTGATCGGCGGGGGTTCCGGGTGTCAGACCCCCGCCAATCAGAAGCTGATGATCTATCCAGAGGATAGATCAGTTAAATGAAAGTGCAGAACCCCTTTAACACTGATTTTTTCAGGTGTTCAAATACTTTTGTTCAGCAGTCCAAGACAAATACATTCTTTAAAAAATCATACAATGTGATTTCCTGAATTTTTAATTTTTTTTTTAATTCTGTCTCTCAAAGTGGGAATTAACCTACAATGTAAATTTCAGACCCCTCCATGATTTCTAAGTGGGAGAACTTGCAAAATTGCAGGGTGTTCAAATACTTGTTCCTCACTGTATATCTCCCCAGTGCTATAAAATATCAGCAACCATACACACACTGCGCCAGTATCAGTCATCAGAAGGGGGTGGTCTCAAAATACACCACCAGGTGAGAGAAAACTTTTTATAGCAGAGTTGCACTCAGTCCTATCCAGTAAGAGTGGCAAAAGGGTGTGGGGGGGGGCGGTGGGTGAAGACTAAAAATATGGTGCTTGCGTCAAACACTAAAGTTTTTCAACATATTTACTAACATAAAAAAAAAAAAAAAAAAAGGGTATGTATGTTGATTTGATCGGGTTTTTAAGAGATGTTGCTAGGTGTGCTAGGTGTGCAGTAGGGTATAAAACCCAAAGATCACACAAGGATCCATTCGGCTACACCCAGACAGGACATAAATTAAGTGGGGGGGGGGGGGGGGGGGGAATAAATAAAATATTATGAGATTCATCATGGAGCAACATTTGGGTCAAAATTCATGTCTCATGTGGATTTTGTAAAGGTTGGCATGGAGAGTCACTCAAATTGGAATGCCGACTGAAAATCTGCAGTTTGTCAATACAAGAGCGGTGATGAGCTTTCAGATTTGGATAAAGTGGAACAAAACTCATTTTGAGAAGTTTCCTCATTATCCATCTACCTGAATAGATGCTGTGCAAGTGCAGGTACGCACAGCCACATTTTGTTTCAGCAGTGTTACTAAAATGTAGATCCCCAGCCCACAGGAGAGAGGCAGGAGAATAGACTGATAACTTGGTCACAACACAGACACCCTTACCTGTAGCGTATGTCGCATTCTTTACACCAAAGGGCTGAACTCTGACATCAAAAGTATTAACGTAGAGGTCATCAGACACCGTGATGGTTTGTTCTTTGTGGCACAGGTATGAACTTCCCAGCGACGCTTCCCACAAGCTCAGGTTGCTGTTTGTTCTTACAGACATACCTGTAACACAATTGAGACCCCACAATGGAACGTGTAAGACATTAGTGTTTGCAACCACAAATAGAAGATAGAAGCGTGCAAAAAAGACGGAGCAGCTAATAGATAGATAACGCAGGTACTTGCCTGAAGCGTTCACGAGAGTGACATTAACCTCTTGAAGATAAAAGTTCTTATTTTTCTGTAGGTTGTAGAAAAAAAACTTAGATCAGTAACCAATGGTAACACAACAAGTGTATTAATCCCCCAGTGTAACTGAACGTGCATTTTTGCAGCGGGTTTGGTCAAATGGACATAAATTTCCTTCCAATGGATGGCACAGGTACAAAAGCCGTGTCTGTGCCATTCACAGAAGGAGATAACAGTGACTGCAGGATCTAAAAAGGTTTGACAGGGCAACTAACAAGCCCTATACCCCTGGAAAGTGATCGCTGGGTGCCAAAGGTGCTGTGGCAGCCAGAGGGCCTTATACTAGCCCCCATGGCTGCCATCTGAGCATTAGGCCCTGCCAATAGGATACCTGTGTTTCTGAAAAGGTATAATAAAATCTCATAAAATAAAATCTATTAAAAATGCTTTAACCACTTCCTGACACATCCTTCCAGACACCATATCATGTTCAAACAGTGAATATAAAATAAGGGGGGCAGGGAATTGGCATATAATAGCGATTCCCAACCAGTGTGCCTCCAGCTGTTGGCATGCAGGGAGTTGTAGTTTTGCAACAGCTGGAGGCACACTGGTTGGGAAACACTGTTATATGCCCATTAATTAAACCCTTGTACAAAGGAAAAGTAAAGCAGTTGTCCAAAGCAAACAAATTCAAGCTTTAATTTCAAAGTGTCCACATTTACCTATGCAAACAGAAAAAATGGCTCTTGGAACATCGGGAGTAAAAAAAAAAAAAAAAAATGGTCTACGGTGCCAATAGGTTAGAGCCAATACAGGCAGCTCTGTATGACTGAATACTACACAGTCAAGACACATTATTATGACCACTTCCTACTTTCGATGCAGTCATGTGGTGAGCTGGCTTGGTGGGTATATACGGTGTGGATAGGCTGTCTGCACATATATTCCTTGCTTCGGTCATGGGCAATAGGGACAATTTATCCAAGTTGCCAAAAGGGATGATTATTGGCGTTCGAGCCAAGGCTGGCAGTATTAGGCCTCATGCACACGACCGTTGTGTGCATCCGTGGCCGTTGTGCCGTTTTCAGTTTTTTTTTCGCTGACCCATTGACTTTCAATGGGTCCGTGGGAGAGAGAGAAAGAGAAAAAAACAAAAAACAAAAAACAAAAAAAAAAAAAAAAAAAAAACGGAAAATGCACCGTTTGGCAGCCGCATCCGTGATCCGTGTTTCCTGGCCGTGAAAAAAGGAGATTTTTGTATAACTTACCAGTTAAATCTCTTTCTCGCTCTTCCTTGGGGGACACAGACCTTGGGTATAGCTCAGCTCCCTAGGAGGCGTGACACTAAGTAAAACTGTTAAGCCCCTCCTCCATCAGCTATACCCTCAGCCTGGAGATAGAGGCTACCAGTTGCGTGTCCAAGTAGTGAAAGGATAACAACCAATAACGGAAACAACCAGCCAGCAACCCAACGGGGCGCCAGACCATAACCCTGTAACCAAACACAGAAGGGTGGGTGCTGTGTCCCCCAAGGAAGAGCGAGAAAGAGATTTAACTGGTAAGTTATACAAAAATCTCCTTTTCTCGCCCATTTTCCTTGGGGGACACAGACCTTGGGACGTTCAAGAGCAGTCCAAGAAGGGAGGGACCACAAACCCAAGGCGGACCACCACCAGAGCATCAGGAAACCGCTGCCTGCAAAACCAGGCGGCCCAAAGCAGCATCCGCTGATGCATGCGTATGCACCCTATAGAACTTTGTGAAAGTGTGCAGAGAGGACCAAGTGGCTGCTTTGCACAACTGTTCAGCCGAGGCCCGATGCCTCTGCGCCCAGGAAGCTCCGACTGCTCTGGTGGAATGAGCAGTGACGCCGAAAGGCGGAGGTCTGCCCTTGGCTCGATAAGCCTCAGACACCGCCAGTTTAATGAAACGGGCAATAGCCACCTTGGAGACCGCCAACCCTCTGCGCGAACCCTCCGGAACCACAAACAGGGAGTCCGTGCGCCGAAAGGACCCGGTGACCTCCAAGTAAATCCTCAACGCCCTGACCACATCCAGACGGTGCAGTTCCCGTTCTCTGGGGTGGGAAGGAGAGGGACAGAGCGACGGAAGGACGATGTCCTCATTGATGTGAAAGGCGGAGACCACCTTTGGCAGGAAAGTCGGGACAGGCCGAAGCACAACCTTATCCTGGTGGAAGATCAGGAAAGGTTCGGAGCAAGAAAGAGCCGCTAACTCCGACACCCGTCGGAGAGACGCGACGGCCACAAGAAAGATGACCTTGCAGGACAGAAGGCGAAGGGAGACCTCCCGTAAAGGCTCGAAGGGGGCTGATTGGAGCGCCGAGAGCACCACATTCAGGTCCCAGGAAGGAACTGGAGGGCGGTACGGCGGAACAGAGTGAGCCACCCCTTGTAAGAAGGTCTTAATTGGCCCTAGAGGGGCCAGGGGACGCTGGAGAAGAATAGACAGCGCCGAAATCTGACCCTTCAGAGAACTGAGGCACAGCCCCAGGTCCAGACCCGACTGGAGGAAGGACAGGATTGTGGGAAGAGAAAACCGGAGAGGTGGGATGCTCCGGGACTCACAGAACCCCAGATAGGACCTCCAAACCCGATAGTAGATCCTAGAGGATACGGGCTTACGAGCCCGGATCATGGTGCGGACTACGTCCGCGGAGAAACCCCGTCGCGTTAAGACGGCGGTCTCAATAGCCACGCCGTCAAACGTAGCGAGCCTAAATGCTCGTGGAAGATCGGTCCCTGAGAGAGAAGGTCTTCCCTGGAGGGCAGTGGCCACGGTGCGTCTGCCAACAGCAACATTAGGTCGGCGTACCAAGACCGGCGGGGCCAATCCGGGGCGATTAGAATCGCGGGGACGCCCTCTGCCGCGATCCTCCGAAGAACCCGTGGCAGGAGGGGAAAAGGAGGAAAGACGTACAGAAGGGAGAATTCGCGCCACGGAAGGACGAGCGCGTCGGCGCCGTATGCCTTTGGGTCCCGTGCCCTGGCCAGGTATAGGGGGACCTTGTGGTTGAATTTGGAGGCCATGAGGTCCACGTCGGGGCGACCCCAGCGAAGACAAAGGGCTTCGAACACCTCTGGGTGCAGGGACCATTCTCCCGGGTCGATGGTGGACCGGCTGAGGAAATCCGCCGCCCAGTTGTCCACCCCCGGGATGTAAATCGCAGATAAGGCCGGCACGTGCGTCTCCGCCCAGAGGAGAATGAGGGTCACCTCTTGCATCGCTGCGAGTGCCTCCCTGATGGTTTATGTATGCCACAGCCGTGGCATTGTCCGATTGGATCCGAACAGGGTGGCCCCTCAGCAGATGGGTCCAGTGTCTGAGGGACAGAAGAATCGCCCTCAGTTCCAGAATATTGATTGGAAGTCTGGACTCCGATAGAGACCAAACGCCCTGGACGGACCGGGGAGGGAAAACCCCCCCCACCCCTGTAAGCTGGCATCTGTGGTAATCACCAGCCAGTTCAGTGGAAGGAAGGACTTCCCCCTTAGAGGGATATGCAACCACCAGCCGAGGGAAGCCCGAGCCAGGGGAGGCAGAAGAAAGGTCCTGTCCAGACTCCTCGGTGATTTGTCCCAGGCCGACAGAATTGCCCTCTGAAAGGTGCGGGATCGGAATTGTGCGAACGGCACCGCTTCGAAACAGGCAACCATCTTTCCTAACAACCGCATGCTGGATCTGAGGGAAGGGCGGTGATGACGGAGGAGACTGCGAACCGACCCGCGAAGGGCCAGACGCTTGTCCGACGGAAGGCGGACCTCCGCCAACTCTGTATCCAGGAGCATCCCCAGGAAGATCAGCCGTCTGGAGGGGGTAAGGGAAGATTTGGGGTGGTTGATAATCCAACCGAACCGCGTCAGGGTCTCCAGAGTGAGTTCCACACTGCGGGATGTCTGAGAGAAGGAGGGTGCCTTGACCAGGATGTCGTCCAAGTATGGGAGAAGAAAAACACTTCTTGAACGTAGAAGGGCCAAGACAGGGGCCAGGACCTTGGTGAACACTCGAGGAGCCGTCGCCAGACCAAAGGGAAGGGCGACGAATTGGAAGTGATCGTCCCCCACCGCGAAGCGCAGGAAGCGGTGATGACATGGAGCAACCGGAACGTGGAGGTATGCATCCTGAATGTCGATTGAGGCCATGAAATCCCCTCTTTCCAGGGAGGCCACTGCGGACCTGAGAGACTCCATCCGGAATCTCTGCAGTCGGAGAAAACGGTTCAGGCGTTTTAGGTCCAAGATCGGACGCACTGAGCCTTCCTTCTTGGGAACCACAAAGAGGTTCGAGTAGAACCCCCTGAACCTTTCCGTCGGAGGCACGGGGGCGACGACACCCTTGTCCATTAGAGAGTGAATGGCCGCGAAGAAGGCGGCCACTCGTACGGGATCTCGCGGAGGACGGGATCGGAAGAAACGGTCCGGCGGAATGGACGCAAATTCGATTTTGTATCCGCAAGATACAATCTCGAGCGCCCATGCGTCTGAGATGTGGGCCCGCCATACGTTCCTGAATAGGAGAAGGCGGCCCCTGTTTGGGGCGGAGAAAGGACACGCCGGCCTGTTCAGAGCTGGGGGGGTCATCGTGTAGCTGAAAGGTATCACGGATGCTAGTGACAAGATGCCCCACCGCGGACGCCAATTTGGATGGAAGCTCTGAGTCCATGTCCACGTCCGAATCCGCCAGTTCTCCCTCAGAAAGCGTATCCCTTTGAGAGGATAGACTTGACTGAGCTCGCACGCATGGCGGAGAGAGCGAAGCATCTGGAGAAGATGTGCGCTCAACCCTTGAACGTTTCTGAGTATGCCGGGCCCTGGAAGATTCGCTGGGAGGCAGGGAACCAGTGGGGGCGGCAGAAACGGTAGTCCCAGCGGGTGCGACAGGGATTGTGGCAGCCTGCGGGAGAGGCGGTCTATCCACAAGACGGCCCACTACGTGTGTAAGGCTTTCCACCGCCTGAGACAGAGACCTAGCCCAGTCAGGGGGTTCAGAGGCACCGGGGGGCGCAGCGGGAAGTGGGCCCTGCACCGGGGCCTGACATGCAAGGCAATGCGGCTCAGATTGCCCACGCGGAAAAAGTTCCTTACAGGCGGTACAGGCATGGTACCAGGGTTTGGGGGCACCTGTGGGATCTGACATGCTGAAGTGTGGTTGTACTCTAATATAGAGACCACAAAGGGTTATAGCAGCTATGACCAGGAGGGTTAGGAGAGGGTTAACTGTCCTACCAGTGCCTCAGAAGAACGTCAGGAGATGGCCCAGATCAGCAGCAGCAGAGAAGCAGTGAACAGCAGTGAGCAGCAGAGAGCGCCCACAGAAGCCGAGCGATGTACACAGGAGGTTAGAGTCCCCCACCGTGTCCCAGCTTCCTGTCAGGAGTGAGGAAGCGCGGGAAACCTCAGCAGAAAGCGCGGGGAACAAGCTCCGCCCCCTCCAGCGCTTGAAATGTCTCCTGTGAAGGAGAACGTAGCTCCGCCCCCAAAATGACGCGCGGGTAAGCCCCGCCCCCTGCCGGGACCGCTAAGCCCCGCCCCCCGTTCTCGGCGGGGAGAGAGAGAAGAGAAAAATGGAGTCAGCCCCGAATGAGGGGGAGGGGAGAAAGATAGCAGCGTGGGGGGGAACGGCGTGGGGGTGCTGAGGATGCTGCTGTGCTGCATTGTCCTGCAGATGAGCGCTCAGAATGAGCGACCACGGGTGCCCCCCTTACCCAGAGGGGTAGATGCTGCAGATAGGGACGGGGTATGGGCTGGAATAGCCATCTCACCGTCCGACGTCTTCACCCTCAGTCCTTTCCAGCAGGGTCGCCCCTTCAGCCACTGGCACCGCAGTGGCAGGAAGCTGGAAGAGGGGCTTGGCGTGCGGGCGACCCCCTAGCTGGCGGGATGTAGGGGAGCCATTGCTGCCCAGATCCTCCTATTGCTTCTGTGGGGGAGGCAGCAGTGCAGATAAGTTGGCACTGGCGCAGCTCAACCCCGGGAGAGCAGAGAGGTCTAATGCGTCTCTGGTATCCCTAGGAAAAAATAAAATAACAAAATTAGAAGAAAAAGTAAAAATAACAAGGAGAAAACAGCCCTGCAGTAGCAGGGAGTGTCTTGCCTCCTTGGACACTAAGCTAAAACTGGTAGCCTCTATCTCCAGGCTGAGGGTATAGCTGATGGAGGAGGGGCTTAACAGTTTTACTTAGTGTCACGCCTCCTAGGGAGCTGAGCTATACCCAAGGTCTGTGTCCCCCAAGGAAAATGGGCGAGAAAATATGACCTGTCCTATTTTTTT
This sequence comes from Bufo gargarizans, assembly GCF_014858855.1. Taxonomy (NCBI): domain Eukaryota; kingdom Metazoa; phylum Chordata; class Amphibia; order Anura; family Bufonidae; genus Bufo; species Bufo gargarizans. The sequence goes on from NC_058088.1 coordinate 102,892,969, forward strand.
CACGGCCAACGGTTCACGGACCCATTCAAGTCAATGGGTCCGTGAAAAATCACGGATGCACACAAGATTGTCATCCGCATCCGTGATCCGTGTCAGTTTTTTCCTATCATTTCAATGGCAAACTTGACTTACTTTTTTTTTTCATTTTTCATGTCCGTGGATCCTCCAAAAAACAAGGAAGACCCACGGACGAAAAAACGGTCACGATCATGGACCTACGGACCCCGTTTTTGCGGACCTTAAAAAAAAAAAAAACGGTCGTGTGCATGAGGCCTTACTGAAACTGCAGTCAGGAACTGTTCTCGTGATGCTGTGGAGACAGTGTATGGTAAGTGGACAAACCATTGTGAATAAGCGACATTGAAAGAGGTGAACATCGCTTAAGAAGGTGCGTGAGACAGGACCGACAGGCTACAGTAGAGCAGCTTACCATGAAAATGAATCAGGGGGCTACCGTTTGTGTCCAAGATACTTCACGAACCCTACTGCATATAGGGCTCCGAAGCAAACAGTTGGTCACCGCAGCTCTAACAAGGTTGCATTGGTTAAAAAGCTTCAGTTTTTTGCAGCAGTGTCAGAATTGGACCTCCACTGATTGGCAAAGGGTTGCCTTCTCTGACAAGTCACATTTTATGCTTCAAAGAATGGACGGTTGTTAGTGTGTCAGGCATGAAAAATCAGTGATCACACTGTGCCATTGCTGGAATAACACAAGCTGGTAGTGGCAGCGTTATGGTTTGTGGCATACTCTGGGCACAATCATCCATGTGGAAGGCACTCTACTAATTTGGGTATCCTTGTAGATCACGTACAGGAAGTGTCCAACATTGGCTGGAAAAGCATGACCAAGCCTTTCAAGTACTACCCTGGCCCCCCGATTCCTCAGACTTTAACCCAATTAAGCATCTGTGGGACCACCTTGTTAGTCATGTTCACTCTATGGATCCTCCTCCACGCACCCTCCAGCAGCTGTGGGATGCACGGCAGTCAGCATGGCTCCTGATACCAGTGACAACCTACCAGGACCTTATTGAGTCACTCCCAGCTGCTGTCCATGCTGCACATGGCGGTTATGCTGCATATTAGCTGGTGGTCATAATAATGTGACTCGACTGTGTATAAAGTAGACTGGAAAATACAAAATCAGGTACTTTCATGTCGAAATAAAGAATCGCCTCTTCATAAAGCAAGGGAAATATCGCTCAAATACTTACAACCAAGAAAAGAAATTCCACAATAGTGCCATTGTCGTTGAGCCTCAGAAGAGCACTGTCGTTGCCACAGCTTCCAGAACTATTGGTATTTTTAGGATCAATATTAAGTGGGGTCCAGACAGTCTAGAGAGACCGAAACACAAAAATCAGTCTGTGAAAAAGAGTAATTTAGTCAGAATGTCTTAAAGGAACACACCAGGCAATAGTTATATAGGGTGTTAAGCCCAGTGTGTGCCTAGTATTGCTAAGGGCCATCCGTCTCCTATTAGAAAAGAGGAGGTGGGCTGTGCAGACACTGTGCTTCCCTGGGAGACAGAAGGCTGGGCACAGGAGTCTTAGGAGTTAAAATTGCATAGAAAGGGGGAATATAAATGTAATCTAATGCTCCGTTACATTCACTGACCTGCGATAATTCATGAAGCAGCCGCTGGAAGTAGAAGCACTGCACAGTGAGCCGGCTGCTACATGAATTATCACAGGGATCGCAGGTCAGTGAATGTAACGGAGCATTAGATTGCATAGAAAAGGGGAACATAAATGTAATTTTAACTCCTAAGACTCCTGTGCCCAGCCTACTCTCTCCCAGGGAAGCACGGGAGGCGGAAGCCGTGTCTGCACAGCCCATCTCCCCTTTTCTAGTAGGAGACGGATGGCCCTTAGCAATGTTCTCATTTGAAGAGTGCTGCTAAGGACCATTTCAGCCCCAGTTTTCTACCAAAAATAAACATTTTGGCTAAATAAAGTCTATTGCAAAATGGTTACTTATCACTTGCCCTACACTTAAGCAAAAATAAAAAATAAAACATGACAGTTATCCTTTAAAAGGTTTTTTGTTTATTTTCTCATTTGATACTGCCCCTGCATAATTATAATAAATCTGGGATAACTCCTTTAATCTCTCCTCCAGAAGGGAAAAAAACAAAAAAAAAAACACACACCTATCTGGGCAGTAAAAAGCCTATATAGGGTCTGACTCAGCAGCTACATGAAAGAGTAGATGAAGAATAGTAGTAATCAACTGAAGACATTATAGAAAGTCCCGGAGGCTTACATTGGTTCCAAACTGAACACTTGGCCAGTGACAAGACGACGCAACTCTTCAAACTAGTGAGCAATATTCTTACCTTTCCATCAACAAGCAGAGTGGCATTAAGCTGCAGACCCATGGAAGCCAGGAGACATGTCTCTGTCCCATTTAAAACCGTATAGTTGCCGATGGTGGGATTATCCACAGGTTTTGTGGTTGGTGTTGGGGTGGTTGATGGCGTGTTAGGTGTAGTTATATTAGGAGTAACTGGAGCTTGGGTCGTTGAGGCATCCGCGCTGCAATGAAACTCTGAAATGAAGTGAGAACAACCATCTTATTTAAGAGTAATCCAGGTTGCCATCCCCACATACATTCATAACAGCTTAAAGAGGTTCTCCAGGATTTACAAATTGATGACCTATCCTCAATGGGGCAGAGTTGCACCTGGGCCATGTGACCGCTGAACGTGAAGTTACATGGCCTAGGAGGAGTCCTAAGCACTCAGGGAGTCGGACCCCCACCGATCAGATATTGATGTCCTATCAATATGTAAATCCCAGACAACCCCTTTAAGAGCATCTGGCGGCAAATGTCATTCTCAATACTAATAATTCCAAATTAGAAAGTCAGCACTGCTCTTCAAGTACTGTTTCCGTTATATATTTTAGCTTTCAAGCATACGTACATCAGTAGTGCCCACACTTAAAGGGCTTCTGTAACCCCAGTGCTCCAGACAAAAAAAAATACCTAGTAGCCATTGGCTCCTGAACTGAAAAATTTAGGAGCCAAATCAAATCAAAGTTTTGGTATCGTGACAACGCTACTCCAATCAGATGGGCATAGGGTTGTTTTGATACCAAAATTTTGATTCGCTTTCGTCACCATAAAAAAGTATTGCAATACTCAATACCACGCAAAAAATAAAAAAAAATAAAAACACCAAAGAAATTTGCGTGCATTTCGCATTTTATGAAACATTCAGCCCATAATAGAACAGTCCTATCCTATTTTTTGGGGTGACAAGGTGACTAAAAAAATGGCGAATGCTCACCGCATAGGAGATATTTTTTAATAATTTAATAGTTTGGACAGCGCTGTGTAATATGTTTATTTATTTATTGTTTATATATTTTATATGTAAAATTGGGAAAGGGGGGGGGATTTAAAATATTTTAGGGTACTTTCACACTAGCGTTTTTCTTTTCCGGCACCGAGTTCCGTCACAGGGGCTCTATACCGGAAAAGAACTGATCAGGCATATCCCCCTGCATTCTGAATGGAGAGCGATCCGCTCAGGATGCATCAGGACGTCTTCAGTTCAGTCAGTTTAATTGATCAGGCAAAAGAGAAAACCACAGCATGTTACGGTTTTATCTCCGGCGAAAAAAAAAAATGAAGATTTGCCTGAATGCCGGATCCAGCATTTTTTCCCATAGGAATGTATTAGTGCCGGATCTGGCATTCAAAATACCGGAATGCACCCGCACTAAATCCGGACCCATTCACTTCTATAGGGCTGTGCACATGAGGGGTGATTTTCACACATCACTTGTGCGTTGCGTGAAAATCGCAGCATGTTCTATGTTGTGTGTTTTTCACGCAACGCAGGCCCCATAGAAGCTAATGGGGCTGCGTGAAAATCGCAAGCATCCGCAAGCAAGTGAGGATGCGGTGCGATTTTCACTCATGGTTGCTAAGATGAAAGTCTATTCCCTGTATTATTTTCCCTTATAATATGGTTCTAAGGGAAAATAATAGCATTCTTTAATACAGAATGCATAGTAGAAGGTCAATATAATAAACATTGGTGGCGCAGTGCGCACCCCCCCCCCCCCATATAATAAACATTGGTGGCGCAGTGCGCGCACCCCGCCCCCCCCCCCCAACACCCCAGTTGGTGTGCCCCCCCCTCAATATAATAACATTTGTGGCGCAGTGTGCACCCCCCCCCCCCCCCCCCCCATATAAGAAACATTGGTGGTGCAGTGTGCCCCCTCAATATAATAAACATTGGTGGCGCAGTCTCTAACTAAGTCGGATCTTTAGTTCTTTTCACCTGTGACTCATTTGATTCCTTCTCCCTGTACCAGTCAGTGACTCAGAGCTGCTAGTGCTTGGCTTGCCTCAGCTCTGATTGGTTGGTGGGCGGGGAGGGGAGGAGCTGGCAGAAGCAGCTTCCACTCTAGGATCAGATTACACTCCTCCCCAGCCCCTCCCCTCCCTGCTGCCAGCGTCTCTGCTGTTTTGTGCTGTGACGGAGCCGACTCAGACTGAGGAGAACATCGGCGGCGGCGGGGCAGAGAACTATCAGCTCCTGTGCCCGCCGCTGTTCTACTACAGAGCTGCCGCGGAGGGTCTAGTCGCAAATGGCGACATGACTAAAAAGTCGCGATTTGTGAAATCTAAGTCGCATTGGCGACCATTTTGGTCACCATCTGGAGCCCTGCACCCCACTAAACAGTTTATGCCTACATAATCTAATAATTTTGGTTCAGTAGATTGTGTTAAAAACGTACTTTTAAAATATGCAAATTACCTTGCTACCAGCAAGTAGGGCGGCTACTTGCTGGTAGCAGCCGCATCCTCCAATCCTAAAGACGCCCCCTCCTCATGTTGATTGACAGGGCCAGTGAACGGGATCGTCCTCTGGCTTGCCCTGTCTGCTATCAAGATCTCGCGCCTGCGCCGTAACGGTATTCAGTCGGCGCAGGCGCACTGAGAGGCGGACGCTCGCTCGGCCGCTCCATCCTCAATGCGCCTGCGCAGATGACGTCATCAAGGCACCTACTCAAATATACAGATACTTATATATGACACGTATATAAATATCTGTATATATATATCTGAGATATAGAGAATATGAATATATTCTCATTCAAAGAGTTTTCTTTATTTTCATAACTATGAAAATTGTAGATTTACACTGAAGGCATCAAAACTATGAATTAACACATGTGGAATTATATACATAACAAAAAAGTGTGAAACAACTGAAAATATGTAATATTCTAGGATCTTCAAAGTAGCCACCTTTTGCTTTGATTACTGCTTTGCACACTCTTGGCATTCTCTTGATGAGCTTCAAGGGGTAGTCACTTGAAATGGTTTTCACTTCACAGGTGTGCCCTGTCAGGTTTAATAAGTGGGATTTCTTGCCTTATAAATGGGGTTGGGACCATCAGTTGCGTTGGAGAAGTCAGGTGGATACACAGCTGATAGTCCTACTATCAGGACTGTTAGAATTTGTATTATGGCAAGAAAAAAGCAGCTAAGTAAAGAAAAACGAGTGGCCATCATTACTTTAAGAAATGAAGGTCAGTCAGTCCAAAAAATTGGGAATACTTTGAAAGTGTCCCCAAGTGCAGTCACAAAAACCATCAAGCACTACAAAGAAACTGTCTCACATGCGGACCGCCCCAGGAAAGGAAGACCAAGAGTCACCTCTGCTGCGGAGGATAAGTTCATCCGAGTCACCAGCCTCAGAAATCGCAGGTTAACAGCAGCTCAGATTAGAGACCAGGTCAATGCCACACAGAGTTCTAGCAGCAGACACATCTCTAGAACAACTGTTAAGAGGAGACTGTGTGAATCAGGCCTTCATGGTAGAATATCTGCTAGGAAACCACTGCTAAGGACAGGCAACAAGCAGAAGAGACTTGTTTGGGCTAAAGAACACAAGGAATGGACATTAGACCAGTGGAAATCTGTGCTTTGGTCTGATGAGTCCAAATTTGAGATCTTTGGTTCCAACCATGTCTTTGTGCGACGCAGAAAAGGTGAATGAATGGACTCTACATGCCTGGTTCCCACCGTGAAGCATGGAGGAGGAGGTGTGATGGTGTGGGGGTGCTTTGCTGATGACACTGTTGGGGATTTATTCAGAATTGAAGGCATACTGAACCAGCATAGTTACCACAGCATCTTGCAGCACATGCTATTCCATCCGGTTTGCGTTTAGTTGGACCATCATTTATTTTTCAACAAGACAATCACCCCAAACACACCTCCAGGCTGTGTAAGGGCTATTTGACCATGAAGGAGAGTGATGGGGTGCTGCGCCAGATGACCTGGCCTCCACAGTCACCGGACCTGAACCCAATCGAGATTGTTTGGGGTGAGCTGGACCGCAGAGTGAAGGCAAAAGGGCCAACAAGTGCTAAGCATTTCTGGGAACTCCTTCAAGACTGTTGGAAGACCATTTCAGGTGACTACCTCTTGAAGCTCATCAAGAGAATGCCAAGAGTGTGCAAAGCAGTAATCAAAGCAAAAGGTGGCTACTTTGCAGAACCTAGAATATGTCAAATTTTCTGTTGTTTCACTTTTTTGTTATGTATACAATTCCACATGTGTTAATTTATAGTTTTGATGCCTTCAGTGTGAATCTACAATTTTCATAGTCATGAAAATAAAGAAAACTCTTTGAATGAGAAGATGTGTCCAAACTTTTGGTCTGTACTGTATATCGCATACACAAATTATATATATATATATATATATATATATATATATATATATATATATATATATATATATATATATATATATATATCTCTCTCTATCTCAAATACATATATGACATATATACAGATATTTATATACGTGTCATATGTAAGTATCTGTATATTTATTGAGTAGGTGCTTATTAACCACTTCAGCCCCGCTAGGTGAAACCCCCTTCATGACCAGAGCACTTTTTACACTTCGGCACTACACTACTTTCACCGTTTATCGCTCGGTCATGCAACTTACCACCCAAATGAATTTTACCTCCTTTTCTTCTCACTAATAGAGCTTTCATTTGGTGGTATTTCATTGCTGCTGGCATTTTTACTTTTTTTGTTATTAATCAAAATGTAACGATTTTTTTGCAAAAAAATGAAATTTTTCACTTTCAGCTGTAAAATTTTGCAAAAAAAACGACATCCATATATAAATTTTTCGCCAAATTTATTGTTCTACATGTCTTTGATAAAAAAAAAAATGTTTGGGCAAAAAAAAAAAATGGTTTGGGTAAAAGTTATAGCATTTACAAACTATGGTACAAAAATGTGAATTTCCGCTTTTTGAAACAGCTCTGACTTTCTGAGCACCTGTCATGTTTCCTGAGGTTCTACAATGCCCAAACAGTAGAAAACCCCCACAAATGACCCCATTTCGGAAAGTAGACACCCTAAGGTATTCGCTGATGGGCATAGTGAGTTCATAGAACTTTTATTTTTTGTCACAAGTTAGCGGAAAATGATGATGATTTTATTTTTTTTATTTTTTCTTACAAAGTCTCATATTCCACTAACTTGCGACAAAAAATAAAAAATTCTAGGAACTCGCCATGCCCCTCACGGAATACCTTGGGGTGTCTTCTTTCCAAAATGGGGTCACTTGTGGGGTAGTTATACTGCCCTGGCAATTTAGGGGCCCAAATGTGTGAGAAGAACTTTGCAATCAAAATGTGTAAAAAATGACCGGTGAAATCCAAAAGGTGCACTTTGGAATATGCGCCCCTTTGCCCACCTTGGCAGCAAAAAAGTGTGACATGTGGTATCGCCGTACTCAGGAGAAGTTGGGCAATGTGTTTTGGGGTGTCATTTTACATATACCCATGCTGGGTGAGAAAAATATCTTGGCAAAAGACAACTTTTCCCATTTTTTTATACAAAGTTGGCATTTGACCAAGATATTTTTCTCACCCAGCATGGGTATATGTAAAATGACACCCCAAAACACATTGCCCAACTTCTCCTGAGTACGGCGATACCAGATGTGTGACACTTTTTTGCAGCCTAGATGCGCAAAGGGGCCCAAATTCCTTTTAGGAGGGCATTTTTAGACATTTGGATCCCAGACTTCTTCTCACACTTTCGGGCCCCTAAAAAGCCAGGGCAGTATAAATACCCCACATGTGACCCCACTTTGGAAAGAAGACACCCCAAGGTATTCAATGAGGGGCCTGGCGAGTTCCTAGAATTTTTTTTTTTTTTGCATAAGTAAGCGGATATTGATTTTTTATTTTTTTTTCTCTCACAAAGTCTCACTTTCCGCTAACTTAGGACAAAAATTTCAATCTTTCATGGACTCAATATGCCCCTCACGGAATACCTTGGGGTGTCTTCTTTCCGAAATGGGGTCACATGTGGGGTATTTATACTGCCCTGGCTTTTTAGGGGCCCTAAAGCGTGAGAAGAAGTCTGGAATATAAATGTCTAAAAATGTTTACGCATTTGGATTCCGTGAGGGGTATGGTGCGTCCATGTGAGATTTTATTTTTTGACACAAGTTAGTAGAATATGAGACTTTGTAAGAAAAAACAAACAAAAAATTTCCGCTAACTTGTGCCAAAAAAAATGTCTGAATGGAGCCTTACCAGGGGGGGGTGATCAATGACAGGGGGGTGATCACCCATATAGACTCCCTGATCACCCCCCTGTCATTGATCACCCCCCCTGTAAGGCTCCATTCAGACATCCGCATGATTTTTTACGGATCCATGGATACATGGATCGGATCCACAAAACGCATGCGGACGTCTGAATGGAGCCTTACAGGGGGGTTATCAATGACAGGGGGTGATCAGGGTAATCAGGGTGATCACCCCCCTGTCACTGATCACCCCCCCTGTAAGGCTCCATTCAGACATCCGCATGATTTTTTACGGATCCATGGATCGGATCCACAGAACGTATGCGGACGTCTGAATGGAGCCTTACAGGGGGGTGATCAATGACAGGGGGGTGATCAGGGCGTGTATATGGGTGATCACCCGCCTGTCATTGATCACCCCCCTGTAAGGCTCCATTCAGACGTCCGTATGCTTTTTGCGGATCCGATCCATGTATCCGTGGATCCGTAAAAATCATACGGACGTCTGAACGGAGCCTGACAGGGGGGTGATCAATGACAGGGCGGTGATCAATGACAGGGGGGTGATCAGGGAGTTTATATGGGGTGATCATGGGTGGGGGGGGGGGGGGGGGGGGGGGTGTAGTGTAGTGTGGTGTTTGGTGCGACTGTACTGACCTACCTGAGTCCTCTGGTGGTCGATCCTAACAAAAGGGACCACCAGAGGACCAGGTAGGAGGTATATTAGACGCTGTTATGAAAAAGGAGATTTTTGTGAAACTCACCTGTAAAATCTTTTTCTCGTCTTTTCCATTGGGGGACACAGACCATGGGTATAGCTTAGAGGTATTAGTAGGAGGGACACTATGCAAATGAAAGAGCTCCTCCTCCTCGGGCTATACCCCCAGACTCCACCAGGAGGAACTCAGGCGTTGCACAAGCAGTAGGAGAAGGCGCAAGAAAAAATCATGGAAACCATCGGACCAAGCCATAAGGTCCAACCAGAAACAGAAAAACTGAACTAAAGACCCCTCCTGCAACAGGAATAATGGGTGGGAGCTGTGTCCCCCAATGGAAAAGACGAGAAAAAGATTTTACAGGTGAGTTTCACAAAAATCTCCTTTTCTCGTGCTTTTTTCCATTGGGGGACACAGACCATGGGACGTCCAAAAGCAGTCCATGGGGTGGGAAAAAATATCAGCACCGCCAGGAGGAACGCCCCAACGGTCAAACAGGAACCACAGCCTGCAAAACCCTGCGGCCAAAGCCGCATCAGCCGAAGCCAGTGAATGCAACTGACAAAAATTTGCAAAGGTATGCAAGGACGACCAGGTGGCCGCCGTACACAGCTGAGACGCAGAGGCACGACTGCGTCTTGCCCAGGAAGCCCCCTCCGCCCCAATGGAGTGAGCGGCAATTCTAGCCGGGGGAACTCCACCACAAGTGTGACAAGCCGCGGAAATAGCCAAGCAGATCCAGAGCGCCAAGAACGGCGGACGGAAGCAGTAGCCGCGAGACACCTTCAGGACCCGTACAACATCCAGGGAATGCAGAGTGCGTTCCTTGGGGTTAGCCGGAGAAGGACAAAAGGAAGGCAGGACAAGATCCTCATCAAGGCGGAAGGGAGAGACCACCCTGGGCAAAAAGAAGGGGACTGGACGGAGCACAACTTAATCCTGGTGGAAAACCAGAAAGGCTCCTGACAGGAAAGAGCGGCCAGCTTCGACACCAGTCTGACTTAAAAGCTCGTGATGGGACGTGAACTCACAGCCACTGCATAATAGCCCAGAACTTTAATCACTACGCTATGTAGCTGTATCAGAAGCTATGGTCACAAGGAAGTCCAGATGAGAACAGTCAGAGAGACCCTCCTCAAAGGCTCGAAGTGGGCCGACTGCAGAGCGCGCAGAACCAAATTGAGATCCCAAGGAGACAAAGGGGGAACATACGGGGAACCGAATGCGCCACCCCCGAAGAAAGGTCACCACCAGACCCTTAAGAGCAAGGGACCTCTGACGGCCCGCGCCGAAACCTGACCTTACAGGGAACTAAGCGACAGTCCCTGCACAAGCCCAGACTGAAGAAAAGACAGTACCATCAAGATGGAAAACCGAAGGGGAGGGAACCCCGAACCCTCAAAAAAGGATAGGAAGGCCATCCAGGTACGATAGTAAATCCGGGAGGAAGAAGACTTCCCCGGACTGATCATGGTCCTAACCACTGAATCCGAGAACCCCATCTTTATCAGGATGGCGGTTTCAACAGTCACGCCGGTAAACGAAGAGACCGCAAATTCCGGTGGAAGAACGGGCCCCTGAGACAGTAGGTCCTGTCCGTCGGGAAGAGGCCATGGGGCGTCCGCCAGCAACCGAGCCACGTCCGAAAAACCACGCGCGGCGAGGCCACTCTGGGGTGATGAGAACGGTCGGAGTCCCTTCCGCCTCGAACTGGCGTAGACCCTTTGGTAGGAGAGGAAAACAGAGGAGGCTGAAGTCCTGCCACGGAGACACCTGCGCATCCATCCGTACGCCTCCGGATCTCGGGCGCGAGCCAGGACCACTGGGATCTTGTTGTTGAACCCGGACGCCATTAAGTCCACATCCGGACGGTCCCATCTGTGGCAGATTTCTTCGAACCCTTCTGGATGCAGAGACCACTCGCTTGGATCCACCGTGTTGTGGCTTAGAAAGTCCGCTGTCCAGTTGTCCACTCCTGGAATGCAAACTGCTGACAACACCGGAACGTGCGTCTCCGCCCACGTCAGAATTCTCTTCACCTCCTGCATCACCATCCGGCTGCGGGTCCCGCCCTGATGGTCGATATAGGCCACGGCCGCGGCATTGCCCGTTTGAACCCGCACTGGGAGGCCCGCAAGGAGAGAGGTCCAATAGGAGAGAGAGAGCGGAAAAAAATCGCCCTCAGTTCCAGAAAGTTGATTGGAAGGCGAGACTCTGCCGCCGACCAAATTCCTTGAACCGTGCGAGACTGGAAAACGCCCCCCCCCAACCCAGGATGCTGGCATCGGTGGCGGCGATCGTCCAGGAGAATGCGAGAAAGGAACTCCCCGACCTCAGGTTCTTTGGGAACAGCCACCAAGGGAGAGCTGCCCGAACCCGCTGAAAGGTAAAGGATCTCCTGTTGCGCCAGGCGAGTGTGAAATTTGGCATATGGAAGGCCTCGAAAGAGGCTACCATAAGACCCAGGACCTGCAAGTATTCCCGAATGGAGAGGCACGGGGAGCGCAGCAGATGCGACACTGCCCCCTGGACCTGGGAGGACTTGAAGGCTGATAGAATACTTTGGCAGCCGAGGTGTCCAAAATCACCCTCCGGGAGGAGAGCCTCTGGGACGGGAAGAGGCAGGAGTTTGGGAAAGTTACCAGCCAGCCGAACCGTTCCAGGGTCTGAACAGTGATCCGGACGCTGTCCGTGGTCTGCGGTAGAGAGGGGGGCCTCTATCCGGATATCGTCCCGATAGGGCAGCAAAGGAATGCCCCTGGTACGAAGAAGCGCCATGAGCGGTCCAGGACCGTGGCAAGGACCCGCAGGGTGGTCGCCAACCCGAAGGAAGGGCGACAAACTGACAGTGTCGACCCATAATGGCGAAGCGCAGGAATCGATGGTGGGATTCCGCAATCGGGACATGTGATAGGCCTAGGAGCAGCAGGGTGGGTTGACTGGGCCCTCTAGTGCCGGGAAGGCTGGTGCAAAGGAAGGCCTCTTTGCGGGCGACCTGAGACCCCCGGCGGAGGAAGCAGGCGACGGCCTACCAGATGAGAAACGGCAAAAGGCATGCAGAGATGAACTCGTCCAGCTGATCCCCATAAGGTCTGGAAACCCCAAAGGGGAGATTAGCAAGGGAACGCTTGGTGGAGGCGTCAGCGTCCCACACCTTCAATCAGATCTCTTCGCGCTGAGTGACAGAGATGGCCAACCTGCGGGCAAAGAGGGAAACAATGTCCCTAGAAGCTTCGCAAAGAATCTTAGAAGCCTGAGACATCTGGAGAACCAACTCCAGTGTGTTAGTAGCCGCATCTCGTACCGCCAGTTCCTGGTGGTAGTGTTGTAACCACACCGAGAGAGCACTGGCTACCCCTGCTGAGTGAAAGGTAGGTCACAGGGACGCGCTGCCAGCGAAAAAAGGACCTGGAAGAGAGTCTATGCGTCTGTCTACAGCATCCTGGAAAGAGGAACTGACTAAGACAGGAAGGGCCACATAATTGGCTAATCCGGCCACCGGAGGATCCACCTTAGGGGGAGGAGACACCTCTCCTCGCCGTCAGCAGGGAAAGGAAAGTATATTCATGCGCTGGGTGGTCGAGAACCTTATTAAGACTACCCCAGGCCCTGGACATGACCGCGGAAAAATCCCTCATGGACCGGGAACATGGTAGTCTCCGACTGCCTGGACGGAAAAAGGGGGAACTCCTGACCAGTGGAAGGAGGAGAATCCCCTTGGAGAATAAAGGTGGCTCGGACAGTCACCACTAAGTCAGCCACCCTGGTGGAGAGCCGAGGCGAGGGGTCCCGCTCCATGACCTAATCAGAGCCGGAAATTCTCCTTCAGACTTGCGCTCCCTAAGGGAGGGGAGAGTCGCCCGAACGCGCCTCTAGACGAGGGGGGGGGGGGGGGGGGGAGCCAGAGCCATCCGAGGAGGGATGCTGCTGCTCACGCTCCCTGTTAGTAGTCGGGCGTCTTCTGTGGAAAACCACTTAGAGAGGTGGTTGGCGTCACAGGATTTGAAAATGCCCTATAGTCCAAAAAGGACCTGGCTCGTCCGAGCCGGATAATTCTCCTTCGGATTACTCTCCCTAGGGAGGGGGAAGAGCAGTCCGCAAGCGCCACCGGCGAGGTGAGGGGGGTGGAGAGACGGAGACATCCGAGGTGGGATGCTGCCGCTCACGCTGCCTCTTCGTAGTCAGTCACCCACTGTGGGGACCACTGAGAGAGATGGAGTCGTTAGCGCCACAGGATTAAAGGACATGGTTGCCTTGGCGACTAAGACCAATTTAGCGGCCGCGCTGGACATGGCAGATGCCCAAGCGGGGACCGCAGGCCCCCAGGGACGTGGAGGAGGGGGGTAAGGCAGGGATGCAGGTAATACTTATCTGCTCCTGCAGAACTTCTCCCTCGACTCCAGGACCAGCAGGGATGCACCTCATCAGGCTTCTGACTCCTTGTCCAGGAGTGCAGTGTTCTGGTGGAGGGTGGCAGCAGGAGACCCAGTAGCTGGTGGGATACCGGAGCTGCAGGTCGAACCCGGATCCACTTGTCTTCTTTGGGGGGCAATGGAGGCAGCGTCCAAGGACGGCAGCGGGCATTCCACGGGGGACCAGGAAGGCGCCATGCCGACCTGTGTCCCCATCTAGAATAATATAAACAAACAATTTTTGAAGGCTGAAAGGGGCTTTGAACTCAGAAAGCCTGGACATGGGGCAGCAGCAGCAGTACCACTGAGCTACCAGCTTGCCTGGCACAAAACGGAGTAGAGTGATGAGGAGCTGCACGGCCATGAGCAAACAGAGTCTCCGGTGTAAGGAGAGTCAGAGCGGCATGCCGAGGCTCCGCCTCCCCGAACGCGTCATTATGGCGCGAAAAAAGCGCGCGAAAATAAGCGCACGCGCGAAAATATGCGCGGAAATAAGCGCACGCGAGAAAATATGCGCACGCGAGAAAATATGCGCGAAAATAAGCGCACGCGCGCGAAACACCACGTGGAGGAGCGGCCTGCCGCGCTGAGGGAGCACAGCAGCCAAGGCCCGACGAGAGAAGCGCTGAAGCCCACAGTTTAAGGGGGAAGAGATGCCAGTACTCCAGTGCCAAAATGAAGAAAGTGTCAGGATCCTTCTTCAAGCTCACCCAGGTAGCCACAGACAAATAGACACAGAGGGAGGGGGAGGGATTGGGCAACACTTATCTGCTCAGCTGCTCCCTCGATGTCCAGACCAGCAGGGATGCGCCTCTTCAGACTTCTGACTCCAATCCAGGAGAACAGTGATCTGGAGGAGGGTAGGCAGCAGGCGTCCCAGCAGCTGGTGGGATGCCGGAGCTAACAGGTCGAGCCCGGATCCACTTATCTTCTTGGGGGGAAATGGAGGCAGCCAGGCAACGTCCCAAAGACGGCGGCGGGCACTCCACGGAGGACCAGGAAGGCGCCATGCCGACCTGTGTCCCCATCTAGAATAAAAATAACAAAAAGGAGTAGAATCAGAGAGTGTCAACCTCCTTCACCAGACACTAAGCAAAGACTGAGTTCCTCCTGGTGGAGTCTGGGGGTATAGCCCGAGGAGGAGGAGCTCTTTCATTTGCATAGTGTCCCTCCTACTAATACCTCTAAGCTATACCCATGGTCTGTGTCCCCCAATGGAAAAAAGCACGAGAAACAGCGTCTAATATACCTGTTAGGGGTTAAAAAATTCGGATCGCCGCTGGCAGGCTGGAGATCCACTCGCTTACCTTCTGTTCCTGTGAGCGCGCGCGCCTGTGCGCGTTCACAGGAAATCTCGCGTCTCGTGAGAAGACGCGTATATGCGTCCAGGAGGAGTAAAGCAACCACCTCCCGGACGCATATACGCGTACAGCGGTCGGGAGGTGGTTAATAATAGTTGGTGGCATAGTGTTAATAATTGTCATTTTTATTAAAATTATTTAGTCCCATTTTGGTTGGTGGTTTTTGTGGCAGCAGGGGGGGGGGGGGGGCAATGAATTGGGGAGGCAAGTGTTACTATACCTAGCCACTGGGGCAGACCAACTTCCTGTGAGGTCTTAGATGGAGGAAGTGGGACCACCTTACATTCTAAGCCAAGTATCTTGTCTATATTAGATTATAGTCCAGTTACATGGACATGTATACTGATATGACCAGGATATTGAAAGTATTTGTATATGTTGTAGTACACCGTATTTAAGTAAAAGGTGTATTTTATGTTATATCTGCAAGAGTTGTGCGTTATTCCTGGTGATACCAAGGCAACATACTGTAGCTGTGGTATAAACTGAGAACAATGCCACAGCTACAAGTGCCTTGGCTTGAGAAGGATCCCGGAAGGGGATTGAAACCTTGCCTATTTTTGTGTCACATGTGTGAATAAAGACACTGCGTTTTTTCCCTTGGGAAAAAAAAGAAAAATAATACACACAGCCATACGGAGCGATGTCACAATCATGACACAGGAAGTGCATCGGAAAGCATAAAGTGAAAATAAATTGACCCAAAGTACATAACAACCTACAGACATGTGTACAACATATGAGATTGCATGCTCACTGATATGAAATTGCTAAATATCAATCCCCTATTGATAAGACCCTGGACTGCACTGCGCTTGTTAGTTGCACCCAAAGGTGTTTATGTAATCTATTCAAGTGCATGGCCATCCGTGTATTTTGTAATGCGCATATCAAGGCATGTAAACTACGCTCACATTGGCACAATGTAAACCGTGCACGCCCCATGCTTCAGGGTGAAAGTGGATGGCCCATCAACTGCACACAGCATACCGCACGTGTCCAGGTATGTCCCCTCCTTGTGTACAAGTCCTGTGAGTGCTGCCAGAGCAACATGATGCCAGCACATGCGCATAATGCTGTGAGCAGGTCAGACATAAAACAAAAGCATCACGAACATAGTCATGCTGGGTAGAAAAACAAAGTAAGGCTACATGCACATGGCAGTGGAATAAAAAAAACACGTCCATCACATGTCTGTTGTGTGCATGTAGACTAATTGGTAAAAAAAAAATTGTAGGTATGTGCATGATTATTGTTATGCACTTTGGATCCATTGATTTTTACTTTGTGCTTTCAGATATATTTCCATATTGGTCCTCTTTATTTCCAGTCATGACACAGGAAGTGTAAGTAGTGCCCAGCTTATGATATAAGCACAAGGAGGCATGGAGCCACTCCAAATAGTTGCCACATTATCCTGCTCTTGTATCAGCCGGCTGTTTTATGTCTGTCTTTGCCAAATAAAGAGTAGTCAGAATCATCGGGTGAGTTGAACTACTTCATTTCTGTCCATCCACTTACCTTTTGTAAATGGCTTATCCTGTGAGAACGCCAGCAGGGAAACATTCTGGTAGACTTGCACGACATTTTCTGTTACCACTACCGCTTCATTTAGACATACGTAGGTTGCATTCACTGGTATGGCTATATCCACAGACTTGAAAGTACTGAAGAGCCCTGGAACAAAATGAAGTCATCAGCCGCCATCACTTACGGATTATGCATTTTGAAAGACTGGCAGACTGACAAATCTGCCACTAGAGAGCATACATGCTAACAGAATGAAAAGCGGAGCAGGAAGATATCCATCCAGAAATAAAAAGGAGGACAAGACTAATTTAGGGTCCTAATACACACATTAACTTCAGCCCCGAATGAGCGCTGATGAACAATAGACCTGTTGATCGGCGATTGTCTATATTTCCACTTGGCCTGATACCATTTATCACAATTGTCATCCCTCATTCAGCACATTCTGTTTCTGTGGGGTGATGTGCTGCCGACAAACGCAGATTTTTGGTCCCACATAAAATGTGATCATTCGACAAACGATCAGCATTTGCTTGTTTTTAGGACGATTGAAGCGTTTTTGGTTCCTCAATCATCCTGTGTAGAAGGAGCCCTAGTAATCTCTGTATATAAGGTTCAGGTGTAAGTTTCTATACTGCGGCACGGCCTGTCCATCCATCCGTTCTCATAGATTTGCCATGTTCCTCTCAGACATTTTAAAGGAAGAATTACTTCTTGGTTATGTGAGGACAAGAAAACATTTAAGGTTCTCACTGAATGACATGAGCAGTACTAGAGGAAAACAATCTGCCACTAGGGGGCACATGTGCTAGATGAATGGAAACCAGAGTCAGCAGGTACCTGTGAAGAACACATTTGTAATGGCGTCAGCCAATTCATTACCTTTAGTTTTGGCATCCTGAAAGTGTTCGCTGTCATTAGTATTGTAGGTGAAGACGATCACATCGACACGGTACACAGTACCATCACTGGTGAAGTTCAAACGTAGGGAATGGTTGCTCCCAAAGTTAACCACCAATAAAGGAGCTACCTCTTTGCCACCACAAGTGCTGCCATCCGTGGTCACTTTATCAGGTACAACCAAGGTTGCATTGATCTACGGGAAAGAAGAAACATTCAGGAAGTGGTCACAGGTCTAGTACTCAGTCGTTGATTAAGGAGAATTTCTATCACCCACGCAAATGTCCACGGGCAGACGTCATGGTAGTCTCCCGATTTCCTGCTATTGTTGCAGGTGTGCATGCCTCCTGTGCCAAGATAGGAGACCACTGTCCACAGCTGACACCACCACCACCAGTGCAGCAACAGCCAAAGACCTTAGGCTACTTTCACATCTGCGCTTTTCGTTATTGAGATCCGTCATAGGGTCTCATTAGCGGAGGAACACTTCAGTTTTGTCCCCATTCATTGTCAATGGGGACAAAACTGAACTGAGGGGAACAGAGTGCACCAAAATGCATTCTGCTCAACTGCGTTCCCATGACTCACAAAAGCGCTGCAAACAACGCTTTTGAGTGCATCCTGGGATGCAGAGCAAGATAGATCCATCATGACTCACAATGTAAGTCAATGGAGACAGATCCGCTTTCTCTTAAACAAAAGAAAATGGAGCCGTCCCCCATTGACTTACAATGGTTTTAGAGATGGATTCGTTATGGCTATTTTAGAGATAAGACAACCGGATCCAGCAAAAACGCAGATGTGAAAGTAGCCTTACAGCATCTCACAATCTCACTGCAGATGTCACATGCGTATTTAACTGCTGAACTGATAAACACTGGGCACAACACAATCACCAGGAGGGCATACGCAAGTATTGTCCTCTGCTTACTGGGTGCCCTAAACATTTTTCATAGGTTTACCTCCGAAAAAAAAAAAACAATAAAAGCGGCAGCACACAAGATCAACGTTTGGTGTTGAAACCAAGATCTTGAAGACAGAGCTCAAATTTTAGGCCCCTTTCACATGGGCGAGTATTCCACGCGGATGCGATGCGCGAGTTGAACGCATTGCACCCGCACTGAATCCCGACCCATTCATTTCTATGCAGCTGTTCACATGAGCTGGCCCCATAGAAATGAATGGGGTTGCGTGAAAATTGCAAGCATCCGCAAGCAAGTGCGGATGCGGTGCCATTTTCACGCACGGTTGCTAGGTGACGATCGGGATGGAGACCTGATCATTATTTTTTTCCCTTATAACATGGTTATAAGGGAAAATAGCATTCTGAATACAGAATGCATAGTAAAATAGCGCTAGATATAGATATATATAAATTTAACTCGCCTTAGTCCACTTGATCGCGAAGCCGGCATCTCCTTCTGTCTTCATCTTAGCTGTGTGGAGGAACAGGACCTGTGGTGACAACACTCTGGTCATCACATGATCCATCACCATGGTAAAAGATCATGTGATGACTGGAGTGACATCACCACAGGTCCTGTTCCTCCACAAAGCTAAGATGAAGACAGAAGGAGATGCCGGCTTCGCGATCAAGTGGACTAATGCGAGTTAAATTATTATTATAATATTTTTTTTTAACCCCTCCAGCGCTATTTTACTATGCATTCTGTATTCAGAATGTATTATTTTCCCTTATAACCATGTTATAAGGGAAAATAATACATACAATCTACAGAACACCGATCCCAAGCCCGAACTTACCAAACATGCACAATTTTTCTCACGCGAGTGAAAAACGCATTACAATGTTTTGCACTCGTGCGGAAAAATTGTGCGCGTTCCCGCAACACACCCACACATTTTCCCGCAACACCCATGTGAAAAAGGCCTTACATTTTCAGAAAAAGCAAAGTCAGGAAACCAAATAAAGAAACCAAGTGCTATACTTTCAGGACAATAACATGCACTGTTTAGCAAGAGGGAAAAATAATAATTTATAACAAATACTTGCTAAAAAAGGTTCTGTGTCCAATGAGTCCAGCAGCGCCCTATCACCAACCACTAAAGAGGACCGGTCACCTCTCCTGACATGCCCGTTTAACAGATTCATGCATTCCCCATGTAATAAGTCTGGAGCATCAATTCTTATGTCTGTATGCTGTGCCATTCCTTTATTATTCCTGCTAGAAGTTATGAATTAATTGCTAGCAGTCTGCAGTAAGAGTACAGAGGGGTGGTACTTTGAGGGTGTACCTGCACAGTCTGACAATGTCAGCAATGACTGGGTAGAGCAAGTCTGTGCAGGTGCACACCCCAACTGGTTACCTCCCCTCTGTACCCTTACTGCAGACTGCTAGCAATTTAAAACTTCTAGTAGAAATAATAAAAGGAACAGCATAAGGTACAGTCATAAGACTAGGTGCTCCAGAATTGTTATTACATGGGGAATGCATGAAACTATCAACACCTCAGTCAGGAGTGGTGAAAGGTCCTCTTTAAAGAGGTTGCCTCATGCGAGATATTGGTGGCATATCACTAGGATATGCCACCAATGTCACATGGGTGTTGGCCCCAAAACGGAACCCCCTGAAATGAGTGTAGAGCAGACGTTTAGTTTCTGTGGGAGTTTTGAAAATAGCTGATCGCTGGCTCTGCTATGTCCAGCAATCCTACAGAGGTGAATGGAGCGATGGCTGCGCTTGCACAGTGCACTCTCTATTTCTCACGGACTCGCTTGCCTGGCTTTTTTGTTTCCCAAGCGCTCAGGGAAATGAAAGGAGAGTATGTTGTGTGTGCACATTGCTGTCTCATTCACTATCTGACCAGATGGCACAACCCCTTTAAAGGGATTAATCCAATACTATAAAAATGTCCCCCATATGCCGGGCCCCTCACAGTGAATATACTTACCCTGCTCCTTGTGCGCGGATGAAAACGTCTGGTGTTGGGGGCGGAGCAGCCAATGGCAGACGCTAGGGAGGCTCATCCTCCATCTGCGCCCCCAGATGTTTTCATCCACGCACAGCGGTGCAGGGACCAGGACCGGCGCAGGGAGCGGAGTAAGTATATTCACTGTGAGGGACCCAGCATATGGGGATATATACATTTTAGATTGATTTCTGTTATCAAATACCACAATATTATATGCTATAATATAGATATGTTAAAAGGATCTCACAAGGTCTTAGACTTACAGATTTGCTACTGTTAGTTTCATATTGTATTGTGAAGTTGACATTCATGCTGGCGTATATACAGGTATTGGATCCATTTTTTATCTCCACTTCAAATGCTTCCGTCATGAGCCCTGGTGAAGAGAAGAAACCTCATCAGTAACATGAGACGTGCCATAACCACAATCAGCTACAGGATGACTGCACTGGAGCAAAGTCCCTCACGTGTTCTCCCTTCTGCGCAGGCGTTACTATAGAGTGCTCCTGTGTGGACAACCATCCTAGAACACTGTACAACTACCGAGGTCTGCAATAACCACAGCTTTTATCATCTATAGCCATGTCGGTGGACTGATTCCTGGTCTGGGTTACAGCTCGTCATGCCGTGGATCAGCCCCATACTATAGGGCTAATCCACACGTGGCTACCCCACTGAGGATTCACTGCAAAATTTGCAGATTCTGCATCAACAAGCGACACGTCATTTTTTTTTCTCGGTTATGCAGATTGTAAATCTACATCATCCACACCAGAGGGAATATAAGTGGACTAAAGGAAATGTGTCACCAAAATGCTATTTTCTGTACATTATTATGGGGCAGCCATCTCGCCTGAGCAGTTCTTAACAGCACTAAGAAAATTGCTTTACGGCAGCCCCATGGGCCACAGACAATAGTCTGGAGGGGACCTCTGACTTCTATGGGAGAGTTTTCTAGGCATGCTGTGTGCCCTGTGCAGAGGGAAGAATAGATAAGCTTGGACAATCGCCTACTGTGAATGGTGGATCCTTTAATTCTAATCATGCCTGCAATTATATCACCTCTGGGTATAGATAAGCAGATAACTGCAGTAAAGTGATCTCTACAGAAAGAAGTGACGCCAATTATTCTTCGTGGTCAGTGTGAGAACTGCAGGATTTTATGGTTAGGACTGTATATATGGCAATAGACTGACTTTGGTGGCAAGCTGTGGTATGATCATTATGGGTACAAGGGGAGCCCAGTGTAGGAGCAGCCATGATATCTACAGAGTGGCATCAGATACCAAAATGTTTAATATGTTTCCATGGCTACCAGTTACCTTGTTTCACGCTCATTTAGGTCATGAATGGTGTCGGTTATGAGCATCTGCTATTTGAATGGCCATCTGACACATGTCATGCTCCCCTTCCCCATTTACACAGTGGGAGAGATGTACCATGCTACAGTAGATGCATCAGTATTCTGGTGTGATGTGCGCCAAAGAACTGGCATCCATGTGTTGTACCCCATTTATTTGGCATTCTCCGTGTGACGCAGCTGGTGCCGGATCCTTACACTGCAATTCTTATCCTTCAGACACATTTCTTTCTAGCTCAGTAAGGCTACTTTCACACTAGCGTTCGGCTGTCCGCTTGTGAGCTCCGTTTGAAGGGGCTCACAAGCGAACCCGAACGCTTCCGTCCAGCCCCAATGCATTCTGAGTGGACGCGGATCCGCTCAGAATGCATCAGTCTGGCAGCGTTTGGCCTCCGCTCCGCTCAGCAGGCGGACACCTGAACGCTGCTTGCAGCGTTCGGGTGTCCGCCTGGCCGTGCGGATCCGTCCAGACTTACAATGCAAGTCAATGGGGACGGATCCGTTTGAAGATGACACACTATGGCTCAATCTTCAAACGGATCCGTCCCCCATTGACTTTCAATGTAAAAGTCTGGACGGATCCGTTCAGGCTAATTTCACACTTAGACATTTTTTGACAATACAATGCAGACGGATCCGTTCTGAACGGAGCCACCGTCTGCATTAATATGAGCGGATCCGTTCAGAACGGATCCGCTCGAACGCTAGTGTGAAAGTAGCCTAATACTGGGGCATATCACACCACTAAGCCTCATGTACACGGCAGAGCCGGCACAGGACTCCATGTGCTGCGGGATGCAAAGCACATTATAAACCTCAACACTATGGGGAAGGGGGGGGGGGTTATCAAAGATCAGAGATATCCCCCGCACCACCAAAAGATGCGCTTAAGCTAAGGCAAGGTCCAGGCCTAGTCATAAATTGGGGGCATCTTCATATTCTATCTGTTCCTAAGTCTAAACCGAAATCTAGATTTCACTCTTTATTTATGCCAGAAAACTGGCGTAAAGCAAGATAAATGTGCCAGGGCCAAAGGCCTCCCCACACCTCACCATGCCCCGTTTTTGGAGTAGACACACCACTTGCATCTAGAGTTAGGCGCAATGGCGTTTAAAAAGTTGCAAAAAGCAGGCGTAGGGAGGATAAATACCTTCTCTATTCATCTAGGCTTCAATCAGACTTTAGAGCATGAAACTACTGCGAGTTGGGTGAATGGACATCATGTCCCCTGGGGTTTGTACTGATATCAGGCACATTCCTAAAGTAGTCACTCGTCTCATCACATGCTCCGGACCACCAGCGACAATCACTGCCCCTCCATTATCTTGGCCAAACCCAACCTCCCGCTTACACGGCTTCTGTAATCTAAGTGGAGCCGTGTGCAGATAAAGGACACATGTTCAGCTCACGTGTGCTGAAAATCGTGGCTTTAACAGAACCCGCACCAAGACTATTTTATAAGGTAAGAATATTACGGAGAATCACTAAAAAATGCCCCATATATGTTGCATATGAAGGACCAACCAGATGTTACACAAGGATCGGAAGTTTACGGTACATTATTGCGCTGGTCGACCACACTTTGGCAGGTTTTGGATGATGTGTCTCAGGGTCACTCTTCACTAAGCCCAGACTCATAAGCTGCGTACGTCCTTCTGCGCCTTCACATTAGCTATTGGTCTATTCACCATATGCTGCAAAGTTTCCCAAAAATCACAAAAAGCCCTGCAACATGTGAATATTCCCCTATTGCATTGTTGATACAGTATTAACTATGGAGTCTATACACAGGGCTCCTGGCACTTCCAATCATCCCCATCAATGGGCATTAGGTTACATGAAATCTTGGCTCCAGCCGCCCCCTACACAGCAGCGTACCTCCTGTTCACCTTGTTCCCAGAAATCTGCTCCTTATAATGAAGATGAAAGGTCGGCGTTATCAGGGAACCTCCTGGTATACAGTGTAACCTCACAGGATTTCTGGAACATTTTCTATAGAGGCAGGCCTTTTACAGAAGAGGCCCAGTATGCATAGGCTGACCGCACTGGTGCAGGAGCGTTACTGCGATATGGTTTTGAGATCCACCAGGGGATCTCGAAAATCACAGCAAAAAGGCTTCCGTCCTAATGAAACAAACCGTTGCATCCCTTCAGAATAGATCCGGTTGTATTATACATCGCTGGGTTCTGTTGACCTGGGCGCAGCAGTGACGTCAGGTTGACAACACGTCCTCGTTGCAGGCAAACATTTTTAGGCCCCTTTCCCACCGCACGGGTGCAGGGCGTGACGTGAATGCATTGCACCCACACTGAATCCTGACCCATTCATTTCAATGGGGCTGTGCAGATGAGCGATGTTTTTCACGCATCACTTGTGTGTTGTATGTTCAATATAGTGCGTTTTTCACACAACGCAGGTCCTATAGAAATGAATGGGGATGCGTGAAAATAGCAAACATATCTTCAATCAGCAGGCCATGCCCCGTTTTTGGAGTAGCAACACCACTTGCATCCAGAGTTAGGCGCAATGGCGTTTAAAAAGTTGCAAAAAGCAGGCCTAGGGAGGATAAATAGAACCACAGAAATTTTGCAGTTAATCCTCAGTGGGGTAGCCACATGTGGATTAGCCCTATAGTATGGGGCTGATCCACGGCATGATGAGCTGTAACCCAGAGCAGGAATCAGTCCACCGACATGGCTATAGATAAAAGCTGTGGTCACCACGTGGTGAGTGCGTTTACGTCAAAGGTCCTTTTGCAGGTCCTAAAAGAAGGACAACGATGCCTGCTGCGCGAACAACAGGATGAGGCAAGTTATTTTTTAGTTTTTTTTTTTAACCCCTCAAGCCACATTTTAGTAAGCATTCTGTATTAAGAATGTTATAAGGGAAAATAATAAAATCTACAGAACACCTAACCCAAACCCGAACTTCAGTGAAGAAGTCTGGGTTCGGGTCTGGGTACCACAGGGCACCCACGCAATAAAAACTGAACAACGCAATCGCTGTCAAAACTGACTGCCATTGCGTGCGCACTCGCACAGGTTTCCAGCAATGCACACGCGGCACACCCAGAGCAAATCCCGGACGCTCGTGTGATAGAGGCCTCAGACTTTAGGCACACTGCTAAGGCCACTGATTGCTGCGGGATTTGCTAGGTAATTAACGGTCTCATTTATTTTCATTTCTGGCACGCCCTGAGCATTTCTCATTTTTACCCCCGAAACCGAACAACCCTTTTAACGCTGCACAATGTTCTTTAGCAATAAGAACCACGGACTTAACCGCCTCCGGACCGCCTAACGCAGGATCGCGGTTCGGAGGCGGCTGTCTCAGGCAGAGTCACGCATCTACGCGTCATCTCGCGAGGCGCGCGCGTTCACAGGATCGGCAGGTAAGCGAGTGGATCTCCAGCCTGCCAGCGGCGATCGTTCGCTGGCAGGCTGTAGATGCGATTTTTTTTAACCCCTAACAGGTATATTAGACGCTGTTTTGATAACAGCGTCTAATATACCTGCTACCTGGTCCTCTGGTGGTCCCTTTTGCTTGGATCGACCAGAGGACACCGGCAGCTCTGTAAAAAGTAGCACCAAGCACCACACTACACTACACTCCCCCCCTGTCACTTATTAACCCCTGATCACCCCCCTGTCATTGTTGACCCCCCTGTAAGGCTCCATTCAGACGTCCGTATGTGTTTTACGGATCGGATCCGCAAAACACATACGGACGTCTGAATGGAGCCTTACAGGGGGTGATCACCCCATATAGACTCCCTGATCACCCCGTGTCATTGATCACCCCCTTGTAAGGCTCCATTCAGACGTCCGTATGTGTTTTACGGATCCACAAAACACGGACAACGTGGATCCGCAAAACACATAAGGCTCCATTCAGACGTCCGTATGCGTTTTGCGGATTCGTGGATCCGCAAAACACGGACACCGCGGATCCGCAAAACACATACGACGTCTGAATGGAGCCTTACAGGGGGGTGATCAATGACAGGGTGGTGATCACCCCCCTGTCAGGCTCCATTTAGACATTTTTTTGGCACAAGTTAGTGGAAATTGTAAGAAAAAACAAAAAAAAAATAAGAAAAAAAATAACAAAGTCTCATATTCCACTAACTTGTGTCAAAAAATAAAATCTCACATGAACTCATCATACCCCTCACGGAATCCAAATGCGTAAAATTTTTTAGACAGACATTTATATTCCAGACTTCTTCTCACACTTTAGGGCCCCTAAAATGCCAGGGCAGTATAAATACCCCACATGTGACCCCATTTCGGAAAGAAGACACCCCAAGGTTTTCGCTGAGGGGCATATTGAATCCATGAAGGATTGAACTTTTTGTCCCAAGTTAGCGGAAAGGGAGACTGAGGAAAAAAATAAATAAAATATATATATATATATATATATATATATATATATATATATATATACACATATACATATATACACACACACACACAGCGCCCAGGCATTTTAGGGGCCCTAAAGCGTGAGAAGAAGTCTGGGATCCAAATGTCTAAAAATGCCCTCCTAAAAGGAATTTGGGCCCCTTTGCGCATCTAGGCTGCGTGCAATGTGTTTTGGGGTGTCCTTTTACATATACCCATGCTGGGTGAGAGAAATATCTCTCTATAATGACAACTGATGACAAAAATGGGAAAAGTTGACTTTTAGAGATATTTCTCTCACCCAGCATGGGTATATGTAAAAATACACCCCAAAACACATTGCCCTACTTCTTCCGGCGATACCACATGTGTGACACTTTTTTGCAGCCTAGGTGGGCAAAGGGGCCCACATTCCAAACAGCACCTTTAGGATTTCACAGGGCATTTTTTTTTTTACACATTTTGATTTCAAATTACTTCTCATACATTAGGGCCCCTAAAATGCCAGGGCAGTATAACTACCCCACAAGTGACCCCATTTTGGAAAGAAGACACCCCAAGATATTTCATGAAAGTTTTTTTTTTTGTTACACGTTAATGGAATATGAGACTTTGTAAAGAAAAAAAAAAAAAGAAAAAAAGTCATCATTTTCCGCTAACTTGTGACAAAAAAATAAAAAAGTTCTATGAACTCACTATGCCCATCAGCGAATACCTTAAGGTGTATACTTTCCGAAATGGAGTCATTTGTGGGGGGTTTCTACTGTCTGGGCATTGTAGAACCTCAGGAAACATGACAGGTGCTCAGAAAGTCAGCTGCTTCAAAAAGCGGAAATTCACATTTTTGTACCATAGTTTGTAAACGCTAAAACTTTTACCCAAACATTTTTTTTTATCAAAGACATGTAGAACAATAAATTTAGAGAAAAATTTATATATAGATGTCGTTTTAAAAAAAATAAAAAAAATTACAACTGAAAGTGAAAAATGTCATTTTTTTGCAAAAATTTTGGTACATTTCGATTAATAACAAAAAAAAAGTAAAAATGTCAGCAGCAATGAAATACCACCAAATGAAAGCTCTATTAGTGAGAAGAAAAGGAGGTAAAATTCATTTGGGTGGTAAGTTGCATGACCGAGCGATAAACAGTGAAAGTAGTGTAGTGCAGAAGTGTAAAAAGTGGCCTGGTCATTAAGGGGGTTTAAGCTAGCGGGGCTGAGGTGGTTAATCACAGCAGCAAACTGATGAAGACACTTGAGGTCATAGCTTACCCAACACCACTTGTGACATCACAAAGTCATGTGATGTCACAGGAGTTTACCTCTCCAACCCACCTGAGATGTCAGAGGCTTACAGCCATTTAACTGACTAACCCCATTTGTGATGTCACAGTAACTTCTTTGACTGAAACCGTTGTGATGTCACAGGCAGCAGCTTACCTACATAAAACTCAATGCGATGTCACAGCAACTAGCCTGACTTAAAACCCAACTGTGATGTCACAGCAGCTTAACTAAAACTCATGTGTTTTATCACAGCAGCTAAGCTAAACGAAACCCACTTGTGATGTCACAGCTAGCCACCAGACTGAGGCCTGGAGGCACACAGCCGTGACTTTTTTTGGTCCGCAAACCGCTGATCCGCAAAAAACGGAAGCCGCCCGTGTGCCTTCCGCAATTTGTGGAACGAAACGGGCAGCCCATTGTAGAAATGCAGATTCTCCGCAAAACGGACAAGAATAGGACATGCTATATTTTTTTGCGGGGCCACGGAACGGTGCAACGGATGAAGACAGCACACGGAGTGCTGTCCGCATCTTTTGTGGCCCCATTGAAGTGAATGGGTCCGCACCTGAGCCACAAAAAAATGCAGTGCGGATGTAGACCACAAAAACGGTTGTGTGCATGAGGCCTGAAAGGAGTGATGTCACAGTAGCATACAATAACAGAGCGCCCCTGTGTATGAACTGTATATGGGCTCCTTGATTTCCAACTGCTAATGTGATGTCAATATGGTGGTCATGGACATGTGATTTAATAGAGAGCAGGATTATTTTTGGGTCCCATCCATGCAGGGCCCGTGTACAGCGGCACAGGTTACATGTTATGCCCACCTCTAAAGGAAAGCTGAATTCAGACTGGCTCCAGTGGGAACCAACTCTACCAGAGGTGACATGCAAGACAAGTTCATTTCAACCCAGAATTGTTTTCTATGTTAATTTTTATTGTATTGACAACCATGGATTAGCACACAGGAGACATAGAAGTAGTCACAACTATTCGGCTCCATACGGCTTAGGCCAC
This sequence comes from Bufo gargarizans, assembly GCF_014858855.1. NCBI lineage: Eukaryota > Metazoa > Chordata > Amphibia > Anura > Bufonidae > Bufo > Bufo gargarizans. The sequence continues at coordinate 102,921,488 of NC_058088.1, forward strand.
TTTCACACTGCCGTTTCTGGGTCCACTTGGGAGATCCGCACCAAACGCCAGTGTGAAAGTAGTCTGAAAGGTTTTTTTTTTGTTTGCATCACTATCTTACAGAATAATTATTTATGAAGGTGGCTGGAATTTTGTAATGTAGTTCTTCTACCTTTATCGCTCCCATCTTCTGTTCTGCGGTCACATGTCCATGTAGCCATCTCTTATTTTCTGAGATTTTATGTCCATGGGCGTGTCTGAGAGGGGAGTGTCTATGTCATGAGCTGGGTGGGAGGAGCTATGAACTAGCTGGGCGTTGTTACAGGCAGTGTTGGCATTGTGGCAGAGAAAGGAGGGCGGCATTAGGGTTTGGTTGGATACAACAAAGTGCTACATACAGGATGGAGACAAACCAGAGGGATTTATTTGCATGGTGAAAAGGGGTCAGGAGAATCCAAATTGAAAAAGAAAGGGGATGGGGAAGAGGTACATGAGCATGTCTGTTTAAAATCCCAGAAAACCTCTATAAAAAGGTTATTAAAACAAAAAACACAAACACCACCCTTATAGTCATTGTACTGCCGCTGACCAGTAAGCATGTTTCTCCTCCGATCAGATGATAGAGTTCACCACAGATCAGGAGCGTTGTACCACCAGTGGGACCATTGCTCTCCGGAGAGATGAACCACATGTCGGGGCCTGGAGAAGGAGGGTGGATCTGGCACCCTTTCTGTCACTATGCCAGGAGATGTAATGCAGCGGGGCCGTTTTTATAACTGGGTCTTGGCAGCTTAGATGCAGCGAAGGGGCACAACAAAAGGGTCATCTATTAATGTTAACCCTTAAGGCGCATTTAGAAGTGCCAACGGAGTTGTCAATCAGGAAGGGACTGTTCCACCCTGATAACTGCCTGCTCGGCAGTGTATTTACATGCAGCAATCACCTCCACTGTATGGGGAGGAGCGAGGCCACTGCAATCTCTCGTCCTCCTGCAGAGTCATCGGAGGGAATATTGGACGTCAGTTTTGCTCGAGTCTGCTTGTTGTATCTTATGCCACATGTTTGACCTTGGTGTTGGTCCGCATTTTGTGTGGATCAGATGCGGCCCCATTCATCTCAATGGGGCCACAAAAGATGCAGATGGCACACAGTGTGCCATCCGCATGTTTTTTTTTGTTTTTTTTTAGCAGAGCCACAGAACCTGTCTTATTTTTGTCCATTTTGCTGACAAGGATAGGACAGTTCTAAAGAGGGCAAGACAACATACCGTTCTGCAAAATGCAGAACACACTGGCGGTATCAGTGTTTTGCGGATCTGCAATTTGCAGGCGTGAAAAAATGGCAATGGCCGTGTGCATGAGCCCTTAACCTGCAGGCCTTATTGGGGCCACAGAGAGTATCTGGACCCTGCCCTCCCAGAGCGAAGAGCTGCTGCAAAGATTAGATTACGTGCAGGAGGATCAGTATGAAAGGTCAACCATACCTCGTGTCTTGCGGCTGCTGGGGAAAAACAAAACGAAAAAAATAATATAGCAAAACACATTAGATATCTCCTGATAAGGCTTCTTTCACACTTTTGTTTTTCTTTTCCGGCATAGAGTTCCGTCCTAAGGGCTCAATGCCGGAAAAGAACTGATCAGTTTTATCCCCATGCATTCTGTATGGAGAGAAATCCGTTCAGGATGCATCGGGATGTCTTCAGTTCAGTCTTTTTGACTGATCAGGACGGAGATAATACCGCAGCATGCTACGGTTTTATCTCCGGCCCCCCAAAAAACTGAACACTTGCCAGAATGACTGAACCGGCATTTTCTTTCTATAGGAATGTATTAGTGCCGGATCCGGCATTCAAATGGCCACATTGACGGATCCGGTATTCCGGTCTGCACATGCGCAGACCTTTAAAAAATGTGAAGAAAAAAAAAATACCGGATCCGTTTTGCCTGATGACACCAGAAAAACGGATACGGTATTGCAATGCATTTTTCTGACTGATCAGGCATTTTTCAGACTGATCAGGATCCTGATCAGTCTAAAAAATGCCTGATGAGTCAGAAAAAAAATGACATGCGTTTGCATACAGTCTGCCTGATCAGGCAGGCAGTTCAGGCAACGGAACTGCCTGCTGGAATCAAACAACGCAAGTGTGAAAGTACACTAAATTTAGTTTTCTCAACGGCAAAAAAAGTGTCATCAGGAACAAAACCTGCATGTTAATGACTTTACAGAACTGGATCCATCAGCTGTACCTCCACATGTATGCTGACATTATCCATCAGGACAACCCAACATCCTACTATAGCACTGACCTACCGAGGCTACACATGGCCAAGCATTCTTCCACTAAACAAAATAGCGTGTCCCAAGAATAAAAATAAAAAATAAAATCATCCATAAAAGTTTTGAATTTGAGATTCTGGGATCGCAGCAACCTTGCCAGCAATCCCATTCAGTTCAATGGCTGTACTGCTACACAACAAACTACGGTCATACGATGGGCGTCACAGACCAGATGGCGCAACTTTTATCATTACTGTAGGAACATTCTGGACCTCTTATGTAACATGCACCGGGAAGGTTTTCAGAAGCCGTCAAATTTTATGTTGCGTCCGTTAACTAAAATTAAAATAAATAAAAAAAAAAACTAGTTTTTCTCAATCCATCTGCACACCGGACCCCATAATCTCAAAGCGAAATCAGAATGTTCAAAATCTTTGCAAATATATTGAAAAGAAAAAACAAAAATTTTGTATTCGGACCCTTAGGGTAAGGCCTCTTTCACACGAGTGTGACGGATTGGCTCCGGATGCGTTCAGTGAAACTCGCACCATTTTGCAAGCAAATTCAGTCAGTTTTGTCTGCGATTGCGTTCAGTTTTTTCCACGCGGATGCAATGTGTTTTGATGCGTTTTTCACACGCGTGATAAAAAAACTGAAGGTTTACAAACAACGTCTCCTAGCAACCATCAGTGAAAAACGCACTGCAGCCGCACTTTCTTCCGGATGCAATGCGTTTTTCACTAAAGCTCCATTCACTTCTACGGGGAGAGGGCTGCGTAATAAAACGCAGACTATAGAACATGCTGTGAATTTTCCTGAATATAGAAATGGTGAACAGACGTGTACAGACTCATAGAAATGAATAGGTCAGGATTCAGTGTGGGTGCTATGCATTCACGTCACGCATTGCACCCACGCGGAAAACTCGCTCATGTGAAAGAGGCCTAATTGTCTTGTTGGAAGGTGAACCTTCGGCCCAGTCTGAGGTCCAGAGCACCGGATCAGGTTTTCATTAAGAATATCTCTGTGCTTTAACCAGTTGCTAAAATACAGCCCTCAGCATGGTGCTGCCACCTCCGTGCTGCACGGTGGGGATGGTTCTGGCAGGTCCTCCAGACAGGACACTTAGAATTGAGGCTAAAAAGGTCAATCTTGTTTCTCACAGTCTCAGAGTCTTCTAAGGCCTCTTTCACACGGGCGTCAGTTTTTTTGCCCGGATAAGAGCCGGGTGCGTTGCGGGAAAATGCGCGATTTTCCCGCGCGAGTGCAAAACATTGTCATGCGTTGCACTCGCGTGAGAAAAATCGGCTTGGGATTGATGTTCTGAAGATTGTATTATTTTCCCTTATAACATGGTTATAAGGGAAAATAATAGCATTCTGAATACAGAATGCATAGTAAACCAGCACTAGAGGGGTTAAAAAATAAATAAAAATAATTTAACTCACCTTAGTCCACTTGATCGCGAAGATGGCATCTCCTCTGCGCTGAGCGGCTGAACAGGACCTGGGGTGAGCTGCTCCATTAAATACAGGTTAAGGACCTTCGATGACGTCACTCCGGTCATCACATGGTACGTCACATGATCTTTTACCATGGTGATTCACCATGGTAAAAGACCATGTGATGACCGGAGTGACGTCATGGAAGGTCCTTAAGCGATATTTAATGGAGCAGCTCAGCCCAGGTCCTGTTCAGCCGCTCAGCGCAGAGGAGACACAAGGAGATGCCAGCTTCGCGATCAAGTGGACTAAGGTGAGTTAAATTATTATTTATTTATTTTTTAACCCCTCTAGCGCTGGTTTGCTATGCATTCTGTATTCAGAATGCTATTATTTTCCCTTATAACCATGTTATAAGGGAAAATAATGATCGGGTCTCCATCCCGATTGTCTCCTAGCAACCGTGCGTGCAAATCGCATGGCATCCGTACTTGCTTGCGGATGCCATCCGATTTTCACACACCCCATTCATTTCTATGGGGCCTGCGTCACGTCGAAATCGGACAATATAGAGCATGCTGCGATTTCAACTGAACGCACAAGTGATGCGTTAAAAACATCGCTTATGTGCACAGCCCCATATAAGTGAATGGGTCAGGATTTAGTGCGGGTGCCATACGTTCGCCGCACGGATCGCACCCGCACGGAAAACTCGCCCTTGTGAAAGGGGCCTAAGGCTTTTTTTTTGCAAACTCTAGGCGGGCTTCCGTGTGTCTTTTACTGAGGAGGCTTCTTTCTGACCACTCTGCCATAAAGCCCCGAGTAGTAGAGTGCTGCGGTGATGGTTGATCTTCTGGAGATCTCTCCCATCTGCATATAGGACCTTTGGAGTTCAGCCAGAATGACCGTTAGGTGCCTGGTCACCTCTCTTATTAAGCCCCCCAGTTTGGTGAAGCTTAATAAAGATGGTCAAGATAATATGGGAGGCCCCAGAGCTAAAAATTTCAATTTTCACAGCAAAGGAGCTGAATATTTATGCCAATTAAAAATTTTAGTTTTCAATTTTTTTAAATAAAAAGCTAAAAAACATGCTCCATTTTTTTATGGTGTGGATGGATCACGGACCCGTTCAAGTTGAATAGCTCTGCATCCGCCACGGCGCACATGCATGTGGAAGTCCTAATCCATTGCCAGAATACGCTTGTGAGAGGCCATTCTGAAAGCATTGTATAGAGGACTTCAGGCTTCCTGTCTGCTTCCGGTCAGGGGTGATCTAGATCTTCAGATTGCTCCCGCATCCCCTGTGATATGCTACCAATGGAGAACTTTTGATTTGGGCAGGGTTTCCTTTTAAAAGGGTTGTAACTGGCACTATACATGGGTGGCTGCGGTGCTCAGTGGAAGGTCCCTGCCCATAGGGGTTTTCTTCGCTGCTGCATAGGGACTCGTACAAGGCGCTCTTCATAATGAAGACAAGTAAATGGGCATTAAAGGGCTGCACCCTTCACACAACTCTTATAGGCGGCGAGCACAACAAGCCGCAGGAATCAGCAGCCATACTGCTCAATGAGATGCCTGGAAGAAGGAAGTCCGGGAGAAGAAGTCTGCGCCACCAGGACCTTACCCATCACTTGTGGGCACAAGGCCAGAATTATAATTGTGCTCTGCAAGCAATGCTGTGCTGGTGTCCTGTGGTATTTAACATTTCCCATCTGCACAACTATGGACTTTGTATTCCCCGTCCCATTCTGGCTGTGGAGCCATGTGCGCCCTAGACCCAACCGAAGTGCCTAAACGCAGGTACAAGGGGTCCTTCCTGCTCCCAAATTATGGAAACCTAGGGAAATCATCTTTACAGCTACTCCCTAATGCTGGGAACTAATCGAAGGGACCCCCTCTTACCTGTATCATAAACTACACCGCCATCACTGATACATTGTAACAGACACCACTGGTCTCCGCACAGCAGGGCCACGCTCTATAGCAGGGCCATACAGCAAGTACATAGCAGTACTCGAATAAGGCTACTTTCACACTAGCGTTTTAGTTTTCCGGTAAGATCCATCTTAGGGTCTGAATACCGAAAAAAAAAAAAACACTTCAAAACTGAACGGAGCGCTCCAAAATGCATTCCGTTCCGTTTAGTTGCGTTCCCATACCGGAGAACAAACCGCAACATGTAGTTTGCTTTCCGTCCTGGGATGCAGAGCAAGACGGATCTGTCATGACCCCCAATGCAAGTCAATGGGGACAGATCAGTTTTCGCCAACACAATAGAAAACAGATCCGTCCCCCATTAACTTTCAATGGAGCTCATGCGGCTCCATCTTGGGTGTGCTAAAGATAATACAACCGGATCTGTTCATAACAGATGCAGACGTTTGTATGATCAGTAACGGAAGCATTTGTGCTGAGCCCTGCCGGATCCAGTAAAACACTAGTGTGAACGTAGCCTTACAGCCGCAGGGAAACTTCAACTCCCAAAACGCACATGTTGCTGACTTCTGGCATAAAGGATACCTACCTGGGAGGACCTACCCGGAGCTACCATACCTGTACTACTGGTACCCACATAGCGGGAGGCCCTGTAATGGTGGTAACTCTCCCTACTTCTAGAAAACCACTCTCCGGGGAAGCCGGGGGCCCCCCCTGTAAGGGCCGCCATATTGGGCATCACCCACATTTCTAGGATACAGACACGACTAGAAGAGTCAGTGACCTTCATGTACCGCCACACTTCACCTGAGCCCCTCGTCTCCAGCCGGCTCGCATCAGCTGCGCTACCCCTCCAAGGAGAGCGGCGCAGGGCCCGCGCCTAACCGCCCCGGAGCACCCTCCTCGCCCCCGTGCTACCTACCTAAGCCGAGCAGGCACATCAGCACACCGCGCAGGTACCGCTCCATCTCCGACCCGCACACCTCAGAGACCACTGTCACACTGACTGCGAGCACACAGCGCCGTCACATGACAGCCCCGGCCTCACCCACCGCTCAGCGTCAGCCGCGGTCTCATGTTTCACGTCGCTAACACCGACGCGGGCGGGAGGGATTTCTTTTTTACGATTCGCTTCCTAAAACCTCATCTTTCAGTCAGACATTGACCTGAGTCTTCTATTACATTCACAAAATGCATTCAACAGGAAGCTCTAGCCGTGGGACTGGGGTCTTTACTGCTAGAAGTAGTTGGAGGGGAAACGCGGGAGGCGACGGCAAACAAGAAATGGTGTCGCTTTCCAGTAAGTGCTGAGTCAAGTGAGCTTGTGATGAGAGGCGCGGGAGTGCGCTCACCCCATTGTGTAACACTAGACGGTACCCGACCGCCTGAACCGCAGCCCTGCTGACCTTCAGCGCTCACTATGTGGCGGTACCTCAGCGGTTTTTGGCTGGAAATGAAATAAACGCAGCAATAACCGACACTGTGTGGTTTTGGCGCGAAAAAAAAACAGCCTAAACGGACTTCCAAGAAGTTAGTAAGGCTGTGTTCACAACCAGGCCGAAGTCGGTTTCTTATTCACATCATTTGTGTATAAATATAAATATATATATTTTTTAAAGGATTTTGAGGTCACCTTATCAGCAGTGACAGAAAAAGATGCAGTGAGCAGTCCTTCACGTAAATCAGTTGAAAGCGGCATTAAAATAAAAAAAAAGATGGGCACAAAAAAAGTGTCATTTAAGGAATGAAATTAATTCAGGCCAGTAATCTTGCACTGCCAATATACAGAATTCATGCCCTGCGTCAGATACAGTGGAGTCCAGCCTGGCCCGAGCAGGTTCTGGGCATGAACACTGGCATCAAAATGGGCAGACGGGCACACTAGCGGCAGGACGGATCCAACAGGCTGTTCACCTTGTCGGATCCGTCCTGCTGCTTTTTCGCCGGACCACTGCTCCGTCCCCATTGAGTATAATGGGGGGCGGAGCTCCGGCGCAGTTCACGGTGAGGCCACCAGAATTAAAAGTCGGACATGCAGTACTTTTAGTCCGGCGGCCTTTCGCCATGCTGTGCCAGAGCTCCGCCCCCGTCCCCATTATAGTCAATGGGGACAGAGCGGCGAAATAGCGGCAGGACGGATCTGACATGGTGAACAGCCTGTCTGATCCGTCCTGCCGCTACTGTGAAAGTAGCCTTAGGGTACTTTCACACTAGCGTTTTTCTTTTCCGGCATAGAGTTCCGTCCTAGGGGATCAATACCGGAAAATAACTAATCTGTTTTATCCTAATGCATTCTGAATGGAGAGCAATCCGTTCAGGACGTCTTCAGTTCAGTCGTTTTGCCTTTTCAGGACGGAGATAATTTCCGGAACATATGCCTGGCATTTTTTCCAATTGAAATGCATTAATCCGGCCCCGAGTGTTCCGGCAAAACGGATCCGGCATTGCAGTCTGCATATGCTCAGACCGCAAAAAATTTAAAATAAATAAATGCTGGATCCGTTTTTCCGGATGACGCCGGAGAGACGAATCCGGCATTTCAATGCATTTGTCAGACGGATCAGGATCCTGATCCGTCTGTTAAATGCCACCCGTTTGCATACGTTTTGATATATTCTCTGCCGCAAGTGTGAAAGTACCCTAACTGATGTTTTTAAGGGGTTAAATGAATTCGGGCCAGTAATCTTGCACTGCCAACATACAGAGGGTGATGCCATGCATCGGATACAGTGGAGTTCAGCCGGGCCCGAGCAGATTCTGGGTAGAGATGAACGAAGTTTTCAAAAATTTTGTTGATCCAAATTTATTTGTAGTGAATTGCGTTAAAAAACGTCTGTCACACCTGGCTGCATGGAGCCTTTCTATGGGTGTGGATCACTGTGCCTCGCAGTAACACGCATAGGGAGTGTGCTGGGGTAGTGAAATAATACTGTCGGTCCACATGACATGCCGATGACAGGCGTCGCTATTAGAATCACACTACACACTTCACTTAGTTGGGCAGTCACAGGGTCAAAACTGACCAAATAACTCAAGTATTAACTCAGCCTTAGGCCTCATGCACACGACCGTTGTTTTGGTCCGCATCTGAGCCGCAGTTTTGGCGGCTTGGGTGCGGACCTATTTACTTCAATGGGGCCGCAAAACATGCGGACAGCACTCTGCGTACTGTCCGCGTCCGTTGCTCCATTCCGTAGCCCCGCAAAAAAAAATAACATGTCCTATTCTTCTCCGTTTTGCGGACAAGAAAAAGCATTTCTACAATGGGCCGTCTGTTCCGTTCTGCAAATTGTGGAAGGCACACGGGCGGCCTCCGTTTTTTTGCAGATCCGCGGTTTGAGGACAACAAAAAACGGAACTGTCGCGTGCATGAGGCCTAACAGTTGTCAACCAATATTAACCGGACAGAATGATATAAAAAAAAAAAAAAAGACCCCCAAGGAGTCATAATAATAAGAGGGGAATTATTATGTAATATTGATGGAACAGTCATAGTTGTATAACCAGCATATGACCCGGGGAAGTCCAGAATGTATCCACAAGGCACCATGCACGAAGACATAACTGTATGGAACCATGACTCCACTGGTATGGTCCTCCACTGCCACAGACGTCATCGGTAGTGCTAAGGTAAATCTAGAAAGCACGATACGTTAAAAAACAGGGGAATGACAGACAAATAATTAAAAACATGGGACCCGGGATGAGCAGAGGGACCCCAAGAGGACTCAAAAACAGGGAATGTTATTGAGGACATCCATCATGGGGCGTATCAGTTATAGAAAGGAGCAAAAGAAAGGTCTGTGCAGCCACCAGACGGATCCGCTCTGAACGCAAGTGTGAAAGTAGCCTAAGTGTGCCGCCGCGGTCGTGTGCTGCATCACGTGACCGCTCCGTCACTAAGGCTTGCCTGCGTTGCTGGGGTGGGGCGTTCACCACTGCTTGTGCTTTTGCAGTGGGGGCGTTGCCTTGGCGGCACCCGTGACATCGCGGTCGCGTGCTGTGTCACGTGATCGCCGCATCACTATCCCTCCGCCCCTTGGAGTTTGAGGCCTCATGTTTTGTTGGTGCCGCTGTCACTCAGACGTTTGGCCGCACCTACCACACTGCCAATCCTCCTCCATACGATTGGCTTTCCTGGCATGTCTTATGATGCACCTCTGACACTGCGGCCATGTGCTTGCTCACATGCTCGCTCTGTCAGCTTAGTCCTGCCCCCATTAGGTGCTTTTGGTTCTATTATTGGCTCTTAAGTACTGGGGCTCCAATTCCATTGGTGCTGACGTCATTCAGGTCCTGCAATCTTAATTATCTTCCACACACCTGTGTGGGCACTATATAGGGGAGATGTTTTTATGTGTTTCCGTATCCCCAGAAGAAGCCAGATTTTCTGGCGAAACGGCGTTGGGTCAGGAGTTGGCCGAGAGATCTTTGCACCATTCAGGGTATGTTTAATTGTGTTCCTTCCATCTTAACCTCAGTCTCTACAATTGCCTCTTTTGCATTGTGTCTGGGGCGTTGCTGCCATGAGGATCTGAGGTATGCTCTTTCAGCTAGTATTCTTTGTCCCTGTATTTTCGTGCACTGATCTCCCGGCCTCCCCTTGGGTCCTGCTCCTCATTTGTGTGTCCCGCCTTGTGCTGCCTGGTTTATAATACATGTATGTACTGTTCATTTATATTTACAATAAAGCTTTTTGGATTTTCATATACACGAAAGTCAGCTTCATTTTTTGGTGATGAGGCCTAACAGGTATATTGAACCGTGCAGAGGCCCAAGATCCTACTGTAGCGTGAAAGAGCGCACTTCTTTTACACCGTCGTCAGCAGATTCCACATAGATGTCTACAGAACCTGTTCTATTAACCCCTTCAAGCGACGACCAGTTTGGACCAAATGCCGGAACCCCATTTATCAAATGTGACATGTGTCACTTTATGTGGTAATAACTTTGGAACACTTTTACTTATCTAAACCATTCTGAGACTGTTTTCTCGTGACACATTGTACTTCATGTTAGTGATGAATTTGAGCTGATACGTTTTACCTTTTATACATAAAAAAAATCAAAAATTTGCAGAGATTTTGGAAAGATTTACTATTTTCAAATTTCTTTGCTTTTAAGATGAATAGTGATACTTCATAAAATGGTTATCACTTTACATTCCCCATATGCATACTTTATGTTTGCATCCTTTTGTAAATGTCATTTTATTATTTTTAGGAAGTTAGAAGTTTAGAAGCACATTTTTTTTTTTTAAGAAATATTCCAAAACCCACTTTTTTAAGGCCCATTTCAGTTATGAAGTCACTTTGTGAGGCTTACACAGTAGAAACCACCTATAAATGACCACATTTTAGAACCTACTCCTCTCAAGTTATTCAAAACTGATTTTACAAACTTTATTAACCCTTTAGGTGTTCTACAAAAATTAAAGCAAAATGGAGGGGAAACTTTTAAATTTCATTTTTTTTTTGGGCAGATTATCCATTTAACCAGCTCCCGACCGCCTAACGCAGGGATGCGTCCTGCGGGCGGTCGGGTTCCTCGTCGGCGCGTCATCTCGCGAGACGCGAGATGACGTGCCAAGCCGGCCCGCACATGCGCAGTGCGGGCCGGGAAAAGTCGCAGCAGAAGTTCGCTGCCAGCCAATGATCTGGCAGGTTGGTGACTTTAAAAAAATCGAATCACAAGCCATATAACACATACCGTATTTTTCGCCGTATAAGACGCACTTTTTCCCCCCCAAAAGTGGGGGGAAAATAGCAGTGCGTCTTATACGGCGAATGTAGCTTATTTTGCCCAGTTTTCAATGATACACCCGCCGCGATGCCGTGCGGCGGGTGTATCAGCTGTGAGGGAGGAGGGGCTGGGGGCGGCATCTGCATTTATAATGACAGCGGGGCCCGTGCAGTGACTGTATTCTACTACACGGGCCCCGCTTACTGTATAATCATATCTCTCTAATAGTTAATTGTTCTATGCAAGTAATCGCATAATGAGCGCTGTGTATTACCGTACTTAAAACTAGCAGCGCTCGCCGTTCGGAGCAGAGAGGAGGCAGGAGGCAGGCCGGGAGGACGGGCACTTGCAGCGTGAGTCATACGTCACGCGCCTGCACCGCCCACTTATGAATGAAGCAGGCGGCGCAGGCGCGTGACGTATGACTCGCGTTGCAAGCGCCCGTCCTCCCGGCCTGCCTCCTGCCTCCTCTCTGCTCCGAACGGCGAGCGCTGCTAGTTTTAAGTACGGTAATACACAGCGCTCATTATGCGATTACATGCATAGAACAATTAACTATTAGAGAGATATGATTATACAGTAAGCGGGGCCCGTGTAGTAGAATAGTCACTGCACGGGCCCCGCTGTCATTAAAGCAGATGCGACCCCCACCCCCTGTATTGAGGGTCATTCACTACAGGGACACTTATGGAGGGGATCTGTGGATGACAGCATAAGATGCTATATATGTGTCACCCACAGATCCCCCATAAGTGTGCGTCACCCACAGATCCCCCATAAGTGTGCGTCACCCACAGATCCCCCATAAGTGTGCGTCACCCACAGATCCCCCATAAGTGTGCGTCACCCACAGATCCCCCATAAGTGTGCGTCACCCACAGATCCCCCATAAGTGTGCGTCACCCACAGATCCCCCATAAGTGTGCGTCACCCACAGATCCCCCATAAGTGTGCGTCACCCACAGATCCCCCATAAGTGTGCGTCACCCACAGATCCCCCATAAGTGTGCGTCACCCACAGATCCCCCATAAGTGTGCGTCACCCACAGATCCCCCATAAGTGTGCGTCACCCACAGACCACAATTAGTTCAAAACCCACCAAAAGTGCACCTTTTTGGTTCAAAATATTTTTTTCTTATTTTCCTCCTCAAAAACCTAGGTGCGTCTTATAGGCCGGTGCGTCTTATACGGCGAAAAATACGGTATATTTACAAACCGGACTCCCAAAAAGTTGGGACACTATACAAATCGTGAATAAATACTGAATGCAATGATGTGGAGGTGCCAACTTCTAATATTTTATTCAGAATAGAACATAAATCACGGAACAAAAGTTTAAACTGAGAAAATGTACCATTTTAAGGGAAAAATATGTTGAATCAGAATTTCATGGTGTCAACAAATCCCCAAAAAGTTGGGACAAGGCCATTTTCACCACTGTGTGGCATCTCCCCTTCATCTTACAACACTCAACAGACGTCTGGGGACCGAGGAGACCAGTTTCTCAAGTTTAGAAATAGGAATGCTCTCCCATTCTTGTCTAATACAGGCCTCTAACTGTTCAATCGTCTCGGGCCTTCTTTGTTGCACCTTCCTCTTTATGATGCGCCAAATGTTCTCTATAGGTGAAAGATCTGGACTGCAGACTGGCCATTTCAGTACCCGGATCCTTCTCCTACGCAGCCATGATGTTGTGATTGATGCAGAATGTGGTCTGGCATTATCGTGTTGCAGGGTCTTCCCTGAAAGAGATGATGTCTGGATGGGAGCATATGTTGTTCTAGAACCTGAATATATTTTTCTGCATTGATGGTGCCTTTCCAGACATGCAAGCTGCCCATGCCACACGCACTCATGCAACCCCATACCATCAGAGATGCAGGCTTCTGAACTGAGCGTTGATAACAACTTGGGTTGTCCTTGTCCTCTTTGGTCCGGATGACATGGCGTCCCAGATTTCCAAAAAGAACTTCGAATCGTGACTCGTCTGATCACAGAACAGTCTTCCATTTTGCCACACTCCATTTAAAATGATCCCTGGCCCAGTGAAAACGCTTGAGCTTGTGGATCTTGCTTAGAAATGGCTTCTTCTTTGCACTGTAGCGTTTCAGCTGGCAACGGCGGATGGCACGGTGGATTGTGTTCACTGACAATGGTTTCTGGAAGTATTCCTGAGCCCATTCTGTGATTTCCTTTACAGTAGCATTCCTGTTTGTGGTGCAGTGTCGTTTAAGGGCCCGGAGATCACGGGCATCCAGTATGGTTTTACGGCCTTGACCCTTACGCACAGAGATTGTTCCAGATTCTCTGAATCTTCGGATGATATTATGCACAGTTGCTGATGATAGATGCAAAGTCTTTGCAATTTTTCGCTGGGTAACACCTTTCTGATATTGCTCCACTATCTTTCTGCGCAACATTGTGGGAATTTGTGATCCTCTACCCATCTTGGCTTCTGAGAGACACTGCCACTCTGAGAAGCTCTTTTTATACCCAATCATGTTGCCAATTGACCTTATTAGTTTTACTTGGTCTTCCAGCTCTTCGTTATGCTCAAATTTACTTTTCCAGCCTTTTATTGCTACTTGTCCCAACTTTTTGGGGATTTGTTGACGCCGTGAAAATTTGAATCAACGTATTTTTCCTTTAAAATGATACATTTACTCGGATTAAATGTTTGATCTGCCATCTACGTTCTATTACAAATAAAATATTGACATTTGCCATCTCCACATCATTGCATTCAGTTTTTATTCACAATTTGTTTAGTGTCCCAACTTTTTTGGAATCCGGTTTGTATAAATATAATGTGTTAAATGGCTTCTGTGCTCCTCTGCTGGTCCTTTTGGTAGGTTGGTCCCAGCAGAGAGCACAGATCACTGTAGGTACACACAACACATTTAGCCCCAGATCACCCCAATTAACCCCTTGATCACCTCTGTCAATCACTAGTGAAAGGGGAAAAAAGTGATCAGTGTAAACTGTCACTTTTTTTTTTCCCCACCAGTATTGACTGTTAGGTTTAGGTTAGTTTAGGCCCCCTTGGTAGGTAGTTAGCTTCAGTTAGCGCCCATCCCACTGCACCGCAGTCACCGATTTGCTGATTAGCATATCGCTAATCAGCATTGGTACTTTTATAGTATCTGTAAGTGATCAGAACTGATCAGTCAGATCTATAATAGTATTAGTGTCACCTTAGCTCGCCCTCCACCCAAAACGCAGTGTTTGCCCGATCAGGCCTGATCGGTCGCCCACACGTGCGTTCACCCACACCCGCCCCGCCGCAGTGACAAAAATATATATATATATTTTTTTATCACTACACAAGCACTGCGGCGATAAAAAAATCAGTTTTGATATTTTTTTTTATCTATCGCAGCGGCCTCCGGTACTTCGCTAGCCTCCCATTTGTAAGACAGGCTTGCTTTTTTTTCCTGGGTAGTCTCAGGAAATACCCCTAAATTTAGTTGACCAAATGGCAAGTAAGGGGTATTCTTCTGAAGAGGCCTACAGGCTTCTGACTCAGTCAGATGAGTAATGGGAACCCTCATCTGACGAATCCAGCGGGTCAGAATACGAACCTGTAGAAAGCAGTGGCAGTCTGACCCAAAGTTCGGACGAGGAGGTTGAGGTCCCTGATGGCACCAGGCGTACCCGGCCCAGTGTTGCCTGACCACAGGTTGCGCAGGATCCGCTTCAAGGGCAGCAGAGTGGGGCTGGCGCTGTCGGATTACGTGGTGAGGCATACACCAGCAGCGCAGCCCATCCTGGACCTAGTACCAGCACTGCCATAGAGGTGAGGTGAAGTGGCGAGCACCAGAAGGGCAGTTGAAGCTGGTACGGTGGCACGTGCAGTAGTTCCCCCGTCGTAGCCACCACACAGACAGTCCCGTAGAGTCCCTGAGGTGCTGGCAAACCCTGATTGGCAGCCCCCATCTTCAGCTGCACCAGTAGTTCCCCCTTTCACCGCCCAGCTTGGCATTCGGGTAGAGACAGCTCAGATCGGATCGGCACTGGGGTTTTTTGAGCTGTTCTTTACTGCGGAGCTCTTTGACTTAGTCGTGGCAGAAACAAACCGGTATGCCACTCAATTTATAGCCGCCAACTCGGGAAGCTTTTATGCCCAGTCTTTCCGGTGGAAACCCGTCCAAGTTTCCGAATTTAAAACTTTTCTGGGCCTTCTCCTCAACATGGGCTTGACAAAAGCATGAATTGCGGTCATATTGGTCCACGAACCCAATTCATCACATGCCAATGTTCTCTGCTGCCATGTCCAGGACACGATTTGAGACCATCCTGCGTTTCCTGCACTTTAGTGACAACAGCACCTCTCGTCCCAGAGGCCACCCAGCTTTTGACCGGCTCCACAAAATTCGGCGCCTCATAGACCACTTCAACCCCCCCCCCCCCCCCCTAGCTGAAACCCCCTTAATGACCAGGCCACTTTTTACACTTCTGCACTACACTACTTTCACTGTTTATTGCTCGGTCATGCAACTTACCACCCAAATTAATTTTACCTCCTTTTCTTCTCACTAATAGAGCTTTCATTTGGTGGTATTTCATTGCTGCTGACATTTTTACTTTTTTTGTTATTAATCAAAATTTAACGATTTTTTTTGCAAAAAAATTACATTTTTCACTTTCAGTTGTAAAATTTTGCAATAAAAACAACATCCATATATAAATTTTTCGCTAAATTTATTGTTCTACATGTCTGATTAAAAAAATAAAATGTTTGGGTAAAAAAAAAATGGTTTGGGTAAAAGTTATAGCGTTTACAAACTATGGTATAAAATATGAATTTCCGCTTTTTGAAGCAGCTCTGACTTTCTGAGCACCTGTCATGTTTCCTGAGGTTCTACAATGCCCAGACAGTACAAACACCCCACAAATGACCCCATTTCAGAAAGTAGACACCCTAAGGTATTCGCTGATGGGCATAGTAAGTTCATAGAACTTTTTATTTTTTGTCACAAGTTAGCGGAAAATGATTTTTTTTCTTTTTTTTTTTTCTTACAAAGTCTCATATTCCACTAACTTGTGACAAAAAATATAAACTTCCATGAACTCACTATGCCCATCACAAAATAACTTGGTGTCTTCTTTCCAAAATGGGGTCACTTGTGGGGTAGTTATACTGCCCTGGCATTTTAGGGCCCCATTGGGCAAGGGGTACCATCTTTATGTGGACAATTTCTACACAAGTGTGCCCCTCTTCAGGCATTTGTTTTTAGAACAGATTGGCTGCTGTGGCACCGCGCGACCTAGTCGCCAGGGCTTCCCCCAACGGCTCGTTACCTCCCGTCTTGCAAGGGGGGGAGAGGGCTGCCTTGTGTAACAAAGAACTGCTCGCGGTGAAATGGAGAGACAAGCGTGACGTTTACATGCTCTCCTCCATTCACGCAGACACCACAATCCAAATTGAACGAGCAACTGGAGTCATTGAAAAGCCCCTCTTGGTCCACGACTATCATTTGCTCATGGGAGGGGTGGACTTCAATGACCAGATGTTGGCTCCTTATTTACTTTCCTGCAGGACCAGATGCTGGTATAAGAAGGTGTCTGTATACCTAATTCAATTGGCGATGTACAATAGTTTTGTTCTCTACAGTAAGGCTGGGAGAACACGATCCTTCCTCAAATTTCAGGAAGAGATCATCGAGAGCCTCCTGTATCCAAGAGGTTCCGTGGCCCCATCCACCAGTGTAGTTAGCCGTCTACACGAGCGACATTTCCCCAATGTCGTTGCTGGTACCTCAACCCAAGCGTCACCCTGAAAAAGATGTTGTGTCTGTAGCAGGAGTGGAATAAGGCGTGACACCTGCTATTTCTGTCCTGACTGCCCTGACCACCCTGTCCTATGCTTAGGGGAGTGTTTCCAGAAGTACCACACACACACGTACACTTAGGGGATTGCGTGACACAGGACAGGCACACAGGGGTCTTAGGGCCCTTTCACACAGAGCTGCTGCAAACCTCTCCTTTCACCTGGGACAAAGTGCATAATGTACTTCGCCACATCTCTGGGCGATTTGCGCTTTGCACATTGTCCCATGGGGAAGGAGAGGTTTGTCCTATAAAGGTAAAAAAAAAAAAAAAAAAGTAAGCAAAAAAGTTAATGTTCAATAAAGTTTATAAAAGTTCTGTTCAAATGTTAGATAAAGTTAATGTTAATAAATTTATTGCGTTGCGGCCTTTTTTTTTATTTTTATTAACCTTCTAGGTGGACCAACCGATCGACTAGCTGCAGCACTGATGTGCATTCTGACAGAAGCATTGCGCTGCTGTCAGATTACACAAAAGTCGGTGTATGCGGCACTGCAAGACGAGATTTCTACTCTGCAGTAAAAAAGATACGTTTGCCGAGGCTTATGAGCTGAGGGGCGGTGTTCATATGCTTTGGCAAACACTTTGTATATGAAAAAAATATAAATAAATTCCGGCAATGACTTATTCATCCACATCGATTTATGTGAATGGAGAAATCGGGTTTGCCAGGGCATACGGGCTGAGTGGGTTTGGATGTTGAGCTCCTATGTCCTGGCAGACGCCTTTCCCCTCTTTTTTTTTTTTTTGCAGAGATTTTTCCATCCACATTGATCGATGCGAATGAAGAAATCTGTGCCGTTCATTTTTTCTTTCATCCCAGAGGCTGAATGGAAAAATAAATGCTCAATATAAGGAGAATAGCAGAAACTCCTAATGCTGGTCATACATGTAATGATTGCGGAGACCCTCAAATGCCAGGGCAGTACAAACGCCCCACAAATGACCCCATTTTGGAAAGAAGACACCCCAAGGTATTCACTGAGGGGCATATTGAAGATTGAACTTTTTGTCCCAAGTTAGCGGAAAGGGAGACTTTGTGAGAAAAAAAATAAATAAATCAATTTCCGCTAACTTGTGCCAAAAAAAATAAAAAATTCTATGAACTCGCCATGCCCCTCACAGAATACCTTGGGGTGTCTTCTTTCCAAAATGGGGTCACATGTGGGGTATTTATACTGCCCTGGCATTTTAGGGGCCCTAAAGCGTGAGAAGAAGTCTGGAATCCAAATGTCTAAAAATGGCCTCCTAAAAGGTACTCATTGGAATTTGGGCCCCTTTGCACACCTAGGCTGCACTCAGGAGAAGTAGGGCAATGTGTTTTGGGGTGTCTTTTTACACCCCAAAACACACAAGTTTGTATAAAAAAATGGGAAAAGTTGTCTTTTACAGAGATATTTATCTCACCCAGCATGGGTATATGTAAAAATACACCCCAAAACACATTGCCCTACTTTTCCTGAGTACGGCGATACCACATGTGTGACACTTTTTTGCAGCCTAGGTGCGCAAAGGGGCCCAAATTCTAAAGGATTTCACGGGGCATTTTTTACGTATTTGGATTCCAAACTACTTCTCACGCTTTAGGTCCCCTAAAATGCCAGGGCAGTATAAATACCCCACAAGTGACCCCATTTTGGAAAGAAGACACCCCAAGGTATTTCATGAGGGGCATGGCGAGTTCATGTAAAATTTTATTTTTTGTCACAAGTTAGTAGAATTTGTAAGAAAAAAAAAATCATTTTCCGCTAACTTGTGACAAAAAATTAAAACTTCCATGAACTTACTATGCCCATCAGCGAATACCTTAGGGTGTCTACTTTCCGAAGTGGGGTGTTTCTACTGTCTGGGCATTGTAGAACCTCAGGAAACATGACAGGTGCTTAGAAAGTCAGAGCTGCTTCAAAATGCGGAAATTCACATTTTTGTACCATAGTTTGTAAACGCTATAACTTTTGCGCAAACCAATAAATATACACTTATTGCATTTTTTTTTATCAAAGACATGTAGAACAATAAATTTAGAGGAAAAAAACTGAAAAACAAAGTAAAAAAAGGGTTTTTTTTGCCAAAATTTTGGTCAATTTCAATTAACAAAAAAAAATAAAAAATGTCAGCAGCAATGAAATACCACCAAATGAAAGCTCTATTAATGAGAAGAAAAGGAGGTAAAATTAATTTGGGTGGTAAGTTGTAGGACCGAGCAATAAACCGTGAAAGTAGTGTAGTGCAAAATTGTAAAAAGTGGTCTGGTCATTAAGAGGGTTTAAGCTAGGGGAGCTGAGGTGGTTAAATCCAATTTTCCTGTAACACAGCAAGGGTTAACAGCCAAAGAAACCTCAATATTTATTACCTTGATTTTGCAGTTTACAGAACACACATGGCAGAGTGCAGAGGGAAAGGAGCGCCATATTGTTAGGCCTCTTTCACACGGGCAAGATTTCCGTGCGGGTGCAATGCGTGAGGTGAATGTATTGCACCCGCACTGAATCCGGACCCGTTCATTTCTATGGGCGTGTGCACATAAGCAGTGATTTTCACACATCACTTGTGCGTTACGTGAAAATCGCAGCATGCTCTATATTGGGCGTTTTTCATGCAACGCAGGCCCCATAGAAGTGAATGGGGCTGCGTGAAAATCGCAAGTAAGTGCGGATGCGGTGAGATTTTCACGCATGGTTGCTAGGAGACTATCGGGATGGGGACCCGATCATTATTATTTTCCCTTATAACATGGTTATAAGGGAAAATAATAGCATTCTTAATACAGAATGCTTAGTAAAATAGGGATGGAGGGGTTAAAAAAATAATAATAATTTAACTCGCCTCCTCCACTTGTTCGCGCAGCTCGGCTTCTCTTCTGTCTTCATCTTTGCTGTGCAGTAGGAAAAGGACCTGTGGTGACGTCACTTTGCTTATCACATGGTCCGTCACATGATCCATCACCATGGTAAAAGATCATGTGATGGACCATGTGATGAGCTCAGTGACGTCATGAAAGGTCCTTTACCCAGGTACTGAAGAAAGAGGAGAAGCCGGGCTGCGCGAACAAGTGGATTAAGGTGAGTTAAATTATTTGAAAAAAAAACCTCCAACCCTATTTTTCTGTATAAGGGAAAATAATACAATCTACACAACACCGATCCCAAACCCAAACTTTTATGAAGAAGTTCGGGTTTGGGTACCAAACATGCCGATTTTTCTCACACGCGTGCCAAATGCATTTAAATGTTTTGCACTCAAGTGGAAAAATCGCTCATTTTCCCGCGACACACCCGCATCTTATCCGGCCCAAAAACATGATGCCCGTGTGAAAGAGGCCTTAACGGAGGACAGATTTTGCTGGGATGGTTTTCAGGTGCCATGTCACTTTGAAGAGAAAGAAAACCCCCAAAAGCGACCCCATTTTGGAAACTACACCCCTCAAGGAATAAATTTAGCGGTGAAGTGAATGCTTTGACCCAACAAGCATTTCATAGAATTTAGAAATGCATGGCTGTAAAATTTAAAAATTAACTTTTATTTCCAATATAAAGTTGCTTTAGCCCCAAATTTTTAATTTCACAAGGGCTAACAGGAGAAAATGCACCCCAAAATTTGTTGGGCTACTTTCAAACTAGCGTTCGGGGCTCCGCTTGTGAGTTCCATTTGAAGGCTCTCACAAGCGGCCCCGAACGCATCCGTCCAGCCCTAATGCATTCTGAGTGGATGCGGATCCGCTCAGAATGCATCAGTCTGGCACCGTTTGTCCTCCGCTCAGCAGGCGGACACCTGAACGCTGCTTGCAGTGTTTGGGTGTCCGCCTGGCTGTGCGGAGGCAAACGGATCCGTCCAGACTTACAATGTAAGTCAATGGGGACGGATCCGTTTGAAGTTGACACAATATGGCTCAATTTTCAAACGGATTCGTCCCCCATTGACTTTCAATGTAAAGTCAAAACGGATCCGTTTGCATTACCATGAACAAAAAAAAAATAAAAAATTATTTTTTATTTTTTGTTCATGGTAATGCAAACGCATCCGTTCTGAACGGATCTAAGCGTTTGCATTATAGGTGCGGATCCGTCTGTGCAGATACCAGACGGATCCGCACCTAAACGCAGGTGTGAAAGTAGCCTTATGCATTTTTTCCTGAATACGGCAAAACCTCATACGTGGTCATAAACCGCTGTTTGGGGGCATGGCAGCATTTAGAAGGATTGATTTTTATCACTTTTTTTTTTTTACACTTTTGCAAGAGAGAGGGAGCTCCCTCCTTCTCAACCCCATGGATGCTGCAGGCGGCTGCTGACCATAGCAGCAGAGTGTCAGCTGTAAGTTACAGCAGACACTCTATGCTGATGGCAGCAGCTCCGTTCCTGAGCCGCTGCCATCAGAGCCGGCACAGAGGACATCGCAGCGGGGGGCAATGGCCACATGTGGGGGGCAATTAAATTTATCAGGGGCACTGGGGGCAAGGTGGCAGTGATGCTTGATTTCAGGCTGTGATCTGAAACCGGCATTTTTCTCACTGAAGCACTCAGATTGGTTAGTCCCGCTGTCTCTGCTCTCCGGGAGAGTGGAGACTCCGAGGCTGTGACACTTTATAGTGTCACAGCCCTGGTAAGCAGATTGGACGTGACTGTACATCCAAATGCAGTTACGTCCAAATGCGTGAAAAGGTTAAACGCTTATACAAACAGAGTAGAGAGGGTGTCAGCAGTAAGTTTGTGTTGACGGCACTGTTTATTTTGCCTTTCTTCTCATCCATCATAAGAACAACCCCCCACAAACGTATTCTGTCTTCTGAGCATCCGCCTTCACTCGGTTAGCATTTAGTC
Organism: Bufo gargarizans; assembly: GCF_014858855.1. Lineage (NCBI taxonomy): Eukaryota > Metazoa > Chordata > Amphibia > Anura > Bufonidae > Bufo > Bufo gargarizans. The sequence goes on from NC_058088.1 coordinate 102,943,516, forward strand.
AGTAATCCATCAGTATTGCTAAAGCCAAAAAAAACAGGAGTGGGTCCAAAACAGAGATGACACGTGAATGGAATATGTGCATGTCTTCTGTGTTTTGTACCCACTCCTGCTTTTGGCTTCCAAATCATGATTATATCATGTTACAAAATAGGGACCATGTGATACAGGCCTTATGGTTCAATATTCTAGGCTCAAAGTGTCACACTCCAGTCAGCTAATTAGTCCATACCCCCTGAGCAAAGGGTACCTCAAAATTGTGACTTTGGGGTTTCATAAGCGGTGAGCCATAATCAAAAGTAGTAAAGAGCAAAGTAGCCTAAGGGTCCATTCAGACGTCCGTAGTTCTGGGTCCGCATCTGTAGTTCCGTTCCGCGGCCCCGCAAAAAAAAAAAAAAGATGAAGCATGTCCTATTCTTGTCCACGGACAAGGGCCGACCATGTACGGTCCGCATTATGTGGAATGCACACCACCAGTACCTGTGTTTTGCGGATCCGCAATTTGCAAACCGCATAACACTTACAGATGTCTCAATGGACCCTAATAAAATCAGAATGAAGCCTTTTTCTTTGCCAAGATATATTACTATTACAAAGTGTCTTATATTCACCTGTACAACTAGAGGTCGGCTTCGAAAGGGTCGCCTCACTTCAGCAAGTGACATTTATCGTGTAGAGAAAGTTATAGGGCTGAACCCGGACATAATCGTTAATTTCTAACGATAATTTGTTTTCCCTTAGTCCTAACAGCAGCACAGATGGGGTTAACTGCCCCTGTGGACTGGTAGGACCGGCGGAATTTTAATGAGCCCAAGAACCAATAAACGATCTTCAGCTCCCTGAAAGGGAGGAGATCACCCCCCAGCCCACCGTGTTTTTAACAAGTATGATGTATTTAGGGAGGGATATTTGTGTGCTGCTGTTAGGACTAAGGGAAAACAAATTATCGTTAGAAATTAACGATTCCCTTACGTCCTACCAGCAGCACAGATGGGGAGATAGCAAGATAAAACCCCTAGGGAGGGTCCTCATGCCTGGCAGAACTAAGAACTGTCTGCCCAAAAGCCGAAAACTCTGCCATCCTAGCATCTATCCTATAATGGGAGATGAAGGTTGACTCAGAGCTCCAGGAGGCTGCCTTACAGATCAACTCCAAGGGGAGAAGGCTTCTTTCCGCAACCGAGGTGGAGACCACCCTAGTAGAATGGGCTCTCACAAACTCGGGAGGATCTAAGGTTTGGGAGACAAAGGCTTCCCTAATGGCCTCCTTGATCCAGCGACTTATGGTGGCTTTAGACGCTTTACGGCCTTTAGACTTACAAACAGGATAAGGAGATTCTCATCTATCCTGAACTCTCTGGATCTATCCACATAGATCTGGAGGCATCTAGAAATATCCAGCGGATCTCTAGCTGGAGTATCAGAGGAGGAGGTTGTAAACAAAACTGGTAAAGAGATTACCTGGTTGATGTTCTGAAAGGTAGGCACCTTAGGTCTGAAGTATGGTAAAAACTTCAGGAGCACTCTGTCCTGTAAGAAAATAATGTATGGATGAATTGCAGAGAAAGCCTGCAATTCAGAGACTCTTTTGGCTGAGGCTATAGCCAGAAGAAAGGCCAACTTTAAAGTTAAATATTTGAAATCTACCTCCTCCAAAGGCTCGAAGGGGGAAGATGCTAGCCCCCTGAGCACTACTGAAAGATCCCACTGGGGAATGTGTTTCAGTATAGTAGGCTTTAGTCTCTCCGCTCCCTTCAGGAAGCGTTTGATGAGTGGGTCCCGGGAATATGGCCTGTTGAGACAGGCCGAGATGGCACAAATTTGTACCTTCAAGGTAGCTGGAGATAGGCCTCTATCTAATCCATCTTGAAGGAATTGTAGTATCGCAGGAAGGGGGCGGATCTGCCGACGCCACTTGTTTGGAATCACACCATGCCACGAAGATTCTCATGATCCTAGAGTAGGCCTTCTTTGTAGACTCTGCTCGGGAATGCGACAAAGTTCTCAGGACCGACTCAGAAAGCCCTTCTATGTTGGGAAGGGACTGATCAACCTCCAGGCTGTCAGGTTGAACCTGTGCAGATCTGGGCAGAGGTGAGTGTCCCACGACACCAGGGTCTGCTCCGGGGGGAGTCTCCAATATTGTCCCCGACTCATCTGAATGAGCTGGGTAAACCAGGATCTTCTGGGCCAAAACGGTATGATGGCTATTACCGAGGCCTGATCCTGACGGATTTTCATCAATACCCTCGGTATCATGGAAAACGGAGGGAAGATGTAAGCCAGTCTGAACCTCCACGGTATCGACAGAGCATCTATCGCCAGGGGGTTGTCTTCCCTGTACAGGGAACAGAACCTCAGCACCTTGGCGTTGAACCTGGTTGCCATGAGGTCCACCTCTGGCATACCCCAACTGTGAACTAGCTGCCTGAAGACCTCCGGATGCAGAGACCACTCCATGGTCGGTAATCCTCGACTTAAGCGGTCCGCTATCATATTGAGGGAACCTCGAATATGAATGGCAGATAAATGGGAAAGGTTCAACTCTGCCCACCGAAGGATCGCCCCGATCTCTGATAGAAGCGGTAATGACCTTGTGCCTCCCTGCTTGTTTATATAAAGAACCGCAGTCATATTGTCTGACTGGACTTTCACCGCTTTGCCCCGAATCTGAGGGGCGAAGTGAAGGAGGGCTAGCCGGATAGCTCGCATCTCGCGAAGATTGGAGGAAAGATGCCGCTCCAGGGGGGACCAGGATCCCTGCACTGGGGATCCGTCTAGGTGAGCGCCCCAGCCTACAAGGGACGCGTCTGTAGTCAATATGACCCAACTTGGTTGGGTCATAGACTTCCCTGCTGGCAGTCGAAACCACCATCTGAGGGAATTCCGGGTTTGACCGGACAGGGAGCACAGGGAATCTAGCCCCGCAGGGCTGCCGTTCCATAAGTGTAAGACCTCCGACTGAAGAGGACGGAGGTGCCATAGCGCCCAAGGGACTGCGTCCGCAGCCGCTGACATGAGCCCCAGCATCTTCATGAGAGTCCGGATAGAGACTTGACGAGGGACATAAAGGACCTTTGCCAGGTCCTGAATCCGCGCTTTCCTTTCTTGAGTCAACCGGAGGGACATCTCCACAGAGTCGACCACGAATCCTAAATAATGGATTGAAGGCGATGGGCTCACATTCGACTTCTGCCAGTTGATAATCCAGCCTAGGCGGAGAAGAAAGGAGATTGCGATCTGAAGATGGTGGGTAAGGATCGGAACTGAAGAAGCTATGAAAAGCCAATCGTCCAGATAAGGAATAATAGTCAGACCTTGAAGTCTCAATGCTGCCACCACCGATACCACCACCTTGGTGAAGATAAGGGGGGCAGAAGAGATTCCGAAGGGGAGCGCGGTGAACTGAAAGTGCCTGCGAACCCCTGAAATCTGGACCGCGATCCTGAGAAATTTCCGGAAAGCGGAATGGATCGGAATATGAAGATATGCATCTTTGAGGTCCAGAGTAGCCATGACATCCCCAAGGTTGAGGATATGGGCGACTGACCTTATGGTTTCCATGCGAAACCTTGTTTTCCTTAAAAATCGATTGAGAAATCTCAAGTCGATGATAATCCGGAGGTCTCCCGTCTTCTTGGGAAACAGGAACACTGGTGAGTAAATGCCTAGGCCTCTCTCCCCTGCCGGCACCTCCTCTAGGGCTCCCTTGGAGATATAGTCCTGGATGTAAGATTCCAGGACCACTTGTTTGGCCGGCCCGAAGTTTCGTGTGGCGACGAATCTCTCTGGGGGGGAGAGAGAGAAAGTCTACCCGGTACCCGACGGAGACTAAGTCCAGAACCCAAGGGTCTGCGATCAACTGACTCCAAGAGTCTTTGAAATGGGAGAGACGGCCCCCCACGGGAGTTTGGGGGAGTGGTACGGGAAAGTCTAGAGGAGACACTGCAGGGACAGCAGGGCTTATCCAAGAGCCCCGAAGAGGCCCATAGTCAGGAGGGTTTTGCCTCCTTGGTGGGTTTACGGGAGCGCCTCGAATATTTACGAGACGGTCCCCCCCAATCTCTGCGCCTAGACTGCTGCCCCGGACGTCCTTCGCGCTTCTTTTCCTGTCTGGGGCGTCCCCGAAAGGGCTGCTGGGGGAGGCTCTTCCCCTTTTTGTCGGAGAGCCCCTCCATTATCTTGTCCAATTCGGACCCGAACAGCCTGTCTGGTTCAAAGGGGAGCCCACAAAGGTTGAACTTGGACGCGTTGTCCGCGATCCAAGGTTTCAGCCAAAGTGGTCTGCTGGCAGCCGAAACTAAGGCCATAGTTTTGGCGGCCAGCTTCAGCTGCATCTGGGTGGAGTCAACTAGGAAGTCCATAGCCAGGTTGGCTGATTTGAAGGCTGCCAAGATATCATCCCTGGATACGCTCTGGTCCACGTCTGTCTGGATCTGGTTGAGCCTAGAGCGTAAATAGGTGGCTACTTCAGTGGCCGCAATTGAAGTTGATGCGGAGGCAGCGGCCGCCGCATAACTCCTTCTAAGGGTGCACTCTGCCCTCCGATCTAGAGGGTCCTGCAGACTAGACCCATCGTCTGCGGGGACTAGAGTGCGCCGGGACAACTTGGCTATAGCCATGTCCACCTTGGGAACGGAACCCCACGATTCCACCAAGGGTTTAGCCATCGGGTACATGAGTTTAAACTTTCTGGTGAGAACTGGACCTTTCTCAGGCTTGCGCCATTCTGTGCGCATCACAGAGAGAAGGGTCTCATCCGCTCTGAAGACACGCTGTGTCCGTACGGCGGGATCGGAGGACTCCCCAATGTCAACATCCTGGTCCCCCATGGACTTAAGTAACTTCTGCGTCTTTTCTGGAGGGAAAAAGCAAGAAGTAATTTGAGTCTGAGAGGGTCCTGGTAACCTCTCATTAAGTAAACGCACCACTCCCTTAATGGAATCATCCACGTATGTCTTCGTCCACTGAAACATTTCCTGCATCGTGGGTTCCGTGGATGCCGTGCGACAACTCTCACACCTAGAATAGGGACAGCCGTCGTCTAAGGGCGTGTTGCAATCAAAACACGCCAAATGCTTCCTCTTGGCCCCAGCCTTTCGCTGATCCGGATCCCTGGGGGAAGCCATAGTCTGTAATTGGAAAGAAAAGACAGGTCATAACACCTACAAAAATTGGAGGTGGAGAAACAAGCCCACCAGCACTAGAAGAAAAATAGAGCTGCAGAAGAGGAACACACAAACCCACGTCAAGCAATACTACTAAGGATATCACAAGGCACAGGGAACTCTGGAGCTAGCTTGTCAAAGCGATGCAACCAGAGCACTAAATGACAGGCTCTGGGCGCTTAAAAGGAGAAAGCCCCGCCCCCTGGGCGGGTCCCAGATCGTAAATAGCCCAGACATATAAGAGAGCCAATACTGGCTCAACGTGCTGTAGGTAGCTCCCCTGGTTCATCCTGGATCCCAGGATGTATATAGGGGAGCAACTTTAATCAAGGAGGTGAGGATAGAACCTCAGATCGCGCTGCGAAGAAACCGGAAGTGACGTAGCGCACCAAGTGCGCGTCACTTCCGGAAGATGGCGGCGCCCATAGCGCCGCACGCATGTGGCGATGGGAAGGAACGGGACACCAGAAAAGACTGAAAGGAGAGGGGAGGGGGACACCCCCGCTCCCCGACGGTCCCCAGGTACAAAAAATCGCCGCAATCAGCCTAAAATAAAGGCAAAAGAGAGCCAAAAAACGGGGCGATCCTTTATAGAAAGAAAGGAGCCCTTGACACTCTCAGCTCCCTGAAAGGTAGCGATACACCAGTCCAACCTGTCCAGAGGACAGAAAAAAACACACGGTGGGCTGGGGGGTGATCTCCTCCCTTTCAGGGAGCTGAAGATCGTTTATTGGTTCTTGGGCTCATTAAAATTCCGCCGGTCCTACCAGTCCACAGGGGCAGTTAACCCCATCTGTGCTGCTGGTAGGATGTAAGGGAACCCCTTCTTCCCCCACTCAGCCCCTCTGACATTTCATGCTCCGATGCTCTCCCTTGCCTTGCACTGAATCGCGCAGGGCAAGGGCTTTTTCATTAGATCCGATGAGGTACTGGGTCTCTGCCAGGCGGAGGCTTCCACCAAGCCGTGTTGCTGGTGATATCACCGGCACTAATGGGGCGGGCTTTATCACTGCCCTAGGCTGTTTTACAGGATATGGCGGTGGTTATACACGAGCCTGTAGCTGGCGTAGACTTTACTTTCTGGCGCACAGCAGGGCAGAGATGCTTGTCAGGCGCATCTCATGCCAGTGCAGGGAGATCAAGGCTGGCGCATGGATCTGCTAGCCTTGATATATCTCCCCCATTGTGTCACAAATAGCACACCAGCTTCCTCACAGGCAAAATCTATGAAAACCCAACGTCCAATCAATTGTAGTTGTTGAAATTTTCCCTGCTAAGAAAACAGAACAGAAAAATCCCACATTAGGACGGTGATTCCTGAATCAGTTCATTCAGTATTTGGGGAGAAAGAATTCTAAATATTCTTTTTAGAGACGGGCTGAACGTCCGCTATAGTGAAGATATCAATCAGGTGGCGGTTGTGACATTGGATATTGGATTGTGCAAAAAGCCATTAGATGGGATAGTTATGAGGCATAAACATTAATTCCCCAAAACTGGCCCATATTGGATGGTTTCATGGTTCTTTTCTGCTGATTTACTTCCCACACTTAATGTTACCACCAGCATTTACAGGGTTAACATTTTAAGAGATGCAGAGTCTTCTGTATTACTTATTCAAATCAGTGAAAAGTGCCCATCTGCCCACTTTGATGCCAGTTTTCATGCACAGAACCTGTTCAGGCCATGCTGAATACCACTGTATCTAATGCGGGGCATCACCCACTGTATGCTGGCAGTGCAAGATCACTGGCCCAAATTCATTTAATTCTTTAAATTACACTTTTTTGTGCCCACTTTCATGCCCCATTTTTTGTGCCCATCTTATGTATTTTAATGCTGTTTTCAACTAAATAACGTTAAAGACTGCTCACTGCATACTGCATTTTTTTTTTTGCAATGTTGATAAGGTGTCCTCAAAATTCTTTAAAAAAAAATTAAAATAAAATACAAATTATGTGAATAAGAAACCAACTTCAGCCTCGTGTGTTCACATAGGGTTGCCACCTTTCCTAACAAAAAATACTGTAAGCCACACCCAAAATGGGTTGTGGGGGCATGGCTTAACACTGGGTGTTAAGTCGCTGTCATAGTGTGGCTCCCAATAATATTAATGCCCCCATTAGAGCCTCCAGAATGAATACTGTCCCTATTAGTGTCCTCAGTAATATTAGTGCCCCCCAATAAGAGTAATAGCCCCATTAGTGCCCCCCAGCAAAAATAATGCCCCCATTAGTGCCCTCCCCAGTAAGAATAATGCACCCCATTTGTGCCCTCAGGAAGAATAATGCTCCTATTAGTGTCCCCCATTAAGACTAATGCCCCCATTAATGCGCACCAGTAAAAAAAATGCCCCCATCAGTGCCCCCCGTAAGAATAATGCTCCCCATTTATGCCCCCAGGAAGAACAATGCCCCCATTAGTGCCCTCAGAAAGAATAATGCCACCCATTAGTGCCCCCCAAGAAGAATAGTGCCCGCAGGAAGAATAATGCCACCCATTAGTGCTTCCCAGGGAGAATAATGCCCCCATTAGTGCCCCCGTAAAAATAATGCCCCCAGGAAAAACATGCCCCCAGGAAAAATAATGCCCCCATTTGTGCCCCCAGGAAAAACAATGCCCCCATTAGTGCCCCTAGGAAGAATAATGACCCCATTAGTGCCCCCCAGAAAGAATAATGCCACCAATTAGTGCACCCAGGGAGCATAATGCCCGCAGGGAGAATAATGCCACCCATTAGTGCCCCCCAGGGAGAATAATGCCCCCATTAGTGCCCCCCCCCCCCCCGGTAAGAATAATGCCTCCCATTTGTGCCCCAGGAAAAACAATGCCCCCATTAGTGCCCCCAGGAAGAATAATTCCCCCATTAGTGCCCCCAGGAAGAATAGAGCCACCCATTAGTGCCCCTCAGGAAGAATAATGGCACCCATTAGTGACCCTCAGGAATAAGAATGCCCCGATTATTGTCCCCCGTAAGAATAATGTCCCCCATTAGTGCCCCTTTCTCTGCTTCCGCAATGGAAGCCTCATTAGCAACAGTCCGTACAGGAAAGTACAGGAGAATAAAAATTACCGGCCCAGGCAGGGCCACTAAAATACCAGCATGCGCAGACCTTTAAAAATGTGAAATAAATATATACCGGATCCGTTTTTCCAGATGACACCGGAGAGACAGATCCGGTATTTCAATGCATTTGTCAGCCGGATCCGCATCCAGATCCGGAAACAAAAGCTATCCGTTTGCATATGGATTTCCGGATCCGGCAGGCAGTTCTGCTAACGCAAGCGTGGAAGTACCCGAAAATCTGCACCAAATGCAGTTCAGGGCAGTTCTGTATTGACTAGACACACCTGCCCACACTGTAACACCACCACCACCAAAGGCTCGTCTGGTGACAACAGTGGCTGATGCACAGCGCTCTTCTTGATGTCTCCAACATCGTTGGTGGCCATCATTTCTGCTCAGTGTGAATCGACTTTCACTGAACAGCACTGTGGCCAACTGGTCCCTCCATGCAAGACGATGACACCTGTGCCTGGTGGTGTGGTCAGGTACCCTTGCAGTTTGTCTAGCAGGGAGACCACGCTGATGTAAACTGTTTTGAATGGTCTGACATGACACTTGAGTGCCTCTCACCTCCCTTAAATGTGCCTGGAGTTGTGTGGCACTCATCATTCGGTCCCGCAGGGCATCGCTCACAATGAAGCGGTCATCAGTGTAGGATGTGGCCAATGGATGGTCACTTCTATGCCTTTCGTGAAGCCTCGCAATGGCGAGGTACTGTTGATCAATTGTTAGGTGTTGTCTTGGTCTCATGATGTCAAAACGTTAACAGCATGATGAGGAGGACTGTTTAAATATCAATTCTAATTGAACCAGGAAATGTATTGGCCGATTCATGGCTCAAATTCCTGTTGTGAATTTTGCTGTTAAGCTCCTTGTAAGAGAACAGCAAGTTGTGCAAAAAATACTGAAACATAGAACAGTTGGACATGTGGATTCAAAAGTCTAGAGAAGGACACATTTAGTTCACCTGTAAAGGTGAGGGTGCATTTTAGGTTTCATCCTGAAATTTCACCCACAAGCTACATATCCCTAACTTTTTGTGAGAAGTGTATACAAAAATGTATGATATGAATAAAAATGAAAGTGATCAAAGTATCAAACTCCACACTACCTCTTCACAAGAATCAACAGGGCAGTAAGGCGCAACGGCGTACCTCTATTTTTATTCTACAGCAGGAATAGTTGTATACACATTTGGAGTAGTAGTGTGCTGCATATAATAAAGGTGACTAATACCATGGCATTATGAGAAGTAATATACTACAAATTCATCTGCAACTTGGGAGCTATTTGATCAGTCTCATTTTTATTCATCCATTTTTATATATTTTTTATGTGTAAATTAACACCATGTGAGTCCAGTGGAAATGAACCTCTCCCCGCATATACAGTCAGGTCCATAAATATTGGGACATCGACACAATTCTAACATTTTTGGCTCTATACACCACCACAATGTATTTGAAATGAAACGAACAAGATGTGCTTTAACTGCATACTGTCAGCTTTAATTTGAGGGTATTTACATCCGAATCAGGTGAACGGTGTAGGAATTACAACAGTTTGCATATGTGCCTCCCACTTGTTAAGGGACCAAAAAGAATGGGACAGAAAAATAAAACTTTCACTTTTTAATACTTGGTTGCAAATCCTTTGCACTCAATTCCAGCCTGAAGTCTGGAACGCATAGACATCCCCAGATATTGGGTTTCATCCCTGGTGATGCTCTGCCAGGCCTCTACTGCAACTGTCTTCAGTTCCTGCTTGTTCTTGGGGCATTTTCCCTTCAGTTTTGTCTTCAGCAAGTGAAATGCATGCTCAATCGGATTCAGGTCAGGTAATTGACTTGGCCATTGCATAACATTCCTCTTCTTTCCCTTAAAAAACCCTTTGGTTGCTTTTGCAGTATGCTTTGGGTCATTGTCCATCTGCACTGTGAAGCGCCCGTCCAATGAGTTCTGAAGCTGAATTTGAGCAGATAATATTGCCCGAAACACTTCAGAATTCATCCTGCTGCTTTTGTCAGCAGTCACATCATCAATAAATACAAGAGAACCAGTTCCATTGGCAGCCATACATGCCCCGCTATGACACTGCCACCACCATGCTTCACTGATTAGGTGGTATGCTTAGGATCATGAGCAGTTCCTTTCCTTCTCCATACTCTTCTCTTCCCATCACTCTGGTACAAGTTGATCTTGGTCTCATCTGTCCATAGGATGTTGTTCCAGAACTGTGAAGGATTTTTTAGATTTCGTTTGGCAAACTCTAATCTGGCCTTCCTGTTTTTGAGGCTCACCAATGGTTTACATCTTGTGGTGAACCCTCTGTATTCACTCTGGTGAAGTCTTCTCTTGATTGTTGACTTTGACACACATACACCTACCTCCTGCAGAGTGTTCTTGATCTGGCCAACTGCTGTGAAGGGTGTTTTCTGCACTAGGGAAAGAATTCTTCGGTCATCCACCACAGTTGTTTTCCGTGGTCTTCCGGGTCTTTTGGTGTTGCTGAGCTCACCGGTGTGTTCAATCTTTTTAAGAATGTTCCAAACTGTTGTTTTGGCCACGCCTAATGTTTTTGCTATCTCTCTGATGGGTTTGTTTTGTTTTTTCAGCCTAATGATGGCTTGCTTCACTGATGGTGAAAAAAAGCGCTGCACACAAAAGTTTTTGTCCAGCTTAATCCCTGCATTCCATCCCGGAACAGCCAGCCGGAAGGTCGGACCTCAAATCTAAAAGAAACATGTTCTATGTTTTTTACAGTGTGGACGGATCACGGACCCATTCAAGTTGAATGGATCTCGATCCATCCCAGCTGCCGCACGGATGTTGCCGCACGGATGGTGCATTGGGGACCGCAAATTGCACGGAACGGCCGCACAACGGATGTGTGCAAGAGGCCTTATGCTGTGGCTTATCTGCACAAAAATCCAAGCAGAAAAAACTAAAGTAATCTCCACCGTGAGCATTTGGCCTTGGTAAATACTTTTATTCCCCATAAAATAACAATATTGTAGCATCTTTTCTCATATCTGTACATTGTCATTCCTATGTTATGCTACCTATAAAGGTATGATTAAATTGGCAGTTGTCGATGGGTGTGTCGCTGCACGGACTGAGGCCTCGTTCACATTTCAGTGTTAGGCCTCTTCCACACTACTGTTTGGCTATTTCAGTGTTTTGCGGTCCATTTTTCACAGATCCGTTGTTCCGTTTTTTGTTTCCGTTGTTTTTCCGTATGGCATATACAGTAATTACATAGAAAAAATTGGGCTGGGCATAACATTTTCAATAGATGGTTCCGCAAAAACCGAACGGATACGGAAGACATACGGATGCATTGCGGACCCATTGACTGGAATGGAGCCACGGAATGTGATTTGCGGGCAATAATTTAACATGTTCTATCTTTCAACGGAACGGAAATGCGGAAACGGAATGCATACGGAGTACATTCTTTTTTTTTTTTGCGGAACCATTGAAATGAATGGTTCCGTATACGGACCGTATACAGAACGCAAAAAACGGCACGCAAAACGAAAAGAAAAAAAAACGGTAGTGTGAAAGAGACCTTAGTGTCACGTCCATGAAACAAAGCTTAAGTGTTTCATCCGTGAAGGATCCGTGGTTGGTCCGTGTGTCCGTTTGTCATCCATAATTCATGGAAGTTGCTCAGCTCAAAATTAATTTCCAAAGAATCTCCTATCAATCTTCAGTGAAAACACAGACTCTGTGTTGTGTCAGTGACTTTCACGGACCCATAGACTTCAATTGGCGTGCTTGGTCCCCGTGATATTTTTTTTTTTTTTTTTTTTTACTGACCCACTGTCAGTTAAAAAATATACTGAAATGTGAACAGACTCATTTGAATCAATGGGTACGTGTGAGAAACGGAAATGTGAACGACGCTAGTTTTACATCTCCAGCATGTACATCCAGCTGCCTGATCTGGAAGAAAATGATTCTGGGCAGACATTGTGAATGGGTCCGCAATCCAAAAGATACGATGCAGAAACGGAGGCACGGATTGGAAGCCTACGGAAGCATGGAATGGGGTCCATGTCCGCAGATGGCGGGCGCATGGTCAGTGCCTGTGCATCGTGGACCACATTGAGGCCTTACTGATAGTAATGCAAGGTAAGAAGAGGCTAGGTGGCACAACCTGGATCCCCTAGTCAATCCCCTTAGTGATAGTAATAACTGACCAAATGAGGGCTGTTTCACACAAGTGAGTCCATTGCAGGAATCGCGGTCCATGTGCGAGCGTGATTCTCCAGTCTGGACTTGCAGGAGCGCACGTCATTACACCGATTTATACTGCTATGTACTTCTGCATGACCTTACTGATACGGGATCATACTGACATAACGCTGTCACTATGGTTCTGTAGCAATAAGGTCACGCAGAGGAACACGACCACCAGACAGAAGAAGGAAACAACTTAAAGGGGAAGTGCACACACAAACATAAAAAGCAGCACGTTGCCGCAGGCAACAGCATGCGTGGCAACCATGTCACGGCACAAAGGCCGTGACACTGCCCCTGCATGCAATAACATCAACACATTCCGCAGGCAACTGCAAGCGTGGCAACAGTGTCACGGCACACACCAAAGGCCGTGACAATTACACATGTGCAGGTGGCCTTATAATAGTGGCTGTGCCTGGTGTTGCTGAAATTTATTTTCCCGCTCAGAAAAACCACAAATCTCATGTACACTTTGCAGATTTATTTTTTTTCTGTGAGGAAATTGACTTGCATTGCGGATTTCAAAATCTGCAGCATGTCAATTATGTTTGCGGTTTTAGCTGCAGATTTCACCCTTTTTCAACAAAGGATGAAATCTGTAGCAAAACCGCATCAAATCCACACCAAAAACCGATGTTAGAAATTGTGGATTTTGATGCAGATATGGTGCAGAAAGGTACATAAATCGTATCTGATGTGCGTTCACCCGCACTCGTGCGCAGGTGCCCTAGAGGCTGTTTGACATGAGCCAGTGTGATCCTCTGTTCTGGACACTGCTCGTCTTGCAGGAGCGCACGGCATTACACTGATTTATAATGCTGTGTGCTTCTGCAGGACCTTACTGATACAGGATCATACTGACATAAACCTGTCACTATGATTCTGTAGTACTAGGGTAATGAAGAGGCACACAGCATTATAAATCAGTGTAATGCCGTGCGCTCCTGCAAGACAAGCAGTGGCCACTGTCAAGAATGAAGAATCATGCTGACAGACGGAGCGTGATTTCCAGACTGCACACACTTGTGTAATACAGCCCTAAGGCCTCCTTCACACGAGCGTGACGGATTGGCTCCGGATGCGTTCAGTGAAATTCTTATCTGTGGCCGAGATGTGATGGTCTAATTTGGGGGGTGTAGTTTGATCTGATGAAAAATATTTGTTTCTGAAATTCTTATTTTAGCCCCCTGTAAGGTGTGACTGAACTGGCTGGAGTCCGGACAAAAAATGCTATGTCCCTGTGCAGCATTTTTGTCTGGATCCCCATTACAGTCAATGGGCTGTCAGCTATAACAGATGCCGCCAGTGAACGCTGGCAGTCTAATCCTCCACCGGAACAGACTGCCGGATTTCACAACATAACCTTAGATACATATTCTGGCAGAAGAACAGCCTGCTGGAGTATACCGTATTGGGTATAGCCGGATACAACCAGCTATATGCTCTCATTGACTGTAATGTGGTCCATGGCCACCTGGCCATGTTCTGGCATACATGCTGGGTATCGTCCAAAGTGTTTTTTTTGTCCGGCCAAATTGCAGCCAATTGCTGCAGCAGCCGGCAGTATCCAGCTATACCCGATATGGTACATTCCGGCTGGCGGTTCTTCTGACAGAATGTATATTGCAGCTGTGAAAGAAGCCTTATGTGTGTGCAATTATTTGCTATACCACTGTAAGAAATAAAAATAGTTTTTATAAAGTAATACGTTATTTTAAGAAGGGTTTTCTTATTAGAATACTCAATTAATCATAAAAATAAAAAAAAATCGGTAGAATACTTGATTACTAAAATGTTAGTTTGCTGCAGCCCTACCCAGCGCCATCAAACAGCTGATCAGCAGGGAGATTTGGAACCCCACCATTCCAGCTGTTCAGAAACTACAACTCCCAGAATGCTTCATTCACTTCTATAGGAGTTAGAAGAGCAGCTGAGTATGTTTGCATGCTGGGAGTTGTAGTTGCACAGCAGCTGGAGTGTCGAAGGTTGCTGGTCCCTGGTCGCCTAAGAACAGGGCATCTATTTTATAGAATAAGATGACCCCCTTTAATATTTCCAAGCATGGAGTCTTATTGCAGGGGATCTATTTATTTAGAAAAGAGAAATTATGGGGGTAATTTATTAAGCTGAAATAAGCTTATATTAGGCGCATTTCAGGCGCAGATTGAGGCACAACAGCTAGAGTTCTCCTCGCTCACGGCAGGTTTAAATAATGGGTGGGGAATGGGACGGCCGGCACCTCTTCATAACTTCGGTGCCAGCTTAGGGGTTTATTAAGATCGGCTGTTTTCTTTATGAAAGTAAAAACTATACCAGCTCTGTTGTATCAGCAAGAAGATGGCGTTTCTGCCTGCAACGCTACCAAATTCAACACACTGACAAAAGTAGGACCAAAACTAATTGCTCTTTGCTCTACATTACAAACCAGAAATATGTGGAACTACTGAAGCCAGCGCATTCACTGCTTAATCACTTGCTCCCAAACTCAGAGTACACCAACATAGGATTTTTGTGCCACTGTTGCGTCGCAGTATGTCGCATGTCACAGTGCAACATTGCGGGGATAGAGTTGTGCAACAAATGTCATTGTGTAGCCCTAGCCTATCAGAGGCTTGCTCAATTGGCCTGTGTAATGCAGGCTTTAGGAATTTTAGTGAACCGCAAACTAAACTAGTAACCAGTGTCAGGCAGCTGCTGCCAAGGAGATAATAGGTTGCATCAAAAGGGGCATAGATGCCAGTGATAAGAACATAGTCCTACCACTTTACAAATCGCTAGTCAGACCACACATGGAGTACTGTGTACAGTTCTGGGCTCCAGTGAACAAGGCAGACATAGAGCTGGAGAGGGTCCAGAGGAGGGCAACTACAGTAACCTGAAAGATTATCGACATTGGGGTTATTCACTTTAGAAAAAAGACTGAGGGGAGATCTAATAACTATGTATAAATATATCAGGGGTCAGTACAGAGATGTCTCCCATCAGCTATTTATCCCCAGGACGGTGACTGACGAGGGGACATCCTCTGCGTCTGGAGGAAAGAAGGTTTGTACACAAACATAGAAGAGGATTCTTTCCGGTAAGAGCAGTGAGACTATGGAACTCTCTGCCTGAGGAGGTGGTGATGGTGAGTACAATACAGGAATTCAAGAGGGGCCTGGACGTATTTCTGGAGCGTAATAATATTACAGGCTATAGCTACTAGAGAGGGGTCGTTGATCCAGGGAGTTATTCTGATTGGAGTTGGGAAGGATTTTTTCCCCCTACAATGAGGAAAATTGGCTTCTATCTCACATTTTTTTATTATTTTTTTGCCTTCCTCTGGATCAACTTGCAGGATAAAGCCTCATTCACATGTCACTGTTCCAGACGTGTGCTGTACATGTTCTCCACGGACAGCACACGTCCCCATTCCCCCTATTCACACTTCAGTATTTTAGCACAGTCCGTGGGTCCTTTTTTTAGCACAGGTGCATGCTCTATTTTGTCCGTTCACAGATCCATCACTGCAATTATAGTCTATAGGTCCGTGAAAACCCCAGATGCAATCCATATTTCACTTATCATTAGGAAGAGATGCTTTGAAAATTATTTTTGAGCTGTGCAGTGTCAGTAAAACACGGATTGCACACGGACAGCAAAAAAAAACAAAAAAAAAAAACGGACACACGGACCCTTCACGGCTGCATCACTGACCAACTTCATAGGGATTTCAGCGTGGACACGGACGTGTGAATGAGTCTTAACAGGCTGACATAGATGGACAGATGTCTTTTTTTCAGCCTTACAAACGATGTTACTTGCAGTTCCAAGACAGTGCCGCCCTCCTTCCTGTGTGATGCCTCCAGTACAGACCAACTGGATTCCACGTTTCGGAAAATACAGCTTTCTTATAGGTTCACACTTCCATTTACCTGATCCGGCAGACTATTCTGTCAGAGAACAGCCTGCCGGAGTTCACAGATCCAGTATGGCCAGGTACTACGGTTCACCACCGCACCTCATTGACTAGAATAGGTTCTGGCTACTTTCTGACATGAGTGCGGCTAGGGCGGATCTGGTGAACTCCGGCAGGCTGTTCAGGTAAATACAAGTGTGAGGCCGCCCTAAGTCAACATTTATACTCATTTAAAACCGATGTTAGTATTCTCTAAATTTGGGATGCAAGTGATTAAGCCATGTACGCATCGGCATTGCACTCTGGGGTCTGCAGTTCCACACATTTTGGTTTGTAATATAGCCCAAAGTGCGAGCCATTTTGGTCCTATTTTTTATAAAAAACGAGATTTTTGTATAACTTACCAGTAAAATCTCTTTCTCGCTCTTTCCTTGGGGGACACAGAAGACCTTGGGTATAGCTCATCTCCCTAGGAGGCGTGACACTAAGTGAAAACTGTTAAGCCCCTCCTCCACAGCTATACCCTCAGCCTGGAGAGAGAGACTGCCAGTTGCGTGTCCAAGTAGTAAGAAAAGGCAAAGTCCAACCAGTGGAAACAACAAGCCAACTACCCAACGGGTAAACAAAACTCGGAAACCGTGCAGAAAAAAACCAATGAATGGGTGGGTGCTGTGTCCCCCAAGGAAAGAGCGAGAAAGAGATTTTACTGGTAAGTTATACAAAAATCTCGTTTTCTCGCCAAATTTCCTTGGGGGACACAGAAGACCTTGGGACGTTCAAAAGCAGTCCAAGAGGGGAGGGACCACAGCACCAAGGCGAAGCACCCGAAGGCAGCAAAGAAATGCCACCTGCAAAAAACCAGGCGGCCCAAGGCAGCAACCGCCGCCGAAGCCAGAGTACGCACCCAGTTAAACCTGGTAAAGAGTGCAAGGAAGACCGTGGCCACCCTGCACAATGACATGGCTGAAGCCCATGCCTCCCGCCCCGGAGGCACCAACCGCTCTGGTGAAATGAACGGTGACACCATAAAAACAGAGCCCTGCCCTTGAGCAGTAACCACAGCAATAGCCACGTGGTTAAGCGGAGGAAAGCACCCAGGAGCCGTGAACCTTGGCGCGGACCTCCTGGAAACAAGAGACAGAGCGTCGACAAGAGTCGGAGATGTCCAAGCAAAAAACTGCAGACACTTCAAGTAACAGAGTCCCAGTCGCAGGTCCAGGTCAGACTGGAGAAGACCGAATCACGGGAAGAGAAAGGCAGAATTGGGTGAATGCCCAGCTTCCTAAAGAACCCCAGGGAAGACCCTAAGTCAGACAACAGAACCTGGACGAAGCACGGCCGGGAGCGAACACTAGTGTGCTCGCTGGACTCGTCTGGGCAGACGGGAGGAAATCCAATGCGAGTAAGCGCACATCAGTGACACGGCAAAAAGGTTGGGAAAACTGGTCCCGTCGGCCCCCGAGCAACGCCGTCCCGAATCCACGCGGAGTGGGGGAGCAGATGGACAAACGGAAGGAACCGAAAGGGACCCGGCCAGTTTCCAACAGACTCCAGGACAAGTCAGGCTAAAGTCCTTGTCGTTGTAGCCACCACAGGAAGGTGTTCTACCGACCCGAAGAGGGGGCTTGAAGGGTAATCTTGACAGAAGAAAGTAGGCACGCCAGGTTACCGAGAAGGTAAAGTCCAAGCAGGACCAGCGCCCAGAATGGTAAAAGCAATCTGCACCCAGCGGGAGGACAGAATGCGGCAAACCCAGCAATAGGCACACAGCTAGTACAGCCAGTGTGAACAATGGAGACAGTACGAGGTCATAAGGAACACCGGGACCATCCATATGAACAACCTTGGTCTCCCCAGGGGGGGAGGGCAGTGAAGGAACAGCCCCTGAAGCCTGGCCGGGCAGAAGCCACATCGGAGTGAAACTGACCCAGGAGAAGCCAAAACAGAGCCGTCGAGAGAAAATATAGCCGAGAAGACGGATGACACCCTCCAACCGCAAGGAGAAGTGGGCAACAGGGAAGCCACAGGACCGCTCAAAAAGCAGAACTCCGCTACTCCGAGATGTCCGGCTCACCAATTCGCAGAAGGCGAATACCCTAACGAATCGAAAGTGGAGGTCCTTGACCTCGGTAATCGAGCAACCAAGAGAAGTTGGGCGACCTGCTCAAAAAGAGCGGCTAGAACCTGGTAGCAAAACAAACTGAAGCACGGAGGGTGCCAACAGGAAGGACTCAAACCAAAAGGCATCCAAGAGGAGGAATGGCAACAGGCGAGGGAACCGTAATCCGGCCAGAGCCAACGTAGACTGCGAGGGACGCTGGAGACAGCACTCTCGACCATGTGACCGCTTGCGCTGGGAAGCAATTGCAGTATCCTCCCGCCTAGGAAGGGGTTGTCTGCACATGGCAATTACCATAGCTGGAGGGCGCATGCACTTGGCCAGCGCTGCATCCCGGAGAGGGCCAAAGAAGGGAAGCATGCACCAGCCGGGGAGTGCGACACCATGCCGCTCATGGAAGGAGCACGCATACAGGCGGCGCTACTGAGATAAGGCTGCAGCGTCCTGCGCAGCGCACAAGAAATCCATTAGCTTAACCATGTCATGCATTCCCAAATAAAAAATAGCCTCACTGAGGCAGAAAGAAGTGCCACCATACAGGTGCCCAGCATAGAAGTAGAGGGGGGGGGGGGGGGCGCGCCAGCCATATAGGCCCATCAGCCGAACAAAACAAACAAAAGCACGGGGGCCGGTACCCGAAGGGTTAACAGCCACCAACCTGGAAGGGAGGAGGAGGCGGCGCCGCGATCCCCTGGGGGCGGGGAACCTCCAGGCGGGAAGAATTCGCGCCCGGAGAAGTTCCCGCCCCCTCCAACAGAGGCCGGAAGTTTGCGGCCTAGCAGGCCGTGAAGCCGGGGCCTAAATTTTCTGCGGCACCCGGCTGACCGGGGCCGCACAGGAAACCGGAGCGGACTGCCTGGACAAACCGGCCGCGGAAGCCCACCCCGCGGACCGGAAGTCAGGGGCCCGGGTGGAGCGCCGGAATGCGGCCCAGTAGGCCCGGAGCCTGGACCAAAATTTACGGCGCCCGGCCGGAAGTCGCCGACGGCCGGCCGGAATCGTTGGAGCATCGTGCTCAAGCCAATGCCGGCCGCGGGAGTCTACCCCGCAGGCCGGAACAGTCGGGGGCCGGTCCAGAGTGCGGCCCAGCTCGGAGGTGCGGCCCAGCAGGCCGGGAAGAAGCGCCGGAGGTGCGGGCGCCCAAGCAGCACTGCCTCCAGGAAAAGGCCCCCGGTCCAGAGCAGCGCATCGGTGAGGGGATGGGGGGACCCTGAGACCGGGTGCCCGTGAGGATGTGAGCACAGCGTTCCAGGAGGGACGCTGATAAGTGAAGGGAGACTGCCTATTCGCAGCAATCTGCTGCTAAAATGTCCCATGAGGGCCAGAAGGGAGGAGAGGGAGCAGGAAGTGGAATGTCGCCCCGCAGCACCCCAGGGGCCAGCCTAGGTCCAGCAGTGACCGAAGGGTCCAAGTATGGGGGGTCAGGCACGCAGGAGACCAGGGTGGGGGGTGGGGGACGTAGGGCTGGAGAAGCCACTCTCTCACCATAGTCGTCTTCACCCTCAGTCCATTCCAGCAGGGTCGCCCCTTCAGCTACTGGCACCGTAGTGGCAGGACGCTGGGAGAGGGACTTGGCGTGCGGGCGACCCTTGCGCTGGCGGGATGTAGGGGAGCTGGGCTGCCCTGATCCACCTTGTCTTCTGTGGGGGAGGCAGCAGTGCGGATGACCGGCACTGGCGCAGCTCAACCCCGGGAGAAACAGAGAGGTCTAGTGCGACTCTGTTGTCCCTGATGATCTGGAACAAAAAGAAAAGAAAAAAGTAAAAATCAAAATTTAAACAAGGAGAAAACAGCCCTGCAGTAGCAGGGAGTGTCTTGCCTCCTTGGACACTAAGCAAAAACTGGCAGTCTCTCTCTCCAGGCTGAGGGTATAGCTGTGGAGGAGGGGCTTAACAGTTTTCACTTAGTGTCACGCCTCCTAGGGAGATGAGCTATACCCAAGGTCTTCTGTGTCCCCCAAGGAAATTGGGCGAGAAATATATTTTCTCCTCTTTTCTGTAAATGTGTTTTAAGTAGAAGATAACCTCGGCATGACAACCTGTTCAGCCTGTGTGTCTCTGGAATAAGCTAGTCGGTGAAATGCTGATGATGAACACACTCCGGACCACATCTTAGCAACACAAAACTGCTTAATATTTATTAAAGGACACAAAATACCTAGATACAGACTCACTCTTCTTGGAAGGGACACATATTTACATTATTTATCAACTTAGAAAGGCCTTGTACCCTTGTCATACTGGTTATATGAAACAGTAAAAAGGTTTCGACCGCCGCCTTAAAAAGGATGCGATGAGTCACATTCCTTTTAAATCACATTGAGTTTTAATACAGTGAACAGACACAATTTCCGAAATCTACAACTGAGTGAATATGCGCCCTAAATAATATCTATAATAAAAAAGGAGGCATGTTCACCCCTCATACGGAAAACTGTCAAATGAAAGGTATATTACATTTCTGAATGCTGCTGTACTCTTCAGCAGGTGAGGATTGCACATCTGGGAGAGAAGGGCCCAAAATGTACTGGCTTGTATGGACACCTGCCACAAGTTAGTGGGTCTTTACTAGGGTACGCTAGTCCCCCATCTGTCTATATAAAGCTGTGATTGCCTCGAAGGCTTTCATGAGAAAGCCATGTCTTATATACAGGATACACTTAAAAGAAGTTAAAAACGAATATTCAGCATGTCTTGGAGGAGACAGTACAAGAGCTCTGTAAAACAACCTGCATTGTAAAAGTCAAACATTTTACTGTTTTTGGCACTTTTGAGCGATCTACATATAAAAAAAATAATAATCGTCATATTTCAGAACCTGAACAATAACAGTGCATGGCTCTGTAAGGGGAAGAGAATGCAGCTGTAATCGCCCATACATTAAAAGGTAACCCTCTCCCTGGAAAGTAAAAAATGAACAGCATATGTTACAGGAAAGCAAAGAGATTCATGTACACTTGCCAATTACCAGCGACTGCATTTAATAAACGCTGTATCCCAGTAGGGGCTATGGAGGGAGAACCGGCAGGGGCTTTTTTTTCAGTACCCCAATGAAAAGGTTACTATTTTTAGGGTCTGCAAACAGTGGGCTTCTGTGCACAATGATCTTCAATTCTTGCAAACCAGACCATCCATGAAGTGAAGGCGACTACACACTGAGAAGAAAGGATGAGGTCCACGGCCTATAGAAATTCATGCTTTGGTTTTCCAATTTTGCAGTACTTAAAGGGGTTTTCCAACTTTTTTATACTGATGACTTAACCTCTGAATAGGTAATTGGTATCTGATCGGTTGGGGTCTGGCACCCGGGACCCCCGTCAAAAAGCTATTTGAGGCTCCTGTGAGCGGCCTGACCTTCTCCCAGGTTACTCTTTGACGCCATGTTCACTGGTCACATGGCCGGGGAGCGCCTCAATCCCATTCAAATGAATGGAGCTGAATTGCCATACTAAGCACAGTCGCTATACAATGTGCTGCACTGTGCTTGGAAAGTTGTGAGAAGGCCGCAGCGCTCACAGGGGCGCTGTGGCCTCTTCAAACAGATGATCAAAAGGATCCAGGGTGTCAGACCCCCAC
Organism: Bufo gargarizans; assembly: GCF_014858855.1. Classification (NCBI taxonomy): domain Eukaryota; kingdom Metazoa; phylum Chordata; class Amphibia; order Anura; family Bufonidae; genus Bufo; species Bufo gargarizans. Next base: position 102,965,587 of record NC_058088.1, read on the forward strand.
CAATCAGATACTGATGATCTATTCTAAGGAAAGGTCATCAGTATAAAAAGTCAAAAACCCCTTTAAAAGGGATTCTGTCACCAGGTTTGGGGCTATAGAGATACGGACATGCACGGCTAGATCGCAGCTAGCAGGTCCACAATATATGTGTCCTATAGGGCTGTGTGGTTTTAATTTCTTTAAAAAAGAATTTTATAGATATGTAAATGAGTGTTGAATGTGCCCAAGGGGCTGTACTAACCTTCCTTGTGCCCAGCCGTGCCCGCCTGTGAAGGAGCCCAGCACCGCCTATGTCTCCTCCTTTCATCAACGATAGATAGCCGTAATCTCATGATGCGCGAGCTCGCGCATGCCCAGTTCTTTCCCTGAGGCTGATGCCAGCACAGGGAAGGAACACTATACCGGCACTGCGCATCGCGAGATTACGGCTATCTATCGTTGATGAAAGGGACATAGGCGGTGCTGGGCTCCTTCACAGGCGGGCACGGCTGGGCACAAGGAAGGTTAGTACAGCCCCTTGGACACATTCAACACATTTACATATCTATAAAATCCTTTTTTAAAGAAATTAAAACCACACAGCCCTATAGGACACACATATTGCGGACATGCTAGCAGCGATCTAGCCGTGCATGTCCGTATCTCTATAGCCCCAAACCTGGTGGCAGAATCCCTTTAAAGTAAAAAACTCCAGCTGTAATGTACATCAGGTAAATAATCGTGTTGTTAATTTTCTTACGGTGCTTTACTACTTTTTCAGCCTCCGTTTCTCCATCGACTTTGTGACTCAGAGGACCGGAAGTCAATAGGGCAGATTAATTAATACTGCTAAAATTTAGGCCTCATGCACACGACAGTTGTTTTTCTCAGCCTCCGTTCCGTTCTTTTTGCGGATAGGATGGGAACTTATTCATTTCAATGGGTCAGCCAAAAAATGCTAATAGTTCATTCGTTTTTGTGTTCCGCGTCCGTTGTCCGTGTGTCCCTTCAGCAAAAAAAATTGTGCATGTCCTACTTTTTTCACATTTGCGGACAAGGATAGGCATTTATTACAAGGGATCTGTGAAAAAAACTAAACGGATCCTCCCCAAAAAACGTATGCCACATACGTTTTTTTTTTTTTAGAGGACGCAAAAAACAACTGTCGTGTGCATAAGGCCTTAGACAGTGTAAACTGTTTTGGGGGACTATTTTTGGCGGTTAAAAAGCACCATAAAATGATTTTTTTTAAATTTATTTTTTAAGTCAGCCTTTTACTTGCATTTTGTCTCTATAGGGAAATCTATAGGAAAATGCCTGAAAAAGGCCTCACTTAGGTCCCTTGCAGACGAGCGTGAGCGGATTAGGTCCGGATGCGTTCAGTGAAAAATGTGCAATTTCGCAAGTTCATTCAGTTTTTATCGTGCGGGTGCAATGCGCATTGATGCGTTTTTCACACTTGTGATAAAAAAAAAAAAAAAAAAAAAAAAAAAAAAAAGACAGAAGGTTTACAAACAACATCTAGCAACCATCCGTGAAAAACGCATCGTAGCTGCACTTGCTTGCGGATGCGATGCAAATTTAACGCAGCCCCATTCACTTCTATGGGGCTATCGTTGCGTGAAAAACGCTGAATATAGAACATGCTGCGATTTTCACGCAACACACAAGTGATGCATGAAAACCAACGCTCATGTACACAGACCCATTGAAATGAATGGGTCCGGATTCAGTGCGGGCGCAGTGCGTTTGCATCACACATTGCACCCGCACGGAATACTCGCTCGTGTGAAAGGGGCCTTAGAGCGTGCTTTGAAAGACAAATTAAAAGGGGTTCTCACACTTCCCAAGTGGGTTTTATTATGTAGAGGAAGTTAATACAAGGCACTTAGGCAGAGTTCACACTTCAGTTATTTGATCAGTTATTTCCATCAGTGATTGTGCGCCAAAACCAGTAGTGAAGCCTCCACAGAGATCAGGTATAAAGATCTGCACCTGTTCTGTGTTTCTGACACACACCTGGGTTTTGTTTATATAACTGATGGAAATAACTGAAGTGTAAACTCAGCCTTACTAATGTATTGTGATTGTCCATATAGCCTCCTTTGCTGGCTGGATTCATTTTTCCATCGCATCATACATTGCTCGTTTTCTTGGTTATGACCACCCTCCAATCCATCAGTGGTGGTTGTGCTTGCACACTATAAGAAAAAGCACCACCCTCGCTGGTGGCCTGGGACAGTTGGAGCATATGAAGGCTAGTGCTTTTTTTCCTATAGTGTGCAAGCACGGCCACCGCTGATGGACTGCAGGGTGGTCGTATTTAGGAATGAGCGAATCGACTTTAAAATGACACATCCGAAGTCGATTCGCATGAAACTTTGTTTTAATACTGTACAGAGCGAGCGCTCCGTACAGTATTAGAATGTATTGGCTCAGATGTAATTTATTTATACCGTAAAAAGAAATTCCCCAAACTCTGGTTCGTTTCCAAGTGGTACCTAAATCAACTTCTGAAGTTATTACGTGAAGTCTCGCGAGACTTCGCAAAGTAATTACTTTGGCTCATCGGAGCTAATACATTCTAATACTGTATGGAGCGCTCGCTCCGTACAGTACTAAAACAAAGTTTTATGCGAATCGATTTTGGATGTTTAATACAAAGTCGATTCACTCATCACTCATGAGCAGTGTATAATGTGATGAAAAAATGAATCCAGCCAGCAAAGGAGGCAGCACGGACAATCACAATACATTAGTAAGTGCCTTGTATTCACTTTGTTTACATGATTCATCCAGATGTTGCCTTTCATAGGAATGCATGCAAGACTGGAGGCAAATAAATCAGCAGTAAGGCACTAGGTAAGAAAATATAAGGCACTAAGTTTTATCTGATGTACATTACAATCCAACCAACAAGAAACATTTTTCCTGGTGCCCTTTAAATGGGCTTCAACAGAGCCCTAATTTCATTGTGTGCCTACAGCTCCTATTTCGATCTATGCAGCTTCATGGTAACAGATCAAAAACAAACCCTGTGCAGTGGGAGACACATTGTCTTCCATTAGTCCCCTAATGCTCACTTATGTATATTAGCTAAGTTAGCAAGACATACGGACAGCTGGCGATAAGGTCTGGAGTCTGGTACCATGGAGACACAGATCTGCAATAGAGCCGTGGATGCAAAAATATACATAAAAAAAAAAGAAGCATATTTACAAAGTCACTTCATTTTAGAACAATAAAAAATAAAAATAGCAGTGAAGGTGAATGTACTAATTAAAGGGGTTGTCTCACTTCATCAAGGGGCATTTATTATGTAGAGAACGTTAATACAAGCCACTTACAAATGTATTATTATCCATATCGCTTGCTTTGCTGGCTGGATTCATTCCATTTCCATCGCACTAAACACTGCTGGTTTCCATGGTTACGACCATCCTCCACTCCATCAGTGGTGGTCGTGCTTGTCCACTACAGGAAAAAGCATCGGCCTCTCTGGTGGCGGGGGACCGTGTGAGTGCTCATAGGCTGGTGCTTTTTTCTATAGTGTGAAAGCACGGCCAGCACTGATGGACTGCAGGGTGGTCATAACCATGAAAATAAGCAGTGTATAATATGATAGAAAAATGAATCCAGCCAGCAAAGGAGGCAATATGGACAATCACAATACATTAGTAAGTGCCTTGCATCATCTTTCTCTACGTAATAAATGGTATTTGCTGAAGTGAGACAACCCCTTTAGGAAAACAAATTTAAACACCAGTAAATCTTTCTCCAGCAGGACACAGCCAGCATTAAAGGGGTTATCCAGGAAATGATAACGATGACCTATCCTCAGGATAGGTTATCATTATCGCATTGGTGGCGTCCAAGTACTGGCACCCCAGCCAATCAGCTGTTTCAGGGAGCCACAGTGCTCACCGGAGCTCTGGTGAACGCTGCCTCCTCACAGTGCCGCACACTGGATAGTGGCAGTGCTTGGTATTGCAGCTAAGCCTGATTGACTTTAATGGGACTGAGCTGCAACTAGGCCATGTTACTGATGTACGGTGACGTCACTGGCTTAGAAAGATGCCACCAGCTGAACAGCAGGGGTCCCAGGAGTTAGAACCCCACCAATTTGATATTGATTACCTATCCTGAGGGTAGGTCATCAATATTTATTCCCGGATAACCCCTTTAAATGCTGCACAGCAAACATATGTGGTACAATATTCTATATAATATGACAGTGTTGTGTCCCCTTCACAAAAAAGGAAAGAAGAAATGGCAGTATCTGAAGGACAACTATCAGACATAGACTGGCTGCAGGCACCACAGCAGATTCTGTACTACATACTGACATACAAGGTGCTCAGACAGCCAAATCTAACCATCACAGAACGCCAAGGAGAAAAGGTCACAGACGAAGTTGATAGGTGGAGCAATTAAGAAAAAAAAAATGTAAATGAGTGAATTTGATATTCGTACAATAAGGAGGTAATACGTCAAGGTGCTTCAGAAGGAAATGTACCTTCTATCCTGGTTTGCCAAAATTGAAATATGTACTCTGCATTTAAAAAAAATTATATATATATATCCTATTGTTATTTTTTTTCCCCTACAGATAGCAGTAAATTCAATTGGAGCCCGATATAAAAAAAAAAAAAAAAAAAAAAAAAAAAAAAAAAGAAGAGGCACAAAATTGTCAAAACCCTTCAATTAATTCATATCTTGCGTACAATCCACTCGCTCAATACTGAAGCAAAAGGCCTATTAAAAAAGCCAAATATCTGGCCACAGGCCCATGTTCTGGGAAGCCACTGTATAAAAGCTGTCACAGACCTATTGTCTCCATGAGGCAGGAAGTCAGTGCATGATTTGCCACGTTTTGACCAAATTTGTGGGCTAAAGCAGTGCGTCTCACTCAGGAAAACAAAAGCCAAGGTACACCAAACAATCAACTAAATCGCAAAACGTACGCTGATTATTCCTACACACTGTAGCTTGGTACTAGTAGGAGAGTTTACAATACGAGCTGGCACGTGATCAGATGACATTACAGGAACATGTTTAGGCTCTGGTTTGGGAACTGGTAAAAGTGTCAGATATCCAGGTCCGTAACCGGGGCCTCGGCGAGCCTTTTTGCGCACACACATCTTTTACCGCCTTGGTTTGCATGCAGATTGATAGATCAGATGAGGACATGTTGGTTTCTTAGTCAGTTTTAGGAGGAGCTGATAAAGGTCGTCATATGGCCTTGTAATCTTCAGCGTGTCCAGCAGATTACCCAGGACACTTCGTTCTAAAACATGCAAAAGAGTTCAACAGCATTCTTAGGAAATGTAATGTGTATTCTTTGAAAGTAAGTTTTTCAAATTGCCGGGGAAAAAAAAATAAAAATTCTGCTCACGCTTTCTTCTTTCTGCAGGACTCCGTTATCAATAGTGTAACAAGTTAATTTAATGGGATCAAGCTTTAATTATCCGCTAGGTGCCATATATTTTATTATGCAACATAATTGTACTGGTTGGGATTCTCTTTGTCTCTTTCCATGTAGTCCCTGTCTATTAAGGATTCTATTCTTTTCTTCAGATCTGCAGGCTAAAGAGAAAAAAAAAAAAGAAAGTTGTGTTAACATTGCTAGTTGCTGAAAACATTGTACGAATACGACAACGCATACATTTTTGCCATTTTTATATTTGTTAAGGAGTATTCCCACCACAGAATGTTACCATATATTGATCGGGAGCTGCAGCCACTAGCTCTATATTGTAAGGGATGTTGGGGGCCACTGCAGTCAGACCCCCAATAATAAGAGAGTGATCACTTCCTATTGGGGGAGCCCTTTAACCCTTTGCTGTCCTGCACCGTACTTTTGCATCGATTTAGGTAACCTAGTTAACGGAAATCAATGGAGCAGTATATAACACAGTGATAGTGCAGGCCCAGGCGCAGGCACAGTGATGTGCCCATAGCCTGACTTGCAGGTGGCAGCTGCACGATACACCATGATCTTACTGCGCAGACTGGAGATGGCTCCAATGTCGGCAGTTTAACCTCTCAGATGCCACAGTCCATATCAACTGTGGCATCCTAGCTGTTAGAAAGAGGGAGGGTGCTCCTTCTGAATGCCCCTATGCCTGCCATGTTTCAGTGCTATTAAAAATCTCTATACACAGTAGAGCTGCAGTAAACAATTATTTAAGTAATCAAGTATTCTAACGATAATTTTTTTACACTTAATTGAGTAATCTAATAAGAAAAACCTTCTTAAAATAACATATTGCTTTATAAAATTGTCCCCCCTTTCCCGGTGCCTCCTATGCCATCCACCATGTCCCCCACGATCCCAGTGCCATCAGATTAGCAAGCCCCTCCATGCCATGTCCCCCAGGATGGCAATGCCATCAGCCCCTCCATCCAGAGTGCCATGATGTCCCACTTTCCCGATGCCTCCTATGCCATCCACCATGTCCCCCACTCCCCCAGATCAGCCCCCCCATGTGCGAAATCACAGGTTTCCCCATGCCAAATCACAGGTCCTGGAGTCCAAAATAGGCAGTGTCATTAATAAATGAAAAATAAATTTGGATCAGCTCAGCTCCATACAGGTATGGTGCTATCCTACAAAGAAAGGCTTGGTTCTAACATTTTTCTACTATGTTCTAGTCAATAAAATAATTAGTTTTTAATTGAGTGCTGGATCTATCCATGTTTTTCCTGCAGTGTCATTAATACTCTGCACGGAGTCACCCATTACAACTTAAAATTGTAACCATGTTACCTTCACTGGGAACTTTAGCTGGTTGTAGACCTCCGACACCAAAAGATTGTGACTAAGGGTTTTCCTCATCTTCATGATTCGAACAATGGCAGCATCAATTTGGTACTGCCGGTCCTGAAAGACTCGCTCTGTAGTGCTGGCTTGTTCCTCCACCTAAGATGAAATATAAACATTGAAAAAGAACATTTTATACCATAAATTATCATACGGCCTTACAGGGCAATGCAGGAGACTGTTAGGTTGACCTGTTGTCTACATACAAGTGCATGCAGCCGTTCTGAAGGCAGATCAAAAAGGAATCTCAAAGATCAGAACTTGATACGTATCAGTCAATCCTCATGAATACTGGTACAGATTCTGTACTGCAATATAACTGGCTTCTAACCGGCAGAACACAGAACGAATCCTCTAGGAGATTCTTCATGCCCCAGAGAATTAGAATCACAATACTCTATGGGAAAAGGTTGGTTTGAAATGTGATGAGCGCCTTCTGGGTCCTCATAGGTTTAACTTGACTGAAACACCACAGTATAACCATTTAAACAAACTGAAGAGCTTTGTTTTAAGCAGATTTTTTTGGTTTTAAACAAGTAGCCACCATCATACACTGGCTTTCACATGTTTGTTATACTGTAATATACAAGTCTAAGCTACTGACAAACATACGGGGTGGGGATTTATCAAACCCTGCACTCTAGAATCCCGACTTCAAAATGTCATAAATAGGGTTTTGTGCCTTTCTGGGCATATTAGTGCAAAATGTTTGCATTTTTACACCACTCACTTAAGTCTTGAAAAGTGGATGCGAAAGTAAACGTGGTTAGCCTATCGAACCGATTAGGGGGTTTCAGAGATACTTTTTTACTGCATCTGATCAATGGGGGTCCAACACCCAGGACCCCCACCGATCAGCTATTTGAAAAAGCACTGGTGTTTGCAGTAGCACTGCGACCTTCTCACAGCTTTCCCTAGACCAAGTGATGACCCGTTCATTGTTGACATGGCCTAGGCACAGCTCAGCCCCATTGAAGTGAATGGTGCCGAGCTGTGATATCAAGCACAGCCGCTATCAAATGGATGGTGCTGTGTTTGGTGGGCTGAGAGAAGGCCACAGCGCTACTGAGAGCACCAGTGCCTTCTCAAACAGCTGATCGGCTGGGGTCCGGTGTGTCGGATCCCCACTGATCAGATACTGATGACCTATCCAGGGGACAGTATAATTCTGTAGAGCAGCACTTCTGTACCTTACTGACTCAATTCAGGAGACATGCATCAGCCTGTCTCAGGCATCAGATCCACGGTCGCCCACGATAGACGTTCAAATAGTAGAGGTTATAACAATTGTCTATTGTGATTGGTTTTATGTGACCCATGGGTGGTGACCTGTATCATATAAAATGTTTGAAGTAAGCACTGTATACTAGGCTTGACAGACTACATCGTAGTCAAAACGTTGCTGCTATTATTGGTCTTTTTTTGTACACGTCATTGATTAACAACAAATAAAGAATTAATGGAGAATTATGCTGCCATCATCTACTATTTGAACGTCTATCCAGGGGACAGGTCATCAGCAAAAATATCTTGGAAAACCCTTTTAAAGACGGAGCAAATATATTAATCATCATTATAGAAATTACATTAACAAAGACTTATGCAAAACTGACTTAAAAAATTCCCCATATGATAAATCTCCACCATTGTGTTATTTGTCTAATTTATTTATTACACTCACTTATATAGCACTGACATATTCCTCAGCGCTTTACAGACATTAGCTCACAATTGGGGATGAGCGAATCGACTTTGAATGAAACATCCGAAGTCTATTCGCATAAAACTTAGTTCCAATACTGTACGGAGCAGGAGCTCTGTACAGTATTAGAATGTACTGGATCAGATGAGCCGAAATTATTGCTTTGCAAAGTCTAATGAGACTGAGTAATAACTATATAAATTCATTTGTACTGTAAAAAAAAAAAAAAAAAAAAATTCCTGAACTCAGGTTCGGTTCCAAGTGGTACCTTGGAACCGAACCAGAGTTCGGGAAATGGTTTTTTTACAGTACAAATTAAGGCTACTTTCACACTTGCGTTCGGCGCGGATCCGTCTGGTGTCTGCACAGACAGATCCGCACCTATAATGCAAACGATGGTATCCGTTCAGAACGGATCCGTCTGCATTATATTTCTGAAAAAAAATCTAAGTCTAATTGTTAGTCAGACGGATCCGTTCTGACTTTGCATTGAAAGTCAATGGGGGACGGATCTGTTTGAAATTGCACCATATTGTGTCAACGTCAAACGGATCCGTCCCCATTGACTTACATTGTAAGTCTGGACGGATCCGTTTGGCTCCGCACTGCCAGGGAGGCACCAAAACGCTGCAAGCAGCGTTTGGGTGTCCGCCTCCTGAGCGGAATGGAGGCAGAACGGAGCCAAACTGATCCACTCAGAATGCATTGGGGCTGTACAGATCCATTCGGGGCCGCTTGTGAGAGCCTTCAAACAGAACTCACAAGCGGAACCCCGAACGCAAGTGTGAAAGTAGCCTAAGCAGTAACTTCAGCTCATCGGAGCCAATACATTTTAATACTGTATTAGAACGAAGGTTTATGCAAATCAACTTCAGATGTTTCATCCGAAGTCGATTCGCTCATCCCTACTCAATCTAAGGTCCCTATCAGTATGTTTTTGGAGCGTGGGAGGAAACCCACACAAACAAGAACATACATACTCCATGCAGATGTTGTCCTTGGTCAGATTCGAACTTGAGAGCTGCAAGGCACCAGTGCTAACCACTGAGCCACCGTGCTGTGTTCTCCTTCCCACTGCTCACTGGCATTACCTGACAGAGAAGAGGAAAGTGCTGCTTATAAATGCAGCAAACTCCAAAGCAGGAGTGTGCTGTACTCCTTTGAGAATGTTTCCCTTCTTGCCTGCTCCCACATTTTATAATTAAACAGATGGGAGAACGGACCTTCCGTACTCCAGTGTGCATGCAGCCTTATAAGAAAGATGCTAAACAGCAAAGTACCGTCTCTTTCATCTGAATCTGATTGATCCTTATCCTGAACAGCTGATGCTTAAAGTCATCATTGAATGTGAACTTGTCGCCATCATCTACGTCTTTACTCTTGGGATTCTTGGAAAGAACTCGGGCTCGGCCGCAGGCCAACGACTGGAGGGTTCTCCTTAATTCACTATCCTCTGATAGATGAGAGAAGAAGAATTACTTGCATGTTACACAGCTACATTTCTTTACATTCACTATTTTATTGTAGTAATCTCATAATAGTAGCATACGTTCACCACTCACCTATACCAGTGGCTTGCCTTATGTCTTCAAAGCTAAATTCCTCACCCTCATTAAACATGAGCAGAACAAGCGTTTGGAAGAGCGAAACTTGTAACTCTTTTCTACCCTAAAGTTAATGGAGGGAGAAAAAAAAAAAAAAAAGTTGTGAGTACCCCTCTAATTATACCAGGCATCCTCAAACAGTGGCCCTCCAGCTGTTGTAAAACTACAACTCCCACAATGCCCTGCTGTAGGCTGTTCGGGCATGCTGGGAGTTGTAGTTTTGCAACAGCTGGAGGGCCACAGTTTGAGGATGCCTGAATTATACACATAATATAAGTCTGGGGAAAGCAATGGTTCTCAAACATGAAAAACCAGAGACTTATCAGGTATTGGGAATTATAGCATAATCACCCTAATGGATGCTCCCAACACAAATGGAGAGTGGTGTGGGAACAGGCTGCAACACAATAGTCAAGATGTCACTGATACAGTGCCCACATTTCTGCCACTATTACCCACTGGAACTCCTTGAAATGTTAGCTCAGCCAACAGGAAATGACCCCAAAAAAATTAATGGATTTTTGTACTTACACTGCATTGGGGGACACAGCACCATGGGTATATGCCCAGCTGCCACTAGAAAGAAAAGTGTTAGCTCCAGCAGGTGCAGTGGGTATAGCCCAGATGGGTGGAGCCAACCAGTTTTTTTTTCTAGTGTCAGTAGAAGGCAGACATGACCTGCTTCTTTTTTCTTTGCAGGTCCTGCTGGGGTTTTTTCTTATATTTTTTTTTTCTTTCTTCCGCAGTTTTCAGCAAGCTGGGGCTCCATAGTGGATTTCCACCATAGTTGCACCCCCCTGCGGGCGCGTACTTTGTACCTAGCCAGTCGCCTAGTCCCAGAACTGCATCTGCAGTGGATGCCGGCATTCCCAGGTTCTCCTGTCGAGTCTGCCGATGGGGCGACCCTTCTGCGCCTGAAGACATATGAGGGTAAGTACCCCAACCTTGCCCCAGAACTAGCGGGTCCCCTGTTCTCCCAGTAGAAGGGGGGAGGATGGTCCTTCCTATCGTGCTGTGTCCCCCAATGCCATTCACGAGAAAAAAAAAACTTTACATGAACAAAATGCCCAAAGGATGGAAAGTTTACCTCATTGAACTCTGCTTTTAAGACGCACTGTCCTAATGTGGACTGCCACTGTAATTTTCTGCCACTATGCTTCCCAAGGTAAAAAGTCTTGAATATTTCCTGTAGTTTCACCATCTGAAGTAAAATAAAAAATATATAAATATAAATAAAATATATATATATATATATATATATATATATATATATATATATATATATATATATACATACATACACACATATACATGAGTCTCCAATCTGTATGCTCCAACATAAGAGAAGCTTTAGCAGTTTTTCTGATGAAGGTAATTTTATTTTCACTTAATCTAAAGTGGTTTTCAGGGCTCCCGATACCGATTACCTATCCTCAGGATAGGTCATCAATATCCCATCGGAGAAGGTCCAACACCTCACACCCCCACTGATCAGCTGTTCCCTCCAACTTCTGGCACTACAATTAGCACTGGAAATGAAGGTGGCGGCAAGGCCCCTTGCAGACGAGCGTGAGCGATTGGGTCCAGATGCGTTGCAAATGCATTCAGTGAAAGCAAGGACATTCAGTTTTGTATGCGACCGCTTTCAGTTGTTCAGCTTTTATCGCGTGGGTGCAATGCGATTTACTGTGTTTTGTACACACGAGTTAAAAAAACTGAAGCTATACAAACATCTCTTAGCAACCATCAGTGAAAAACGCACACAGCCCCATTCACTTCTATGGGGCCAGCGTGAAAAAACCCCACAGAATATAGAACATGCTGTGATTTTCACGCAAAGTAGAACTGATGCGTGAAAACCAACGGTCATGTACACAGCCCCATTGAAATGAATGGGTCTGGATTCCGTGCGGGCGCAATGCATTCGCATAACGCAATGCACCAGCGCGGAATACTCACTCATGTGAAAGGGGCCTAAGGGTCGTAAACGCTGAGGATTTGCGTGCAGCAAACTTATGGTATTTTATAGTACGAGCAAACTGGATGAGATCTAGAAGGGGTTGTGTCACTTCAGCAAATAGCATTCATCATGTAGAGAAAGTTACTAGAAGGCACTTACTAATGTATTGTAATTGTCCATATTGCTTCCTTTGCTGGCTGGATTCATTTTTCTATCACATTATACACTGCTTGTTTTCATGGTTACGGCCGCCATGCAGTCCATCAGTGGTGGCCGTGCTTGCACACTATAGGAAAGGGTACTGTCCTGGACTGTTAGAGTGTGTGTAGACCATCGCTTTTTCCCATAGTGTGCAAGGGTGGCCAATGCTAAAGGATTGCAAGATGGTCATAACCCCTGGATAAGAGCAGTGTATAATGTGATGAGAAAATTAATCCAACCACATCAAAGGAAGCAATATGGACAATCACAATACATTAGTAAGTGCCTTGTATTAAAAGTGGTTGTCCGCTTTTTTAATATTGATGACCTATTCTCAGGATAGGTCAATATCAGATAGGAGAGGGCTCACTACCAGTTGTGATGGCAAGCAGGTAAACAGTGAAGAGAAGGCAGCGCTCGTACAATTGCTGCAGTCTCTTCAAACAGCTGATTGGCGGGGGTGCCAGGGCTTGGCCCTCACCAATCTGATATTGATGACCTATCCTTAGAATAGGTCATCAATATGAAAAATCATACAACCCGTTTAGTGTAAATCTACACAGTGTAAATTGGCCAGCTTCGCAGATTTTAAATCCACAGCATTTCAGTTTATGCCGTGGATTTCCACAGCAGATTTCACACTTTTCAATGAAGAGGCTAAAAATCGGCAGTGGAAATTCCACTGCAGAAACATCCGCATGTTCTTGGGGCTCTTCTAAATTACTACACTACATATATTAGAACCTTAATATGACAGTTTGTTTGCTACAATGCACACTTACCTCAGAAGGTAGGTGAACTTCCATAGGCACGTAGGTGGGCCAGTAACCCATCGTTAGAATATTCACAGTTAACTCCATGTTTCCTGGCACATTCTGATTCTGCATATACTGAAAGAGACAAATCTGTGCATGACTAGGTGCATATCAGGATAAATAAAGCTACAAAAATATATATATTTTTTATATAGATCTACAACTCAAAACTCAACTAAAAAGTCCAGCAGAAGGGCTTTCAGTGTTCGGTGATATTCCTTACCTGTTTAAAGTGAACCATTATGTCCTTAGACAACTCCATGTCTTTAAACATTCCCTCAAGTTTGCTAGTAAAGGCAGCACCACATTCTGGGGAGAGGAAAACATTGATTAGACAAGAAAGTGCAGCAAATAAGCTGATCTTAAAAGTGAAAATGTATCTGAATGCCTCAAATGTACTTCAACTGTCACTACCCTATACTTACACAGTTTTCTATGTCCCTTATATTCCAACTGAATTCCCACCTTGAAGATCAATCATTTTAAATGAATTGGTCTAAAGTTATGGTTTGGCTACTGCTTCCGATTAGTGATGACCGAACTTGTGTTTTCAAGTTTGCCGTACAAGGTTTGGGTTATCAAAGAATCCCGCTATGGATCCCGCTACCATGGACCATAATGGAATTCTATCACGTTATGCACAACGTAATAGACTATGGCCAGTACTGACTTCTATTATGACAGAATGCCTTATAGGCTTCCGTGGTGTAGGGTTGTTTCGGATATTGAAATTTCGATACCCAATCAATACTTTTGTACTGGTTTTAAATACGATACCGGGATTTCCATTTTTTCGATACTACACAGTCTAGTATCACAGAACTTGGAGCATGCTGCTGTCAGCGCGCTCCCAGTTCCCTCAGCAGCCTCTCCATCCCCCCTGTGCGGCCACTGACAATGAGGAGAGACGGGTGGACGTGGGGCGGGTGCACTGCGCCACCAATGAGAGTTAACTTCTAATACAAATAATGGAGGCGGCAGAATCACAAAGCCGGCACCCTGCCTCTATGACAGGGCGCTGCGATCAGCTGCAGTTAACCCCTCAGGTGCCGCACCTGCTGATCGCAGCTCCCTATGCGATTCTGCCGGCACCCCCTCCTGTATTAAAAAGGTTAACTATCATTGGTGGCGCAGTGCGCCCTTCCCCTCCCTCCCCAGTATTAAAAAAAATTGTGCTGCAGTGCGGCCAGCTCAGATACCCTCCTGATAGAGGTGATGGCCACCAAAAAGACCACCTTCCAGGTGAGAAGCCTCAGTAAAATGTCCCTCAGGGGCTCAAAAGGAGCCGTCTGGAGAGAAGACAGAACCAGGTTCAGATCCCAGGGTGGCAGGGACGGGACATACGGAGGGACCGAATGCGCCACCCCTTGTAGGAAGGTCCTCACCGGACCGAGCAGAGCTAGAGAGCACTGAAAGAGAATGGCCAGAGCAGAGACCTGACCCTTCAGAGAGCTCAGGGACATTCCCATCTCAAGACTCGATTGGAGAAAGGAGAGGACCACCAGAACGGAGAAGCGAAGGGGAAAACCACCTAACTTCTCACAAAAGGCAAGAAAGGCCTTCCAGGTACGACAGTATATCCGGGAGGAAGCTGGTTTCCTGGCTCTTATCATGGTCCTCACTAGTCTGAGAAGCCCCTCTTCTTCAATATGGAGGTCTCAACAGCCACGCCGTTAAACGAAGCGGCTGTAAATTCTGGTGGAAGAGCGGTCCTTGAGACATCCGAGTGACCTCCAAGAACCAGGCGCGGCGAGGTCAATCGGGGGCGATGAGTATGGTCAGGATCCCTTCCGCCACGACCCTACGAAGAACCTTTGGGAGTAGAGGCAGTGGTGGGAAGACAGAGGCGCACGATGTCTTGCCACGGAGACCCCAAAGCGTCCACCCTGTATGCCTCCGAATCCCGGGCCAGGAACATGGGAACCTTGTTGTTGAGCCTGGACGCCATCAGGTCCATGTCCGGGCGGCCCCAACGGCGACAGACGTCCTCGAATACGTCCGGATGCAGAGAACACTCTCCCGGATTCACCCAGTTGCGGCTGAGAAAGTCTGTCCTCGAGTTTTCGACCCCTGGGATGTACACTGTAGACAATATTGGAACATGAGTTTCCGCCCACTGGAGGATCCTTTTCACCTATTGCATCACCGTCTGGCTGCGGGTTCCGACCGGATGATTGATGTAGGCCACAGCTGTGGCATTGTCCGACTGGACCCTTAGCCGGGAGACCCGCTAGGAGGGGGGTCCAATAAGACAGAGGAAAATTGCTCTGAGCTCCAGTATGTTGATCGGAAGGCTGGCTTCCACCTCTGACCACACCCCCTGAACCGTCCAAGCCCGGAGAACGCCACCCCAACCCAGGAGACTGGCATCAGTGGCGACGACTGTCCAGGAGATTGGGAGGAAGGATCTCTCTGAAGCCAGATTCTGAGGGGACAGCCACCACGGGAGTTCCATGCGAACCCGAGGGGGTAGGCAGATCTAAGAGTCCAGACCCCTCGATGTCCTGTCCCAGAAGGACAGGATCACCTGTTGCAGAGGCAGAGTGTGAAACTGGGCAAAGGGGACAGCCTTGAAGGAGGCCACTATAAGCCCCAGAACCTGCATGCACTCCCTGATGGAGATACACAGGGAATGCAGAAGGCGAGACACCGACTTCCGTATCCGTGAGAACTTGCAATCCGGAAGGAATACCCAGGCTGCAGTGGTGTCCAGAATCATCCCCAGGAAGGTCACCCTCTTGGAAGGTTGGAGAGAGGACTTCGGGAAGTTGATCAGCCAGCCAAACTGTTGCAGAGTCTGAACAGTGATCCTGAAGCTGTCTTCGGCCTGGGGACAAGAGGGAGCCTTTATCAGTATGTCGTCCAGGTAGGGCAACAGAGATATGCCCCTTGTGCGAAGAAGCACCATGAGCGGCGCCAAGATCTTTGTGAATACCCGCGGGGCTGTCGCCAGCCCAAAGGGAAGGGCGACAAACTGATAATGACAGCCGCTAATGACGAAGCGCAGGAATCTGTGGTGAGATTCTGCGATAGGGACATGCAGATAGGCATCCCGGATGTCCACTGACGCGAGGAACTCCCCTGGAAGAAGAGAAGCAATAACTGAGCGGAGGGATTCCACCCGGAACCTCCGCACCCGCAGGGACTTGTTTAAGAGCTTCAGGTCTAGGACCGGACGCACTGATCCCTCCTTCTTTGGCACTACAAAGAGATTTGAGTAGAACCCTGTACCCTGTTCCTCCAGAGGAACTGGGGCAACTACTCCCCAGACCAGAAGGGAAGAGACCGCTTGTAAAAGGGCCGAGGCTCAGGCCGGATCCCCCGGAACCCGAGAAGGGAAGAAACATTCCGGAGGTCTGGAAGCGAATGCTATCTTGTAACCGGAAGTTACAATTTCCAGGGCCCAGGCGTCTTGAACGTGAGCTCTCAAAACCTGCTGAAAGGAGAGCAGACGGCCCCCTTCGGGCGGAGGACTGCTTGGGAGCTGCGGGGCGGGCAGAACTCCCCTGGAATTGTCAGGGTCTCCTACAGTTTTGCGGAACACTATCTGTCCTACCGTGACCTGTGAGGAGCTGGAGTAGCAGCTAAGCGTGGATGAAGCGCTGAGGCAAAGTAGGCTCAACCCCCCAGTCGTGTCACAGAGTGCGCAAAAAATTTGCACGCGAGGGAAACATGAAAAGGCAGACCCCGACTCCGAAAATGGCGCCCGCTGCGAATAGCCACTGCTCCAAGAAGGAACCTCCTCCCTCTCACCCAGCAGGCCCACCCAGATCCACAGGTAAGCCCTAAAGGTGTCACAGTGTGAGAAGAAGTTTGCAGGAGAGCCGCTGTACTTATCTGAGTCCTGCAGTCTTCACCCTCTGTTCCGGACCAGCAGGGGTTTACCTCTTCAGTCATCTGGCACAAGGAGTGGCAGTGCACTGGAAAGAGGGCAGGGCTAGGTGACCCCATATGTGGTAGTCCACCAGAGCTGCAGGTCGGGCCCGGTTCCACTTATCTTCTGGGGGGAAAGGGAGGTAGCCTGGGACGGTCATTCGACCCCGGCGCTCGCTCCGCTGAGAGACCAGGGACGCACCATGCGAACCTGCGTTCTCCGATTAGAAAAACAACAAACGACACTATGCTAAAACCGAGGTCCTCCTGTTGGAGCATGGGGGTATAGCCAGTGGAGGAGGAGCTGTTTTTTCTTATTTGCATAGTGTCTCCTCCTAGTGGTAGCCTAAGCTATACCCATGGTCTGTGTCCCCAAATGGAATGGGCGAGAAAATACAATCTACACAACCCCGATCCCAAACATGAACTTCTGTGAAGAAGTTCGGGTACCAAAAAATGCATTACAATGTTTTGCACTCGCGCTGAAAAATCGTGCATTTTCCCGCAAAGCACCCGCATCTTATCCAGGCCAAAAATATGACGCCCGTGTGAAAGAGGCCTAACTCTCCATTCAGAATGCATGGGGATATGCCTGATCAGTTCTTTTCAAGGTATAGAGCCCCTGTGACGGAACTCTATGCCGGAAAAGAAAACCGCTAGTGTGAAAGTACACTAATACATTCCTATGGGAAAAAAATGCCGGATCCAGCATTCAGGCAAGTCTTCAGTTTTTTTTTGGCCGGAAAACGAGATTTTTGTATAACTTACCAGTAAAATCTCTTTCTCGCTCTTTCCTTGGGGGACACAGAAGACCTTGGGGTATAGCTCATCTCCCTAGGAGGCGTGACACTAAGTGAAAACTGTTAAGCCCCTCCTCCACAGCTATACCCTCAGCCTGGAGAGAGAGGCTGCCAGTTGCGTGTCCAAGTAGTGAAAAAAGGCAAAGTCCAAAAATGGAACCAACAAGCCAACTACCCAACGGGTAAAACAAACTCGGAAACCGTGTAGAGAAAAACAAAGAATGGGTGGGTGCTGTGTCCCCCAAGGAAAGAGCGAGAAAGAGATTTTACTGGTAAGTTATACAAAAATCTCGTTTTCTCGCCCAGTTTCCTTGGGGGACACAGAAGACCTTGGGACGTTCAAAAGCAGTCCAAAAAGGGGAGGGACCACAGCACCAAGGCGAAGCACCCTAAGGCACCAAGAAACCGCCGCCTGCAGACCAGGCAGCCCAAGGCAGCATCTGCCGAAGCCAGAGTATGCACCCTGTAGAACTCCGCAAGGAAGACCAGTGACCGCCTTGCACAAACGCATGGCCGAAGCCAAATGCCTCCGGCCTAGGAGGCACCGACCGCTCCAGTGAAACAACGGTGACACCAAAAGCAGAACCCTGCCCATGGTGTGGTAACCACAGCAATAGCCACTGTGAGAAAGCGGAGGAAAGCCACCCTGGAGGCCGCCAACCCTTTGCGCGGACCTCCTGGAAACCCAAGAGACCGAACGTCGACAAGAGTCGGAGATCTCCAAGTAAAAACCGCATAGCCCAAACAACGTCCAAACCGGTGAAGTGTCCGTTCCCGGGGGCGGGAAGGGGAGGGCGAATGCCTCGTTAAAATGAAAGACAAACACCACCTTCAGAAGGAAGGAAGAGACGGGATGGAGAACAGCCCTGTCCTGAGGAAAGACAGAAGGCACGAAACAAGAAGGGCCGCCACTCAGGCACCCGTCAGAGACACAACGGCTACGGAAACACAACCGTACAGGACAGAAGGAGTAGAGAGAACTCCTGTAACGGCTCCAAGGGAAAGATTGGAGTGCCAAGAGCCCAGTATGTAATTCCCAGGGCGGAACCAGAGGGCAGTACAAGGGAACCCCAAAGCCGCTGCACGGAAGAGGGTCTTGACAGACCCAGAAGGCCGGGGAACGCTGAAAGGGGAAGGACAGTGCTGACACTTGACACTTCAAGCAACAGAGTCCCAGTCCCAGATCTAGGTCGGACTGGAGAAAGACAGAACCATGGAGAGAGAAAGGCAGAGTGGGGGAACGCCCAGCTGCCCACAGAACCCCCGGTAAAAACCCTAAGTCCTACAACAGATCCTGGACGAAACACGGCCAGGAGCGAACACTAGCGAGCCCGCTAGAGTCGCCTGGGCAAGCGGGTGAAAACCCAATGTGATCAGGCGCAGACCAGTAATACGGGCAGAACTGTCGGCAAAACTGGTCCCGCCGGCCCCCGAGCAACGTTGTCCCGTATCCACCCGGAGTGGGGGGAGCAGAAGGACAGACGGAAGGAACCGAAGGGTCCGCCCAGCAACCGCCAGGACCAGACAGGCCAAAGTCCATGTCGATGTAGCCACCACAGGAAGACGTCCTACAGTCCCGGTGTGGGAGATCTAAGGGCAATCTTGACCGAATGGAAGTCCTCCCAAGTTACCGAGAAGGTAAGACCATAGCAGGACCATTGCCCAGAATGGAAAATAAAGGGAGGACAGAACGCGGTAGACCCGGTAAATAGGCACACAGCTAGAACAAGGGAGACCGTACGAGGCCAAAAGGAACACCGGAACCATCCACATGAACAACCATGCTCTCCCCAGAGGGGAGGGCAGTGAAAGAACAGCCTCTGAAGCGTGGCCGGGACAGAAGCCACATCGGAGTGATCGGTACCGAGCCGAAGCCAAACAGAGTCGGCGATTAAAGGCAGTCGAGACAGAGGCCGGCATAACACCCTCCAACCGAAAGGAGGAGTGGGCAACAGGGAAGCCATAGGACAGCTAAAAGGCAGAACCCCGCTACACTGAGGCGCCCGGTACACTGCCACGCCGAAGACGAATACCCCGAAGAACCCAAGGTGGAAGTCCTCCGGACCTGGGTAAGCGAGCACCCAAGAGAAGTTGGGTGACCATGAGGAGAAAAGCGGCCCCAACCCGGTAGCGGACCAGCCTGAAGCGCAGAGGGCGCCAAAAGAAAAGACTCATACCGCACGACACCCGAAGAGGAGGAAACAGTAGTAGGCGAGGGAACAGCAGTCCCGCCAGAGCCAACGCAGAAGTCGAGTGGCACTGCAAACGGCACTCTCGACCCAGTGACCGCTTGCGCCGGGAAGCAAGTGCGCGGGAGAACGAATGGGTACGTATCTAAGAACCACAAACACTCCCCAGGTGGAAAGGCCAACGGACATGGAGGATGCCGACACAACGGGACCACAATATACAGGCCAAACCAGAGAACGAGCACCACCCAGCTCGGTGCAGTAGAGAGCAAGTAGAGCCCATCTACTTATATCTAAAGTATACACCTTTGAATACAATGGCATTCTTTTAATGCTGGTATGACAACACCCAGGGGTTATACAGGTGGACAGAATGATCTCCTTAGAGAAGAGTGCAAGGCCCGTGACAAGCACCTTATCCCAAAAGAAAAAAGTATGTCGCAGAAGGAAGTGAGGCATACGCAAGCAAGCAGTGAGAAGGCCAACCCACCTATGGGAGGAGAAGGCATACACGGCCCAAACAACGGACAGAGCGCACCAGAAATTCCGCTCACTGCAAAAAAATTGTCACCCAGTGAAAGGGATCAGCCACAGAGTCCAACAGTATCCAGAAGGAGACCATGCACATGGCCGCACAGTACCCAGCAGGAACGCAGGAGGTCCGCCCAGTGAAAGGGGGACATGCACGGGGTTATCCTAGCATTAAGCGATTGCGCAATAACCCACCCAACACCGAATACTGTGGGAGTGCAACTACTCCGCAATGAAGGGGAACATGCAAGAGTCCCGCACAGCATATCAAGGACAGCCATGGGTCTCGTGAGGGTGCAAATTTCCACCCATGGAATGAGGAGGGCTGTTTATGGCCCGCAACACATCCGGTGAAAGTGCAGTATTCCGCCCAGAAAGGGGTGGGGCCATGTACACGGCCGTCATTGCATCCAGTGAAAATGCAAGCACCCCTCCAAGGATGCGGGTCATGCACATGGCCAGCAACGCACTGGCGAGAAAACAACCACAGTCAGTGGCGTTGAAAGAGAACAACCACAGTCAGAGGGTATGTGCGCATGCCGCCTGAGGAAAGGATACATGCCCACTGCTGGCAGCGAATCCAGTCAGTGCAGCACACCGCCCCTGGAAAGGGGGTCATGCACATGGCCGGCAGCGGATCCAGTGAGAGCGCAGCATACCACCCAAGGAAGGGGGTCGTGCACATGGCCGACAGCGAAACCAGTGAGAGCGCAGCATTCCGCCTATGGACGGAGGTTATGCGTATAGCCGGCAGCGAATCCAGAAAGTGCAGCATTCCGCCTATGGACGGAGGTCATGCATATGGCCAGCAGCGAATCCAGCGAGAGTGCAGCGTTCTGCCTATGGACGGAGGTCATGCATATGGCCGGCAGCGAATCCAGAGAGAGAGTGCAGCAGCCCTCCATGGGACGGAGGTCTGCAGCACTCCACCCATGGAAGGAGGTCATGCATATGGCCGTAGCGAATCCAGCGAGAGTGCAGCGTTCTGCCTATGGACGGAGGCCATGCATATGGCTGGCAGCGAATCCAGAGAGAGAGGGCAGCAGTCCTCCATTGGACGGAGGTCATGCGTATGGCCAGCAGCGAATCCAGAGAGAGTGCCGCATCCCACTTATGGAAGGAGGTCATGCATATGGCCGTAGCGAACCCAGCGAGAGTGCAGCGTTCCGCCTACTGAAGGAGGTCATGCATATGGCCGTAGCGAATCCAGCGAGAGTGCAGCATTCCGCCTATGGAAGGGGGTCGTGCACATGGCCAGCACCATCTGCGGTAAAAGAGCAGTATTCCGCCTACAGAAGGGGGTCATGCACAAGGCCAGCCCGCAGCCAGGGAGAGTGCAGTATGCCGCCTAGAATGGGGGGTCATGCACATGGCCAGCACCGTGACTGGAGAGGGCGACTAATTCTGCCTATAGAAAAGGCGGCCTGCACCTGGCCAGCGCCGTATCCCAGGAGAGCGCAAGGGTCCGCCTAGAAGGGGAACATGTACCTGGCCAGTGCCACGGAGCGCAACATGCCGCCTATGGAATAGGGGCAGGCATACGGCCAGCGCTCTAAGGTCAGGCTGCAGCATCCTGCGCAGCCAACAAAAAAGATACAGATATGTCTATATATATATATATATATATAATACAACAGATAGTGCAGCAGCACAGTCAGACGTTGTGCGCTGGGTGCAATATTCCTCAGAGAGGCTGGCTTGTCCTCCAATATGTATATTCACCAAATGAAGAGGCAGCACTTCCAGTCATGGGTGATAGGGTGACGACCCCAAACTTTATTCCCAGCAACGTTTCGGCCTTCTCTCTGAGGCCTTTGTCAAGCTACAACAATGCTAAAATGTGGGCTCTATATACCCACAATTCATTACAAAATCAGTGCAATTGGTGAAAACCTGTGTGGACAATTAAGTCACATGACCATCCAACATTATAATGTCACATGACTATACAAGTGCAAATCTTATTAATATCACATCATAAAACCATCGTACAGCGTATTTCAGACAATAGTCAAAAGTGGATCATACATGATATGTGTCGCATATCATAAATGCGATGTACAGACATCAATTTTCAAAATGTTACATCCGGTGTTCACAATCTCATAAGTGATCACAAGTGTACAAACATTAAAGAGTTAAAATCATTATACAGCTGTATCTTATAATTAAAATCGGTGAGACCAACCGTCATGGCGTAGCCCAGTGTGCCTGCTTCAGCGTCTCCCCGTCTGCCAGGCGCATGCGCCGCGACGAGCGTCAAGCGTCACCCTCCACCCATGGCCGCGTCATCACGCACGCTCCCTGGAACGCAACAGCGCCCAGTGGAACGCATCGCTGACGAGGCGGCCACAGGGGGCAGGGAAGAGCATACACCCATCCGGATCGCATTACCAGGCGTCTGGGGGGCGTGTTGGTAGCCTAGGTGACAACATGGACCGCTGTCAAAGAGGGGGACCAGATCATGTCACCCAGCACAATCAAGAGACCGACATTGGATGGAACAGCAACGATGGGTACAATAGGGGTCATCACCATATAATCGGCAAATGTAGCCGAAATGGTGCCTTCACCCCTATTGTCAACAACATTGCTGCCTTCTTAGGCTAATAAGCAGCTATCAAGGGAGGGATCCTTCCCATCTCCTTGCCTAATCCTATAATATGAAAATCGAGGCCGTCTGGCTTACTGATTCCCGGCCAGAAATTGCCTCTCAATTCCTCTGGAATATTTGCCGGTCGGATAGTCTTGACGTGCAGTTAGTAACTTGTCATGGTAGCCCCTCCCGAACAGCAATCCATGGTCACCATCATGCTTGCACACTGGGGTAGTCCATATACGGTCCGGTCCAACTGTAAGACAAAGGTTCTTCTATTTTCCTCAATTCTTTATCTATAGATATAGAGGGAAAAGGGTGTAAGTAGATTCCTACAACATTCTATAACAATAGCATTGTCGTATATCACCCCCATCAAGCAGGATTACTTGTGTCACCCCCACGCCTGGTGAGCAAGTAGCACATTACCTATCCACATAATTCCCATCTGCACTCAGCATTAAGACCTGCGGGCCTAAGCGTACCTAACTTATGTATCCACATAATCTCGCGCTGTTTCAACTTTTTCTCCCCGTCACCTCCCCTTTTGAGTGGGGGGATATGGTCAATCACCCTAAACTTAAGGTCCCTTTCCTTGTGTCCAGCCTCAACAAAATGTTTGGGTACTGGGAGGTCCCTTCGTTTTTGGCGGATCGAGTACCTGTGATAGTTCATTCTCGTCTTAGCATCACATGTAGTCTCCCCAACGTATAGGAGACTACATGGACATGACAACAGGTATACGACGAATGAACTGTCACAGGTCAGATAGTGTCGGATCCCAAATACCTTGTGTGTAACTGGATGCGTGAACGTATCTCCCTTTAGCATATAGCTACAATTTACACAATTCAGACATGGATAGCTTCCGCATTTCTTACGGCCTATATATGTCTGGACTGTGGTTTTCACACCCGCTACCTCTGCTTTTACCAATTTATCTCGTAAGTTCTCAGTTCTCCTGTAGGACATTAAAGGGGGCACTGCAAATTCATTAACATGACCAAGATTACTATAGTATAGGCCAATGCTTCCTGATGGCCTTGGCCACCTGATCACTGCCCTCTGTATAGGTGGAAATGAATGGTATTCTGGCTTGGTTGATCACTTTCTCAGGTCTCCTCTGATCTAAATCATCTAAATGTTTTTGGACTAATTTTCTTGGGTATCCCCTATGCCGAAACTTGTCAGCCATCTCAGCTAATCTTTTATTTTTCAGTGGAGGATTTTTGACTATGCGTTGGATACGAAGAAATTGACTTCGTGGCAAAGACCTTACCATAGGTCGTGGGTGGCAGCTTTCAAACTTTAAAAGTTTGTTACAATCAGTCGGCTTAATATAAAGGTCTGTTACCAACCTATTGTCCTGTTTCATCACCAGGGAGGGAATCTGTATTTTCCAATTTGGCGATTTTTCTGGATAAGGTCCTTCGACAATTTGCAATTTCAGCTGAATCGTATATTCGGGATACTGGTCATTTTCTTGACAAGATTGCTGAGGTGGTCATTTCACCAATGACTATACTGGCGTCATTTGATGTGGTCAGCCTCTACACCTCTATCAATCATGATAGGGGTGTGGAGGCTGTCAGAAAGTGTCTGGTTACAACCCAATATACTGATGTATGTAAGGAGTTCATTATTGACCTGCTCGGTGTGGTGCTCAGATACAACTATTTTGCTTTCCAAAATGGCTACTATCTCCAACAGCGTGGAACCGCTATGGGGTCTAACATGGCGCCCACGTACGCCAATATCTTCATGGCCGGCCTGGAGACTGAGCACGTCTATGTGTCCCACCACTTCAGCCATGTGCTGGGGTGGTGGAGATACATTGATGACGTGTTCGTCATCTGGGGGGGCGATGAAGATGAATTGGCTCAATTCCATCTATTCTTGAATAATATGGATCCAGAAATCCAGTTTACTCTGACGCACTCCACCGAGCAGGTCCAATTTTTGGACACCATGGTGATGAAACAGGACAATAGGTTGGTAACAGACCTTTATATTAAGCCGACTGATTGTGACAAACTTTTAAAGTTTGAAAGCAGCCACCCACGACCTATGGTAAGGTCTTTGCCACGAAGTCAATTTCTTCGTATCCAACGCATAGTCAAAAATCCTCCACTGAAAAATAAAAGATTAGCTGAGATGGCTGACAAGTTTCGGCATAGGGGATACCCAAGAAAATTAGTCCAAAAACATTTAGATGATTTAGATCAGAGGAGACCTGAGAAAGTGATCAACCAAGCCAGAATACCATTCATTTCCACCTATACAGAGGGCAGTGATCAGGTGGCCAAGGCCATCAGGAAGCATTGGCCTATACTATATAGTAATCTTGGTCATGTTAATGAATTTGCAGTGCCCCCTTTAATGTCCTACAGGAGAACTGAGAACTTACGAGATAAATTGGTAAAAGCAGAGGTAGCGGGTGTGAAAACCACAGTCCAGACATATATAGGCCGTAAGAAATGCGGAAGCTATCCATGTCTGAATTGTGTAAATTGTAGCTATATGCTAAAGGGAGATACGTTCACGCATCCAGTTACACACAAGGTATTTGGGATCCGACACTATCTGACCTGTGACAGTTCATTCGTCGTATACCTGTTGTCATGTCCATGTAGTCTCCTATACGTTGGGGAGACTACATGTGATGCTAAGACGAGAATGAACTATCACAGGTACTCGATCCGCCAAAAACGAAGGGACCTCCCAGTACCCAAACATTTTGTTGAGGCTGGACACAAGGAAAGGGACCTTAAGTTTAGGGTGATTGACCATATCCCCCCACTCAAAAGGGGAGGTGACAGGGAGAAAAAGTTGAAACAGCGCGAGATTATGTGGATACATAAGTTAGGTACGCTTAGGCCCGCAGGTCTTAATGCTGAGTGCAGATGGGAATTATGTGGATAGGTAATGTGCTACTTGCTCACCAGGCGTGGGGGTGACACAAGTAATCCTGCTTGATGGGGGTGATATACGACAATGCTATTGTTATAGAATGTTGTAGGAATCTACTTACACCCTTTTCCCTCTATATCTATAGATAAAGAATTGAGGAAAATAGAAGAACCTTTGTCTTACAGTTGGACCGGACCGTATATGGACTACCCCAGTGTGCAAGCATGATGGTGACCATGGATTGCTGTTCGGGAGGGGCTACCATGACAAGTTACTAACTGCACGTCAAGACTATCCGACCGGCAAATATTCCAGAGGAATTGAGAGGCAATTTCTGGCCGGGAATCAGTAAGCCAGACGGCCTCGATTTACATATTATAGGATTAGGCAAGGAGATGGGAAGGATCCCTCCCTTGATAGCTGCTTATTAGCCTAAGAAGGCAGCAATGTTGTTGACAATAGGGGTGAAGGCACCATTTCGGCTACATTTGCCGATTATATGGTGATGACCCCTATTGTACCCATCGTTGCTGTTCCATCCAATGTCGGTCTCTTGATTGTGCTGGGTGACATGATCTGGTCCCCCTCTTTGACAGCGGTCCATGTTGTCACCTAGGCTACCAACACGCCCCCCAGACGCCTGGTAATGCGATCCGGATGGGTGTATGCTCTTCCCTGCCCCCTGTGGCCGCCTCGTCAGCGATGCGTTCCACTGGGCGCTGTTGCGTTCCAGGGAGCGTGCGTGATGACGCGGCCATGGGTGGAGGGTGACGCTTGACGCTCGTCGCGGCGCATGCGCCTGGCAGACGGGGAGACGCTGAAGCAGGCACACTGGGCTACGCCATGACGGTTGGTCTCACCGATTTTAATTATAAGATACAGCTGTATAATGATTTTAACTCTTTAATGTTTGTACACTTGTGATCACTTATGAGATTGTGAACACCGGATGTAACATTTTGAAAATTGATGTCTGTACATCGCATTTATGATATGCGACACATATCATGTATGATCCACTTTTGACTATTGTCTGAAATACGCTGTACGATGGTTTTATGATGTGATATTAATAAGATTTGCACTTGTATAGTCATGTGACATTATAATGTTGGATGGTCATGTGACTTAATTGTCCACACAGGTTTTCACCAATTGCACTGATTTTGTAATGAATTGTGGGTATATAGAGCCCACATTTTAGCATTGTTGTAGCTTGACAAAGGCCTCAGAGAGAAGGCCGAAACGTTGCTGGGAATAAAGTTTGGGGTCGTCACCCTATCACCCATGACTGGAAGTGCTGCCTCTTCATTTGGTGAATATATATATATATATATATATATATATATATATATATATATATATATATATATATATATATATATATATATATATATATACACACACACACATACAGTTTAGTTTTATATTATTTCTGTATTTATATTTTTTATTAAATTTTTATTTTTTATTTATTATTCTAAAACACAGCCTCTTTGAGGTAGGAAGGGGCCACCATATAAGGGCACAGCCTGCGCCGACGTCATCGTCTATGCTAGGTGGATTAGACAGGCCATTTCCTTAGGGTCTCCTCCAGATGGGAGCCGTCGGCATCCAAGAGGTTAACAGGGATCCGACCTGAGGGCGGTACAGCGATCTCCTGGGGGCGGGGGAACCTCCGGCGGGAAGAATTCGCGCCTGGAGAGTGCCCGCCCCCTCCAATCGAGGCCGGAACTGTGCGGCCTAGTAGGCCGCGAAGCCGGCGCCTAAATTTTTGCGGTGCCCGGAGGTACCGGCCGGGACCTGGAGGGAGCGGAGCGTGCATAATACCGGCCGCGGGAGCCCACCCCGCGGGCCGGAACAGTCAGGGGGCCCGGGAAGGAGCCGGAATCCTGGGACAGAATCCCTCTGCGGCGCCCGGCCGACCGGAAAGACAGCCTCTCAGAGCACCAGCGGTCGGCCAGGGTATGCTGGAACACCGCACCAGTCATTCCGGCCGCGGGTGCCCACCCCGCGGACCGGAAACAAGGGCCCTACGCTGCAGCCGTCAGGAGAGGGCCTCTGGCCCTGAGCAGCGCACCGGTAAGGCGATAGGGGGGCGGGGGACCCTGTGACCGGGTGCCCGTAAAGGATAGAGGCAGCTCCCTGGGCGGCATGATAGGGACGCCAGCATAACCCCTCAGTGGGCACCTATTGTGGAGGGGAGGAGAGGGAGCTAATAAAACAAGCTAGGATGGGGCCAGCCTAGGACCAGCAGGGACCAGTATGGGGGTCAGTCACGCAGGAGACCTGGAGAAGCCACTCTCTCACCACAGCCGTCTTCACCCTCGGTCCGTTCCAGCAGGGTCGCCCCTTCAGCTACTGGCACCGTAGTGGCAGGACGCTGGAAGAGGGACTTGGCGTGCGGGCGACCCTTGCGCTGGCGGGATGCAGGGGAGCTGGGCTGCCCTGGTCCACCTTGCCTTCTGTGGGGGAGGCAGCAGTGCGGATGACCGGCACTGGCGCAGCTCGACCCCGGGAGAAACAGAGAGGTCTAGTGCGTCTCTGTTGTCCCGTAATGTCTGGAACAAAAAGAAAAGAAAAAAGTAAAAATCAAAATTTAAACAAGGAGAAAACAGCCCTGCAGTAGCAGGGAGTGTCTTGCCTCCTTGGACACTAAGCAAAAACTGGCAGCCTCTCTCTCCAGGCTGAGGGTATAGCTGTGGAGGAGGGGCTTAACAGTTTTCACTTAGTGTCACGCCTCCTAGGGAGATGAGCTATACCCCAAGGTCTTCTGTGTCCCCCAAGGAAACTGGGCGAGAAATAAAACCGTAGCATGCTGCGGTTTTATCTTTTGCCTGATCAGTCAAAAAGACTGAACTGAAGACATCCTGAACAGATTGCTCTCCATTCAGAATGCATGGGGATAATATACCTGATCAGTTATTTTCTGGCATTGAGCCCTTTTGACGAAACTCAGTGCCGGAAAAGAAAAACGCAACTGTGAAAGTACCCTTAGTGAAAGGGTATGAACAAAATATCCTCACTATATAAGCACGACTAGGTGCAGGCTGAAATTTTTACCTCACTAGAGAACTTTTAAAATAAAGGTTATATTTTAAAGAGTTATAATTGAGGTCGAAAACATAATTTTGATAGCCTCAGGCTATTGGAACCATAAAATGCTGGTATCAAAACAACCCTACCGTGGTGCATGCCGTCAGAGAATTCTGTTATGGTCCGTGGCAGCGGAATCCATAACGGGATTCTTTGATAATCCAAACCTGTACGTCGAACTTGAAAACAACATCACTACTTCTGATGTACAAATACATGACCATTTTTATGTTTCAGATGGAAATCCACTTCAAACGACTACTACTGAACTAAATACATCTTCGCTGCTGCTCCTATAACAGTTGCTGTTTAATTGATTTTGTTCAATTTACAGGGTGTATTTCTTCACCTCTTTACGTTTCTCCTCTTCTAAGTATAGGTCATCAGTATCAAAATCCAGGAAAACCCTTTGAGAGAACACTGGGTGAAGGCAAGCCGTGTAAATTGTACTCTTACCATGCTTAAGTTTGGAAAGCATAGATTTTTCAGCATCCACGGAAGCACTTTTCCCCACCAAGAGCCTCTTGGCTAGGTCTTTTTTGTAGAAGGCCTCAAAGACATCCTTCCCTGTAAGAGTTAAAAGAACATCTTTCATGTCTCATCCATTTACATTTTCACAATGCTTTCAAACATAAATTATTAAATGCAGAACTAGAACATGTCTGTAGAAAATCAGATGCAACACATAAGCGCCCGCACAAGCTGGAATTTCCCTTCCAGATTGTTGTATGCAGCATGGAAATATGGATTTGTTGCAGATTTCACCCTTTGCATTGCAAAGATTGAAAGCCCTCTCTGCAAACGACTCTTTGTTTTATTTGCCCCTAACAAATATGTTGGACAGAGCAGTTAAAAAATGCAGCCTGGCTACAGCATTTGAATATAAGGCCTCATGCGCACGGCCGTTGCCCGTATTGTGGCCCACAATATGCAGGGACCAGCCGCGTGCTCACCGCATCACGGATGCGGACCCATTCAATTGAATGCGTCTGCAATCAGGAAGGTGCGGAACGGAGGCACAGAACCCCCAGGTTTCCTCTCCGTGCCTCCGCACCGCAAATAATTTTTGAACTTATTCTATTTTTTTGCGGTGCGGACGGATGAAGGACCCATTCAAGTTGAATAGATTTGGATCCTTCGCAGCAGCCGCACCGATAATGACCATGCATTGCGGTCCGTAATGCATGGAATGGCCGCGTGCATGAGGCCTAACCCTAAGGTCTAGCACACCTAGTTATAGCACACCTAGTTAAAAAGCTGGACAGCGTAATCCATAAAACTTAAAGGGGTTGTTCAATTAAAAAGCTCCCAGCAACAGTAAATGTGCCAAAATAACAAACAAAGCGATACCTAAGATTTTTCTCCCCTGACGCAATTACGTCACCTTCCTGTCTGCGGAGGTGATGTCCTGTAAGCATCACGTCAGTGCTGCAGCCAATCACTGGCCTTTGCAGCCGTGCGGTGTATACTGCGGAAGCCAGTGATTGGCTGCACTGCGACATGGTATGTTCGGGATGTTGCCGCTGCAGCCAGGAAGAGGAGGTCATCGCTGCCGAACCGAAATGTGATGCAGGAAGTAGCAGGGGAGAAAAATGCTGAGTTTCACTTTTTGTTTTCGCATATTTCCTGTCTTCAGGACAGTTGCAATTGAACTTTCACAACTCCTTTAACGGGGAGCATTGTTTCATTGCCAACATTTGTGTCATTGGCTGGGTCTTTTATAACACTTTGTCATGTGTTCCTAAAGCATCACGTCTTATACCAAACAAAACTATATGTTAAATAGATGCCTCAGACGGATGCCATATAGCCAGTTCCATTGTACGTGTTTTTGGTGGATTATACAGGATGGAAAAGTGTACTACGCTCCCCCCCCCCCCCCCCCCCCCCAATCCAGGTGTTACACATAGGGCAAAAATGTGATATGAATCCAGACTAAAGACTTGTATGCCACCAAATTGTTCATTTCCTTTCAGAACCTCACGTACCATAAATAAACCTAAATATGATCATAATTTTATCCAGCATTTTCTCCAGCTCCTCATCTGTCGCTTCCTTGTTTCCAGTTCGCAGTTTTGAATCCACATATTTTGCTGAAATAGTACAAAAGATTCACTTAATTAACACAAAACTTGATTTGGCACATTGTAAAAATACAGAGAATACAGCAAAGGATTTTCTGTGCTGTGGCCAAATTA
The DNA here is from genome assembly GCF_014858855.1 of Bufo gargarizans. NCBI lineage: Eukaryota > Metazoa > Chordata > Amphibia > Anura > Bufonidae > Bufo > Bufo gargarizans. The sequence continues at coordinate 102,996,864 of NC_058088.1, forward strand.
GGACTAGTCGTCACCAAATGACAGACACCCATACTTTCCAGCACCATAATATTCAAGGACGGTTCAAATATTTGGTGAAGTAAGACACCGCACTATGGCGGCTTCATGTACCTATAAGTTCAGCTGGCTTGTTTGGTCTCTTGTTGATGAACGTTTCAAAAGCTTCTTTCATGGCATTGACAAACTTCTCGTTCTTCATAAAGCACACGTCAATCACGTGGTCAACTTTGTCTTTGAAATCCAGCAGTTCTTGTACCATAGTTTTATCTTTTTCCGGATTTATCACAATGGTGCTTCCAAAGGCCTGAAATGTATTCCGTAATTAAACCATCGGCTGCTAAACATTTCAACAGGAAACTTAAAGGCCCCTTTCACATGAGCGACTTTTCCTTGCTGGAGTGATACGTGAAGTGAACGCATAGCACCCGCATTGAAACCTGACCCATTCATTTTAATGGGTCTGTGTACGTTTTTTTCACGCATCATTTCTGCGTTGGTGAGATTTTCAGCATCTTCTATATTCTGCGTTTTTCATGCAGCCCTGGCCCCATAGAAGTGAATGGAGCTTCAGTGAAAAACACATTGTATCCAGGGTGCAGTGCGTTTTTCACTTAAGGTTGCTAGGAGATGTTTGTAAACATTAAGTTTTTTTTTTTTTTCACATGCGTGAAAAACATCAAAACTGATTGCACCTGAGTGGAAAAAACGCAACGCAAACGCAATTACAGACAAAACTGACAACTTGGGTGCGAATGTCACTGAACGCACCCGGAGCCAATCCGTATCGCTCCTGTGAAAGAGGCCAAAGGCATTTTAGACACAAACATCTACCTTGATGTACTCAATCCAGTGCTGTAGAAGAACCTGCACTCCCCCTCGGACTCTGCTAAACAACTGATAAAGCAAGGAGAGGTCCTGAATTCGGTTTTCGTCCAGAAGGTGATTCAAACCTGGTTTTGGAAGACAAGACTAAATCTGTTATTTCTATGTGACACAGAGCAATCCACTTCTATGGAGACGGGGGCGGTTTCAATGCTACCTCTTCTTGGGGGGGGGGGGGGGGAGCTGGAATGCTAAGGCAAATATGACAACTAACTCATTAGTGGCAACGGATATAAAAAGCACAAAAAACCAACACAAACATAAAGCAGGTCGCCAACAAAAATTGTACCTTTCTGGAGCGTTGTTGTTAAGTGTTCACCAAGAAGTTGCTTTTCAACTGTGGCAATTAAAGGTTTCCTGTATTCAAAAAGAAATATACAAAGGGTTCATTAATAAAAATCATCTAGAAACATTATCAAATGTCTAAAGACTGCTACCATGTGATGTATTAATTTAGTACGCTAACAGAACCGCTACAAATGCAATTCACTTCGTATGCTTCTGTAGAGCCGAATGGGAGCAATGTTGCTGTAACCAGGCATGGCCGGTAAATTGTGTAGTTCCGGTGCCTGATGGAGGGCGTGTGGGGGGAGCAGAACCCCACCGATCTGATAACGATGACCTGCAGTCCTATACACCTCTTATAGACAAACAATGCACTTTGAGCCAAAAGGCACACAAATGATGCACGCGGACACTTACTGTGTGCTTTGATCCAAATATGTGATCACTCGATCAGCTTCCTCTTCTAAGCGCTTGTTTACATGATGAAGATATTCTGGGACCTGTACCATACACAGAGAGGTTCCCGTATTATTTCAGTTTTTCTATATAAAATCAAGAGATGTATTACTTTACTCCACCTCCACCCCCCACCAACTGTGGAATTTGGACTACAAAACAGTTTAGCTTGGGCCATAGAGCACTATGAAGTCTCAGGGGTAAATGATAGCTTATGGGCTTCTCAAAATTTAAAGGGAATTTTATATTGTAGATGGCAAAGTACACATGGGCACCTGAAAACTCCCCATAGGCCTGGACAACCAAAGACAGTGCCCTATTCTTGAAATTGAGACCTGCATCTAACAGGAAAACCTTTCAGCACCAGAGGATTTTACGTTTTTCCCTCCCTGCCTTTCAGAGCCATAACTTTTTTTTTTTCCTTCTTCCCATTCACAAGTTGTACTTTCTTATGGCACCATTTTAGATTGCATACAATGTAGTGGAGGCTGGAAAATAATTCCAAGTAGGGTGGAATTGGAAATCAAACCACCGCAGTTTTATAGGTTTTGTTTCTACAGTGTTTCCTGTGGAGTAAAACTGACTTGTTACCGATACCACATTTATATGTTTTTCTTGTGTTTTAATCCGTTCAAGCGACAGCCGGTTTGGACCAAATGCCGGAGCCCCATTTTTCAAATCTGACGTGTCACTTTATGTGGTAATAACTTTGGAACGATTTTACTTATCTAAGCCGTTCTGAGATTGTACTTCATGTTAGTGATGAATTTGAGTTGATACGTTTTACATTTATGCATAAAAAAAAAATTAAAAAAAAAAGGAAAAATTCACTATTTTCTAAATTTACATTTTTTCCGCTTTTAAGACAGCAGATAGTGATACTTCATAAAATAGTTATTACTTTACATTCCCCAAAGGCATACTTTATGTTTGCATCATTTTTTTTTCCAGGAAGTTAGAAGGCTTAGAAGCAAATTTTAAAATGTATAAGAAAATTGCCAAAACCCACTTTAAGAACCAGTTCAGTTATGGAGTCACTTTGTGGGACTTAGGCTACTTTCACACTTGCGTTCAGAGCGGATCCGTCTGGGGTCTGCTCAGACGGATCCGCTCCTATAATGCAGACGATAGGATCCGTTCAGAACAGATCCGTCTGCATTATGTTGTAGAAAAAATTCTAAGTGTGAAAGTAGCTTCAGACGGATCCGTCCAGATTTTACATTGAGAGTCAATGGGGGACGGATCAGTTTGAAAATTGAGCCATATAGTGTCAAATTCAAACGGATCCGTCCCCATTGACTTACATTGTAAGTCTGGACGGATCCGTTTGCCTCTGCACGGCCAGGCGGACACCCGAACGCGGGCAAGCAGCATTCGGGTGTCCGCCTGCCGAGCGTAGCGGAGGCCAAACTGATGCATTCTGAGCGGATCCGCATCCACTCAGAATGCATTAGGGCTGGACGGATGCGTTCGGGGCCGCTTGTGAGAGCCTTCAAACGGAACTCACAAGCGGAGCCCTGAATGCTAGTGTGAAAGTAGCCTAACATAGTAGAAACCGCCCCTAAATTCCCCTATTTTAGAAACCACACCCCTCAAGTTATTCAAAACTGATTTTACACACTTTAGGTGTTCCACAAGAATTAAAGGTAAATGGAGGGGACATTTTTAAATTTCATTTGTTTGGGCAGATTTTCCATTTTAATAAATTTTTCCTGTAATACAGCAAGGGCTAAAAGCCAAGCAAACCTCAATATTTATTACCCTGATTCTGCAGTTTACAGAAACACCCCATATGTGGTCGTAACTTGCTGTTTGGGCACACGGCAGGGTGCAGAGGGAAAGGAGCGCCATATTGTTAACGGAGGGCAGATTTTGCTGTAATGGTTTATTAGTGCCATATCACAGTTGAAGAGACCCCGAGGTACTCCTAGAAAGAAAACCCCCAAAACTGACCCCATTTTGGAAACTACACCCTTCAAGCAATAAATCTAGGGGTGAAGTGAATGCTTTGACCCAACAAGCATTTTATAGAATTTAGAAACGCATAGCTGTGAAAATGAAAAATTAACTTTCATTTCCAATATAATATTGCTTTAGCCCTAACTTTATTTTCACAAGGGCTAACAGGAGAAAATGCACCCCACAATTTATGCAACTTTTATAGATCAGGTCGTTATGGACGTGGCAATACCAATTATGTGTAGTGTTTTTATTGATTTCATTTTTTTTATGACATAAATGAATGGATATTATAAAAGACAATTTTATAAAAATGCGTAAACTTTTTTTTTTTTACACTGTTTATATTTATCAAGACCCATTTGGATCTTAAAGATCCAGTGGGCCTGATGGATACACAGTTCATTGCAATAGTCATGTATTGCAATGCACTGTATAGTCAGTGCTACCCTTACACTAAGGGCTCATGCAAACGACTGTATGCCCTCTGAGCGGGCCATATGTCCAGGAGCGGCATACGTCATGTGCACAGCATCATAGGTTACTATGATGCTGAGCGCATCGGACCGCCTGCGGGGCTATTGTCCTGCACTCATATGATCTGTGCGCCCCCGTGCGCAGCATATATGCCACTCCAGGACATATGGCCCGCTGACCCTCAGGATCTGAGCAGCCTTAGGGCTCATGCACACAAACGTATTTTCTTTCCATGTCGTTTTTTTTTGCGGACCATATGCAGAACCATTTACTTCAATGGGTCAGCAAAAAAATAAAAAAATAAAAAACAGAACATGTCCTATTAGTGTCCGCATTATGGACAAGAATAGTACTGTTCTATGAAGGGCCAGCTGTTCAGTTTTGCAAAATACAGAATACACACGGATGTCATTCCCATCGGCCTAATGGAAGAGAGAGTGAGCTCCCTCCCTCTCAACCCCAATAATGCCTCGGGCAGCTACTAACCGCGGCATCTATGGGGTTAAACGGCCAAGATCGGTGGCAGCCCCAATTTCAGCCATCGCAGCAGCTCCATTCCTGAGCCGCTTACATCACTAGCAGGAGAATGCTGCAGGAGGCATATTGGAAGCAATGCAGCATATGGGGGACAATGGCAGCATCTGGGGGCAGTGTATACCCAAGGGGCTCTGGGGGCACATTGGGGGTCTTGCCTGCGTGGAGATCACAGCCTGAAACCTGCATTTTCACACTAAAGTGCTCCGATTGGTTAGTCTGCAGAGTGGTCCCTTACCTGCTTCCCCAGTGTCAGAGACTCTGCGACTGACACTCATTACCAACTTTTTTTTTTTTTTTTTTTTAAGTTAAGTCTATGGAGCTGTGTGGGGGAGATCTGTAGTTTTTATCGATGCCATTCTTGAGTGTGACTTTTAGATAATTTCTGTTCATTTTTATTTGGAGGTGAAGCAACGAAAAAATTGTGAATCAGTCACTTTGATTTTTCTGTTCCTCATTTGACTTCTGGGATAACTATGTTTATATTTTAATGTTTTGGGCATTTTGCAACCTGACGATGATTATATATTTTTTATATTTAAAAAAACTTTGTATTTAAAAAAATAAATAAATTTAAGTCACCCTAAATGGCTATGATACACAATCGTTAGACTGCAGATTTGCTATGTACTTATGTAGCCCTACCACCAGCAGGACTCAATAGGCCTTGTAAAATGCCAGTTTTTTGTTTTTTATAGAGATTAGAGCTTTCACATACAACCAACTGCTCCCCCGATTACCATGCAGGGGAGCCAGTCAGGCCCTGGGAGCTCAGCGCTCCCGGAGAAGACACTTCAAATGTTATTGCCAATAGCAGACATTAACCCAGAGTGTCTGCCATTTAAAACAGCAGAAACCTGACACCTGTGGCGCCCACGAGAAGGTGACATTTTTAAATTACTGGACTTCCGGAAAGGGTTAAAAGGAATTTCATATTGTAGATGCACTTGGGCACCTTAGAGTCCCCATAGGCTTGGACAACCAAGGTTGAAATGTATGCTGCAATGGTGACCCACTCTCGGGATGCATGTCCCAAATGAGAATACTCCTTTAAAGCCAAAAGACTTAGGGGGTCTCATATACCATTTTCAACGCCACTTTTAGGTGTATAAAATAGTGTAAATAGGAAGCGGTCTTACTTTTACAACTGAGCCTTCATAACTTCTAAAATGCTGTTTAAAAGGTTGTGCCAGGAAGCGGTTTAAGGGTGGGTTCACACTAGCGTTATGGATTCCGTTATAACATGGTTATAATGGAAAATAACAGAATGCAAAACAGAAGCCTTTAAAAGGCATTCCGTTTGCTTTCCGTCCTAATAGAAGTCTATGAGAATCAAAATGTATCCGTCTGGGTGCAGTTATGCAAGGCGGAAGACAGGACTTTGCTTTCCGTCTTGCATAACGGGACCCAGAGGGATACGTTTGATCCCCATAGACTTCCATTAGGACGGAAAGCAAACGGAATGCCTTTTAAAGGCTTCCGTTTTGCATTCTGTCATAATACAAGTCTATGGGCAGAAGAACGGATCCGTCCTTCAGTCTTATGGATTCCGTTATTTTCCATTACAACCATGTTATAACGGAAAGCCATAGCGGAATCCCTAACCCTAGGGTGGACCCACCCAAAGTAAGATTCCCTTAACAGGTCTGGCCAATTGTCTGTGTTGCACAAACCCTTTAAGGTGCATATAGTCTATGCCAAAATCTACGTGCATTCACATTAGTAAATGTGGCCCACTGTGTTGCCTTGTCATTATATTTTCAATGTTCTATGCATCTCTTAGTATTAAAAAGGAGTCACACCCAAAGGGTACAAATTTTATTAAAATATTATGAAGGCAGAAATTTCAAGCAGCCAGAAAACTTTATAAATGTTGTTTCTTTTACTTACAGACATATTAACATTTCAATTTCTGGGGTCAATTTGTCCATAGAATCTAACAATAACCCTTTACTAGATAGGATACAAGTAGTATTTCTGCTTCTCCTATAATGATTTTAGGTGGAAATCCTCTTAGGCTGGATTTACACACACAGTTCTGGATGCATTTCATGTTATTTAACCCTAAGTTCACACTTGAGCGTTTTACAGCGCGTTCCTACGCGCTGTAAAACGCGCAACACATGAAAACCAATGCTTCCCTATGGGGCTGGTTCACATTTTCGCGTTTTACAGCGCGTTTGAACGCGCTGTAAAACGCCCAACGCTCAAACAAGTACAGGAGTTTTTTTTGGCGCGTTTGACGCGCGTTTGGGCCATAGACTCTTTGGACAACACTGCTGTCAATCACCCAAACGCGCGTCAAACGCGCGTTTACTATTACAAAAAACGCTCATAAAAACGCGCGACAAAATCGCGCATAAAAACGCGCGTTTGCGAAACGCTTAGGTGTGAAACCAGGGTTAAGCTAAATCCAGGAGTGGGTGCAAAAAGCAGCAAGGAAACAAAACACTAATATGTCCACTCCTGAGTTTGGCTAAAAAATAGACTGTGAATGTGTGAATCCAGGCTAAATGTATACATTGCATGGTATGAGTGGGCCATGTATGACACAGGGATTGCATCATTCATGTTTTTAATATTAATTGAAGGGGACCCAGTCAGGACAATACCCTTTCTTTGGCAGTCCCCATGAGAATTGGCTGATGAAACCACCAACTTTTGCGAATTATTTTATTATTTGCAAATTATTCATTTAAATCTCTTCTCTTGCAGAGCTCAGTAAGCCATGTCAGCAGTCTCATCAGGGATGTCAACGAGCAGCACATCACTGATGTGCATGTGCCGCTGGTGGGCATGTCACCTAGGAGGCCAGTCACTGGGTAAAATGGTGCACGTGACTCTGTCCATGCAGGGACCGGAACCCACACAGCCGGAATTAAGTGGACCTGCTGAGTGCGAAGAGGGGTATCGAAGAGGAGAAAATGTGGAGTGGACAACCCCTTTAAGGGTCAATATTTTAATGGTGATCTATAAAAACCTACCTCTCTTTCCTGCATGAGCCTTTGGCCTTCAGCAGCATACAACCGATTTGTTTCTTCCAAGAATCTGTGCTCAAATGAATCTTGGTAAATCTACAGTAGAATAACAATAAAAGTCACAAATAAATGTACAGTAACTAATGAAGAAGGAATACAGTATATCAGACACTAAACTTGTACTGCAGAATCCACAGCGATTCTACATAGTCTAGGACATTCTAAACAAATAGACCTGGATTTAAGATCTGTGGGGGAGAGTTATCAAACTGGTGTAAAGTAGAACTGGCTTAGTTGCCCATAGCAACCAATGAGATTCCACCTTTCATTTTTCACAGATAATTTGGAAAATGAAAGGTGGAATCTGATTGGTTGCTATGGGCAATTAAGCTAATTCTATATTTGCACCAGTTTGATAAATCTTCCCGTGTATCTAGGTTGCAGATGCCTTTACTAGTTATCTTAAAGTACAGTTTCATTCCTGTGAGGTTTTCTCCTACAGCAACTGAGGAATCTCCTCTCCTATGTGCCGACATGCTTTCCTCCATCTCCAAATTCTAATCCTTACTGCTGTTATCTTTAATAAGATCAGAAGCAACAGGACAATCAGCTATGTGAAGGAGTTACACAGACTTTACAGCAGCAACATGGGAGACAATTTATAATAAATATTTAAAAAGTTGCTTAATTTTGCATGTAGGGAAAAGGAAAAAAAAAAAACTGTGCAAATGTGTCCACAGCAGTTTGCTGCATGCTGAGCGTTGTTTGCTAGAATTCAGATGGCTCTAAAAAAATCTCCAGGCACAAAAAGGTCAAATTTGCTTAGCTATGCGGTGAAAAAAATATATATATTTGACAATAGATGTGTAGGACTTACTTGTAGGTCAGAAAGCATACTCAGAAGACTTCGTAACAGACTTCTATCAATGGCTTCTCCGTTCCTTTCTCTCTCAATTAAGAGAAGAATGCCATCAATAGTCTTGTTCTGAACTTTTTGATCGCTGATTATGTGAGTTCTAAATAGTTCTAGTCCCATGTCCCTAGTGATACAGAACAAGACACTTAAAATATACAATCAGGCAGATTATACCAATCTATATCAGATTATAGACATCCAATATTGCAAGGGGGGGTTGCATGTTCTGTTCTTGGCCCAAGCATAGTGATTGAACAACCTTGATAAAAATGTTAGCATAAGGGCTCATGCACACGACCGTTCTGCGGTCCGTTTTTTTACGTATCCATTGTTCGAGTTTTTTTTTTTCCGATTTAAGTTCTCTTCCGTTCCATTATTTCACAAAACATATCCGTATGGTTTCCATATGCAATTTTTTTTGCAGATCGGAAACAGTAACTTATTAATCACCAAACACATGAGCAATATGGGCTGGGCATAGCATTTCTACAGTAGGAATCCTCAAAATATGGATGTGTTCCATGTGCGTTCTGTATTTTTTGCAGACACATTGACTTGAATGGGGCCTCGGACCGTGATTTGCGGACCATAGTAGGACATACACTACTTTTTTGAATGGTTCCGCATACTGTCCTCCCCAAAAAAATAAAAACGGAACGGAAGTGGAAAGAAAATACGTTTGTCTGCATGAGCCCTAAGGCGTATAAAATTTTAGTGCATGGTCTACCATAAGGCTGTGTTCACATCATGTCTAAGCCTTCCATCATATATAATAGTTTGTAGTGGATGGCACTCCTTGTGTAACAGTCGGTGCTCGGTGGTAATAATCAATATGAAATAGGTAAAGACCATGGCACTCGTAATTTAAGTGATCAGAAATGGTTCATTTATTGTCCATCCCAAGATTGAAGGCCGGTGTTATAAGATTCAATCTTGGGATGGACAATAAATGAACCATTTCTGATCACTTTAATTACGAGTGCCGTGGACTTTACCTACTGTATTTCATAAGCCTTCCATCAGACATGGAATATACACCTCTGCAATATACCATCGTATAGGCACACCGTAGCATGAATCGCCCCTGAAACCCTATTGTAAAAGCAAAAAACACATAATTTTACCATATAGACGGCAGCATGGAATTCTGAAGAACGTAGGTACGATCCAAAAAAAGGAAAATACTTCTAATCATGATCTTCAAGACAAAAAAAAAAAAATTAATTTCAACAAATATTTCTAACCCACTCCCCTGAACATTCAAATACCATCATGTTTCCACCATTCTTGGACCTATGTACACAATAGTAAGGAGACATGATGTCACCAGGACAAGTCACCACAGCTGGGAGTGACGGGTCACCATTGTGTCATATAATCATGCACATTATGCATGCCTAGGGATCAAGAACGATGGGGCAGCGGTGCAAAGAGGAGTGATACGGCAGTAGGAAAAATAGCCAATCAGCAAACAAGAGTCAAGTGGTAATAATAAACAGTTAATTTGCAAGTTACCACAGGAATGGATCCAGTCCCTTCCACAAATAAAAAAACTTTATAAAAACTCAATGGAATCAAATTAAAATAGGATCTTTATTTATCCAAGGTGTAAAAGCGACATTTCTGCTACAAGCCTTAACCCTTTCACTATCTGCGCCGTACATTTACGGCGCCAGAGCAATGGGTAAACATGCAGTTGGCTGATGACCGCAACCAGCAAAAATGCAGATTGCGGTCATTAAAGCCTTTAGATGCCGTGATTTAGGGCTCATGCACACAGCCGTATGCCCTCAGAGACATACGGTCCGTGAGCGGGCCATATGTCCCGGAGCGGCATACATCGTGCGCACGGAAGCGCACAGCATCATAGGTTACTATGATGCTGTGTGCATTGGGCCGCCTGCAGGGCTATTATTAATATCATATGAGTGCGGGACAATAGTCCCATGGGCGGCCTGTGCGCACGATGTATGCCGCTCCGGGACATATGTCCCGCTCGCAGACCATATGTCTCAGAGGGCATACGGTCAAGTGCATGAGCCCTAAGGCTCCTTTCACACGGGCGAGAATTCCGTGCGGGTGCAATGCGTGAGGTGAATGCATTGCACCCGCACCGAATCCGGACCCATTCACTTAAATGGGGCTGTTAACATGAGCGGTGATTTTCAAGCATCACTGATGCGTTGCGTGAAAATTGCAGCAAGTTCTATATTGTGCACATTGTGTTTTTCACGCAACGCAGGCCCCATAGAACTGAATAGGGCTGCGTGAAAATCGCAAGCATCCGCAAGCAGGTGCGGATGCGGTGCAATTTTCAAGCATGGTTGCTAGGAGACGATCGGGATGGGGACTCGATCTTTATTATTTTTGCTTATAACATGGTTAAAAGGAAAATAATAGCTTTCTTAATACAGAATGCTTAGTAAAATAGTGATGGAGGGGTTAAAATTAAAAACAATTAATGTGGAGTCACTGTGGGTAGAGATACATGGAGCTAAAAACAATAAATTACTAATAGGAGTTTACTATAAACCACCTAATATACCAGAGTCCACAGAAAATCTACTACTAAACGAGATAGACGAGGCAGCAAATCATAATGAGGTGGTTATTATAGGGGGACTTCAACTACCCTGATATAGACTGGGAAACTGAAACTTGTATATCTCATAAAGGAAACAGGTTCTTGGCAATAACCAAAGACAATTACCTCTCCCAACTGGTTCAGGACCCGACTAGAGGGACGGCCATACTGGACTTAGTATTAACCAATAGGCCGGACAGAACAACAGACGTGCAGGTTAGGGGACACCTGGGAAATAGTGACCATAAAGTAATAACCTTCCAATTATTCAAAAGAGCGTTTCTACGGGGAGGAACAAAAATACCAAACTTCAAAAAAGCTCATTTTAGCCAACTAAGAGAGGCCATAGGCCGAACGAATTGGGACAAAGTCCTCAAAAATAAAAATACAGCCACAAAATGGGATATCTTTAAAAGCATTCTAAAATCTCATTGTGAGAGGTACATACCGTATGGGAAAAAAAAGTTAAGGAACAAAAACAAACCAATGTGGATAAATAGAACTGTAAAGAAAGCAATAACTGACAAAAAGAAAGCATGTAAATCACTAAAACAGGAGGGTGGCACGGAAGCACTGAAAAAAAAATAGAACATGTAAAAAACAAATAAAAGCGGCCAAACTAGAGACCGAGAGATTAATTGCCAAAGAGAGTAAAACTAACCCTAAAATGTTCTTCAGTTATATAAATGTTAAAAAGTATAAATCTGAAGGTGTCGGCCCTTTAAAGAGTAATCAGGGGGAAGTCGCAGAGAGCGACGAGGAGAAAGCAAAGCTGTTAAATATTTTTTTCTCCAATGTATTCACTGAGGAAAATAAACTGTCAGATGAAATGCTGAATGTAAAAATAAATTCCCCATTAAAAGTGTCCTGTCTGACCCAGGAAGAAGTACAACAGCGACTTAAAAAGGTTAAAATAGACAAATCGCCAGGACCAGATGGCATACACCCCTGTATCCTAAGGGAATTAAGTAATGTCATAGCCAGACCCTTATTTCTGATATTTGATGACTCTATACTGACAGGGAACGTCCCACAGGATTGGCGCATGGCAAATGTGGTGCTAATATTCAAAAAGGGTCCAAAAACAGAGCCTGGAAACTATAGGCCGGTAAGTTTAACATCTGTTGTGGGTAAACTGTTTGAAGGTTTTCTGAGAGATGCTATGTTAGAGCATCTCAACGGAAATAAGCAAATAACGCCATATCAGCATGGCTTTGTGAGGGATTGGTCATGCCAAACAAATTTAATCAGTTTCTATAAGGAGGTAAGTTCTAGACTTGACAGTGGTGAATCAATGGATGTCGTGTATCTGGACTTCTCCAAAGCATTTGACACTGTACCACATAAAAGGTTAGTATATAAAATGAGAATGCTCGGACTAGGAGAAAACGTCTGTATGTGGGTAAGTAACTGGCTGAGTGATAGAAAACAGAGGGTGGTTACTAATGGTACACACTCAGATTGGGTCACTGTGACCAGTGGGGTACCTCAGGGGTCAGTATTGGGCCCTATTCTCTTCAATATATTTATTAATGATCTTGTAGAAGGCTTGCATAGTAAAGTATACATTTTCGCAGATGACACTAAACTGTGTAAAGTAATAACACTGATGAGGACAGTATACTACTACAGAGCGATCTGGATAGATTGGAGGCTTGGGCAGATAAGTGGCAGATGAGGTTTAACACAGACAAATGAAAAGTTATGCACATGGGAAGGAATAATGCAAGTCACCCGTACATACTAAATGGTAAAACACTCAGTAACACTGACATGGAAAAGGATCTAGGAATTTTAATAAACAGCAAACTAAGCTGCAAAAACAAGTGTCAGGCAGCTGCTGCCAAGGCCAATAAGATAATGGGTTGCATCAGAAGGGGCATAGATGCCCGTGATAAGAACATAGTCCTACCACTTTACAAATCGCTAGTCAGACCACACATGGAGTACTGTGTACAGTTCTGGGCTCCTGTAAACAAGGCAGACATAGCAGAGCTGGAGAGGGTCCAGAGGAGGGCAACTAAAGTAATAACTGGAATGGGGCAACTACAGTACCCTGAAAGATTATCAAAATTAGGGTTATTCACTTTAGAAAAAAGACGACTGAGGGGAGATCTAATTAATATGTATAAATATATCAGGGGTCAGTACAGAGATCTATCCCATCATCTATTCATTCCCAGGACGGTGACTGTGACGAGGGGACATCCTCTGCGTCTGGAGGAAAGAAGGTTTGTACACAAACATAGAAGAGGATTCTTTACGGTAAGAGCAGTGAGACTATGGAACTCTCTGCCTGAGGAGGTGGTGATGGTGAGTACAATAAAGGAATTCAAGAGGGGCCTGGATGTATTTCTGGAGCGTAATAATATTACAGGATATAGTTACTAGAGAGGGGTCGTTGATCCGGGGAGTTATTCTGATTGCCTGATTGGAGTCGGGAAGGAATTTTTTATTCCCCTAAAGTGGGGAAAATTGGCTTCTACCTCAGTTTTTTTTTTGCCTTCCTCTGGATCAACTTGCAGGATGACAGGCCGAACTGGATGGACAAATGTCTTTTTCGGCCTTATGTACTATGTTACTAAACTCACCTTAATCTACTTGAATGCTCAGCCTGGCATGTCTTCTTTCTTTTTTGATGTAAAGGACCTGTGGTGACGTCACTGCGCTCATCACATGGTCCATCACCATGATGGACCATTTGATGAGCGCAGTGACTTCCTCAAAAGGTCCTTTAGCCAGGTGCTGAAGAAAGTAGAAAGAAGAGGAGATCCGCTACACGATCAAGTGGATGGGGCGAGTTAAATTTTAACCCCTAAAGCCACATTTTAGTAAGCATTCTGTATTAAGAATGCTATTATTTCCCCTTATAACCATGTTATAAAAGGGCAAAGAATAAAATCTACAGAACACCTAACCCAAATTTCTGTGTTGGCCTGCCACCTGCCAGCAGGTGGCAGGCCAACATAAGAAATTAGAAATTCAGCTATTACCATGCTTCTCTAGGAAACATGTTAATATAGAATAAATATAATATAAAGTCTTGTAGCCTCAAACACCGGCTACAAAAACATAAAAGTGTAAAAAATATAAATATATAAACATCATGGACATTACCGCGTCCGAAAAACACCCAAGCAATTATAATATAAAAATATTTTTCCAAAAAGTCAAATGGCTGATTCTCTATATTTTCATCGCTTCTCTTACCCAAAATGTCATAAAACGTGATCTAAAAGTCACACACACGCCAAAATGGTAGCAATATAAACTACAGATTGTCCTGCAAAAAATGAGCCTCCACACAGCTCAGTATACATAACTCTAAAAAAAAAAAAAAAGTTATGGGGGGGTGTCAGAATATGGTGATGTTAAAAAAAATAAAAATTTAACGTAAACATAAAAACCTATAAATATGTGGTATTGTTGTAATTATATTGACCCAGAGAATGAAGGGCATAGGTCAATTTTGACGCAAAGGGAACGCCGTAGGGACAAAACCCATTAAAAACTGTGGCGAAATTGCGTTTTTCCCCCCATTCCACTCCATTTTGAACTTTTTTCCCCACTAGCCCCTACATTGTATACTAAATTAAAATGGTGGCATTAGAAAGTACAACTTGTCCCGCAAAAAACAAGTCCTCGTATAGATACGTGAACGGAAAAACGAAAAAAAAAGTTATGGCTCCAGGAAGTTAGGGAGGAAAAATCTAAAAGCCAAAACAAGAAAATGTGAGCGAAATAGATAAATATCCAAAAACGTTAAACTTACTGATTGACATCTGGTGCTTATTCTATGCTTAGGAGTCCAGTAGGCGGTCCCATTAGTGCCTGCCAGCCCCCCTGTGAGTATGCACACAGCGATAGCTGTCAGTTACTGAGAGGTCTGCCCACTAGACTCCTAAAGCACAGAAGGAACATGGATATAAATGAATGAAATTCAAGTACCACTGAATCTTTCCCCTATATATTTATCGGCTCAGGGCACACACCATGTACCAACGTGACAAGGTTCCCTTACCATTTGTCTGCAATGATCCTGCCAGCATTTGTCTATTTTCTTTAGGAACAGAACACTATCCAAAGAATCTGTAAAAAGTCTATTAAGGAAACAAAATCGGATCTAAACATCATGTCACAGAAGTGCTAAAATGACCAATAAAGCATAGTTTACTGTTAATATTCTGCCCATCATCCACCTGGTCCAACAGAGGAACGGCAGTGAATTCCTGACCTCATTATTAGTACAGGAGCAATTCCCAAAACAGATCTATAATGAGGGAACTCCCTAAGGCCCCTTTCACACCGGCGAGAATTCCGCGCGGGTGCAATGCATGGGGTGAATGCACTGAACCCACACTGAATCCAGACCCATTCACTTCGATGGGGCTGTTCAGAAGAGCGGTGATTTTCATGCACCACTTGTGCGTTGCGTGAAAATACGCAGCATGTTCTATAGTTTGTGTTTTTTCGATCTTCATTCAGCAGGACCTGCGCAGTCACCGCGCTCACGATTACGTCAAAGGTCCTTTTGCAGGTCCTGAAAGAAGCAAGACTACGATACCCGCTGCACAATCAAGTGGATGAGGTGAGTACATTTTTTATTTAATTTTTTTAACCCCTCAAGCCACATTTTAGTAAGCATTCTGTATTAAGAATTCTATTATTTTCCCTTATAACAATGTTAGAAGTGAAAATAATGAAATCTACAGAACACCTAACCCAAACCCGAACTTTAGTGGAGAAGTCCGGGTTCGGGTCTGGGTACCACATTCAGTTGTTTTTTTTCACACGCAGAAAAAAACTGACTGCAATTGCGTGCCTACTCGCACGGGTTTGCCGCAATGCGCACGCGACGCACCCGGAGCAAATCCGGGACGCCCGTGTGAAAGAGGCCTAACATACAAGGGAAAATTCACCTGGATGCGAGCCAAGAAGTTACCTCAGATTTCAAGGGAATCTGTCACCAGCGACTTGCCTATCAAGCCGTTTGCATAGACACATAGCTGTGGTTCACCTGATTAAGAGGTACCTGCTTTACATACACAATCCAAGCGACAGAAACATACCAGATGTTTCCCATATCAGAAAAACTGCACACAAAGTAAAAAGGATATTCTCTGAACTGGTGAATTTGTGCTTTGATGTGGTCCTCGCATATCTGTCTTAATTGTTTGTAGAGATTTGCAGAAATCTTGTAAGAGCAAAGGTTTTCAACAGCCTAAAATTAAAGATGAAACAGATTAATATTCCCCACGAAAAAAAACAAATATAGGAAAATATATTTTTTTCACTGATAAAAGGCGCACAGGGATCTGCTGCAGAAATCCAATGGTCAGCTTCAGAACAACGGGCAAGGTGCGAAATGTAACGCTTCCGTCTACAAGAGATTTATTCCCTCATCTTAGACCTCACGCACACGACCACAGGCATTTTGTGGTCCACAAACACGTATACCGTCCGTGTTGCATCAGCATTTTTGGCGGACCTGTTGACTTTAATGGTTCCATGGTCCATATTTTGTGGCCAAGTATGGGACATGTTCTATCCTTCTGCGGAACGGACATATGGATGTGGAATGAATTGGTGCCTTGTAATGTTGGAAGTAAGAAGAGTCATCGGCAGGAACAAAGTGTTTAGTGTCACATGATCTGCTGATGTAGGGCTGCAGCTAACGATTATTTGAATAATCGATTAGTTGCCGATTAATTTCTACGATTAATCGATTAATCGGAAAAAACGACAAAATTACAAAACAGAGAGGTTTATATGATCTTACTTGAAAAATTATGTTCAAAGGCCATATTAAAACAAATTGTGGACGGCGTAGTTATGGAGAGGGGGATCTGTGGACGGCGTAGTTATGGAGAGGGGGATCTGTGGACGGCGTAGTTATGGAGAGGGGGATCTGTGGACGGCGTAGTTATGGAGAGGGGGATCTGTGGACGGCGTAGTTATGGAGAGGGGGATCTGTGGACGGCGTAGTTATGGAGAGGGGGATCTGTGGACGGCGTAGTTATGGAGAGGGGGATCTGTGGACGGCGTAGTTATGGAGAGGGGGATCTGTGGACGGCGTAGTTATGGAGAGGGGGATCTGTGGACGGCGTAGTTATGGAGAGGGGGATCTGTGGACGGCGTAGTTATGGAGAGGGGGATCTGTGGACGGCGTAGTTATGGAGAGGGGGATCTGTGGACGGCGTAGTTATGGAGAGGGGGATCTGTGGACGGCGTAGTTATGGAGAGGGGGATCTGTGGACGGCGTAGTTATGGAGAGGGGGATCTGTGGACGGCGTAGTTATGGAGAGGGGGATCTGTGGACGGCGTAGTTATGGAGAGGGGGATCTGTGGACGGCGTAGTTATGGAGAGGGGGATCTGTGGACGGCGTAGTTATGGAGAGGGGGATCTGTGGACGGCGTAGTTATGGAGAGGGGGATCTGTGGACGGCGTAGTTATGGAGAGGGGGATCTGTGGACGGCGTAGTTATGGAGAGGGGGATCTGTGGACGGCGTAGTTATGGAGAGGGGGATCTGTGGACGGCGTAGTTATGGAGAGGGGGATCTGTGGACGGCGTAGTTATGGAGAGGGGGATCTGTGGACGGCGTAGTTATGGAGAGGGGGATCTGTGGACGGCGTAGTTATGGAGAGGGGGATCTGTGGACGGCGTAGTTATGGAGAGGGGGATCTGTGGACGGCGTAGTTATGGAGAGGGGGATATGTGCACTGTTATGGGCATAACAGTGCACAGATCCCTTTCCTCATAACAGTGCACAGACCCCCCTTCCCATAGCAGTGCCATACACAGACCCCCCCCTCCTCCCCATAGCAGTGCTATACACAGACCCCCCTCCCCATAGCAGTGCCATAGACAGATCCTCCCCCCTCCCCATAGCAGTGCTATACACAGACCCCCCCTTCCCATAGCAGTGCCATAGACAGATCCCCCCTCCCCCTTCCCCCTAACAGCCCCGGCCCAGATGCTTGCATCTTTATTTTACCTTTTTACAATGACGCTCCCGCTCCTGTAACAGCCAGGCAGAGCGGACGGCGGCGTAACGTCACTCAATCACGTGACGCGCCTGCTCCGCCCACTTCATGAATGAAGGAGGCGGAGCAGGCGTGTCACGTGAGTGAGTGACGTTACGCCGCCGTCCGCTCTGCCTGGCTGTTACAGGAGCGGGAGCGTCATTGTAAAAAGGTAAAATAAAGATGCAGCGACCGCCCGCCCGCCCGAATAGCAACGAATCGGCGATTATTCGATAACTGGATTCGTCGACAACGAATCCAGTTATCGAATATAATCGATTACATCGATTAATCGTTGCAGCCCTATGCTGATGTCAGGACACATCTCACTGCCCTAAGGAACGATGGAACAGCAGACACATGACAAACCAAACTATCCAAAAGAGGACCAGGAGCTAGAGCAATCAATGAAATACACTTTAGGGTCCATTCACACGTCCATAGGTGTTTTGCTGTCTGCAAATTTTGGATCCGCAAAACACGAACACTGCAATGTGCGTTCCACAATTTGCGGACCGCACATCGCCGGCACCATAATAGAAAATAGCAATTGCGGACAAGAACAGGACATGTTCTATATATATATATATATATATATATATATATATATATATATTTTATTTTTTTATTTTTCGGGAACGGAATTGCGGATCCGGAAATGCGGATGCGGACAGCACATAGCATCTGTTCCGGCCCCATTGAAAATGAATAGGTCCACAAAATCCGTAACGGATCTGGAAAAAAATTGCAGGCGTGTGAATGGGCCCTTAGAGTGAAAAGGAGTTTATGACACAACCCCTTTAAAATCTAAGTGTCAATGTTAATGGTGAAAAATAAATGTAAAACAATTAAAACTCAGCTTCATTAAATCAAAGTTTTTGAGAAGTTGCTTAAAGGGGGTTGTCTCACTTCAGTAAGTGTCATTTATCATGTAGAGAAAGTTACTACAAGCCACTGACTAATGTATTTTGATTGTACATATTGCCTCCTTTGCTGGCTGGATTTATTTTTCCATCACATTATACACTGCCCGTCTCCATGGCTAGCCCTGCTTTCTCTGACAGCTTCTAGATTAGCGTAAAGCAGCGATCTCTCCTAGGGCGTTTATAAATGCTGTGTAGAGATAGGTGCCGACCACCCGACAAATATAGTCAACAGGTGGTCAGCAAGGAGTTAACAATTCTCAAGTTAAATTGAAGTGTTGTAGAAACTGTGGGGTCTAAAATAAAGCACACACACTGTTCTACACGAGTCTCTAGTCTTCAAGTGGTATTCCCACCGTAGAGATTTTTGGCATAGCCACAGTAAATGTCAGATAGGTGCAGGACCCACCTCTCCACAACGAGGTCACCGAACTCCACAGCTAAGGTAGCCACTGGCCGCAGGATCCAGGAGGACAATGAGTAGATACGTGGCCACACATGTCCATGGATCTCTATTTTCTTCTATGGGAGTTCAGGAACCCCTGATTTGGGGTAGGTTTCAGAAGTGGAACTCACATCTACAAGACATTTACGCCACATCATGTGGATATGCCCCAAGTGTCTAATGTCCAGCTTCCATGCTGCCAGACGTAACATTCGTCCACTGGTACAGGAAGCGTCACTAGGTGAAGAGATGTGTATATGGCATCCCCTTCATCTAAAAGGTCTTCAGTAGGTACCATATCTATAGTGAACTCATTCACTCACCTGGTATAATTCTTCTAAGTTGTATTTTATTGAAGTGCTATTTTCAATGGCATCAACTGCTTCTTTCAGCTTCTGCCAGGTCTCGTCAGTGTAGTTCTCAGGAAGTTTGGGTTTTTCTGCAAATAAAGAATATAAAAAACAAAAAAAAACAAAAAAAACATTATATATTCATATTCAACAGTGGATTTCCTACAATGATGAGGCAAGAACAGCTGTGTACGGACAACAAGAACTTACAAAAATATCAAAGGCAAAGTCTGGCCATTGCTTCAGGTTGAATTTTTCTGTATGGCAATATACATCGGGGCCAAATAACCTCACAAGTCTCACAGATTACTGGCCTGAATCCACCATTATCATCAATACTTTACTAACGCATTTCAGATCCAGTCACATTATGTGCACAGAGGAGGCAAACATATGTAGGCCAAAGCTTTAAAATGACCATACAGCTTAGGCTACTTTCACATTAGCGTTCGGGGCTCCGCTTGTGAGTTCCGTTTGAAGGGGCTCACAAGCGGCCCCGAACGCATCCGTCCAGCCCTAATGCATTCTGAGTGGATGCGGATCCGCTCAGAATGCATCAGTCTGGCACCGTTTGGCCTCCGCTCAGCAGGCGGACACCTGAACGCTGCTTGCAGCGTTCAGGTGTCCGCCTGGCCGTGCGAAGGCAAACGGATCCATCCAGACTTACAATGTAAGTCAATAGGGACGGATCCGTTTGAATTTGACACTATTTGGCTCAATTTTCAAACGGATCCGTCCCCCATTGACTTTCAATGTAAAGTCTGGACGGATCCGTCTGAGTAACTTTCACACTTAGAATTTTTTCTACAATATAATGCAGACGGATCCGTTCTGAACGGAGCCACCGTCTGCATTATATGAGACTGATGCAGACCCCAGACGGATCCGCTCTGAACGCAAGTGTGAAAGTAGCCTAAAAGGGGTTTCCCGCGCTAACAATACCAAACACAAGTATTATGATTACGGGGTCCGACTGCCAGGACCCCTAGCAACCACAAGAAGGCAGGTCCCATCATACCAGAGCGGTGCTGCACATGTATGACTACCACTCCCCTCATTTCTATGGGGCTAGAAGTGAACAGAGCAGTGGTCACACATGTGCACTGGCACTTCATTCTCACTTCAGGACCGGCATGTTCATGGTTTTTGGAGGTCCCAGCGGTAGGACCCCCAGCAATCAGATACGTCTTCCTTCTGGATAGGGGATAACCCAGTCAATCCATGTTCGTGCGACAATCAGGAGAGAGACCATTATCTCACGTGTCTGCCCATCCTCAGGCCGCGGTGGACGGTCTGCTAGGAGACACTGCTGCACTTTCCATCATATTTGCCAGACAAAAAGGCAGCATGCTATTTTAGGGGGTAAAATGACAAACACCATGTTGGAAACCAGTGAAACCTACTAAAGCGCACCTAACCTTTCAACAAACTATGCATTAATCAATAGTACAGTGTCCATCATGCAATATCATCAGGGAGGCATCTGACTGGCTCCAAACCCGTTGCAAAAATCTGCATTGTGAACATAGCCCAATTGTTCAACTTCCCTGCAGTGCTCCCAGTGGACATTAAATAATACCGGAATAGCACAACAGTCATAAGGATAGAGGCTCCGGAATTGGTATTACATGGGGGATGCATGACGCTATTAAAACAGGCCTGTGACAGGTCCTCTTTGAAGGGGTTTTCTGTCATTCGTAAAAGGGTTGTCTCACTTCAGCAAGTGGCATTTATTATGTAAACCGTTAATAAAAGGCACTTACTAATGTATTGTGATTTTCCATATTGCTTCCTTTGCTGGCTAGACTCATTTTTCCATCACATTATGCATCGCTCGTTTCCATGTTTATGACTAGGGTTGTCACGATACCAAAATTTTGATTCGGTTTCGATACGCGATACCATTCGATACCACACAAAAAATAAATAAATAAAGCCTTTTATGGAACGTCTGGCCCATAATAGAACAGTCCTATTCTATTTTTGGGGGGGACAAGGTGACAAAAACAATGGCGGTTTTTTCCTGTTTTGGTGTTCACCACATAAGAGATTACATTTTTTTTTTTTCTGACGAGGCGAATAAATATGTTTATTTATTGTTTATATGTTTTATATGTAAAATTGGGAGAGAGTGATTTTTTTTTAAAACTTTATTAGTTTATTTAATAACCATTAGCCCTTGGGGCTAGAACCTGGGATCTTGCGGATCCGGGCAGCACATCATGCGGCCCCATAGAAATGAATGGGTCTGCAATTCCGTTCCGCAAAATGCAGAACAGAATTGCGGACGTGTGAATGGACCCTTAGGATGAATAGGACCTCACACTGTCCCTGCTGCCCTGTGCATAGTGCATACAGCAGCAGGGAGCCGACTATGGCAGCCAGGGCTTCAGTAGCATCCTGGCTGCCATGGTAACCGATCGGAGACCCAGGATTACACTGCTAGCACTGCTCCACCAATGAAGAGGAGGGAACCCAATGACTAATACTAGGGGGACGCGCTGCGCCACCAATTAAGATAACTAACCTTTTAACACAAATACAGAAGGCGGGTGGCGGCGGCAGAACAACATACCCGGCACCTGACCTCTATGACACGGGGAGCTGCGATCCGCGGTACATGTGGCACCTGAGGGGTCAAATGCCGCTGATCGCAGCTCCCTGTCAGAGGTCGGGTGCCAGCTATGTGATTCTGCTGCTGGCACCTGCCACCTGTTTTTGTATTAATGGTTTAGTTCATCATTGGTGGCACAGTGGCCACAGCCCCTCCCCTCCTTCGCCGCTCTCTCCTCTCATTGGTGGTAGCGGCACAGGGGAGAGAGTGTGACTCCTTCTCCCCTGTGCTGCTGAAGGAACATAGAGCGCACAGAGCAGTGCGCAACATGTTCTCTGATACTAGGCTGCGCAGTAGTGCAAAAAGGTAAAAGCCAAATCTCGGTATTGAATTGATCTGGGTACAAAAGTATCAATAATTCGAAACCCAGTGCAACCCTAGTTATGACCACTCTGTAATCCAGGCCGGAGCTTTTTCCTTTAGGCCTCATGCACACGACCGTTGTGTGTATCCGTGGCCGTTGTGCCGTTTTCCGTTTTTTTCGCGGACCCATTGACTTTCAATGGGTCCGTGGAAAAATCGGAAAATGCACCGTTTTGCAGCCGAGGCCGTGATCCGTGTATCCTGTCCGTCAAAAAAATAAGACCTGTCCTATTTTTTTGACGGACAACGGTTCACGGACCCATTCAAGTCAATGGGTCCGTGAAAGAACACGGATGCACACAAGATTGGCATCCGTGTCCGTGATCCGTAGGTTGCTTTCATACAGACGGATCCGAAGATCCGTCTGCATAAAAGCTTTTTCAGATCTAAGTTTTCACTTCGTGAAAACTCATATCCGACAGTATATTCTAACACAGAAGCGTTCCCATGGTGATGGGGACGCTTCTAGTTAGAATACACTACAAACTGTGTACATGACTGCCCCCTGCTGCCTGGCAGCACCCGATCTCTTACAGGGGGCCGTGATCAGCACAATTAACCCCTTCAGGTGTGGCACCTGAAGGGGTTAATTGTACTATCATATCCCCCTGTAAGAGCTCAGGGCTGCCAGGCAGCAGGGGGCAGACCCCCCCCTCCCTAGTTTGAATATCATTGCTGGCCATTGCGGCCCCCCCCCACCTCCCTCCCTCTATTGTAATAATAGCTTGGTGGCCAGTGTGCGCCCCCCCTCTATTGTAATAAATCGTTGGTGGCACAGTGTGCACCCCCCATCGCCCCCCCTCCCTCTATAGCAGTAACAACATTGGTGGCCAGTGTGCGGCCTCCCATCGCCCCCCCCCATCATTGGTGGCAGTGTAGTTCCGATCGGAGTCCCAGTTTAATCGCTGGGGCTCCGATCGGTAACCATGGCAACCAGGACGCTACTGCAGTCCTGGTTGCCATGGTTACTTAGCAATAGTACAATAGTAGAAGATTCATAGTTACCTGCTTGCTGCTGCGATGTTCGTGTCCGGCCGGGAGCTCCACCTACTGGTAAGTGACAGGTCTGTGCGGCGCATTGCTAAATGAACTGTCACTTACCAGTAGGAGGAGCTCCCGGCCGGTCACAGACATCGCAGCAGCAAGCAGGTAAGTATGAATCTTCTACTATTGTACTATTGCTAAGTAACCATGGCAACCAGGGCTGCAGTAGTTTCCTGGTTGCCATGGTTACCGATCGGAGCCCCAGCGATTAAACTGGGACTCCGATCGGAACTACACTGCCACCAATGATGGGGGGGGGCGATGGGAGGCCGCACACTGCCACCAATGTTGTTACTGCTAAAGAGGGAGGGGGGGGGCCGATGGGGGGCGCACACTGTGCCACCAACGATTTATTACAATAGAAGGGGGGAGGGGGGGCGATGGGGGGCGCACACTGTGCCACCAACGATTTATTACAACAGAGGGAGGGAGGGGGGCGGGCGATGGGGGGCGCACACTGTGCCACCAACGATTTATTACAATAGAGGGAGGGAGGGGGGTTAGGCCGCACTGGCCACCAATGATATTCAAACTGGGGAGGGGGCGGGGGGGGTCTGTCCCCTGCTGCCTGGCAGCCCTGATCTCTTACAGGGGGATATGATAGTACACCTGAGGAGTTAATTGTGCTGATAACGGCCCCCTGTAAGAGATCGGGTGCTGCCAGGCAGCAGTCATGTACACAGTTTGTAGTATATTCTAACCTGAAGCGTCCCCATCACCATGGGAACGCCTCTGTGTTAGAATATACTGTCGGATCTGAGTTTCACAATGTAGCTCATATTCGACAGTATATTCTAACATAGAGGCGTTCCCATGGTGATGGGGACGCTTCAAGTTAAAATATACCATCGGATTGGAGAAAACTCCGATCCGATGGTATAAAAGAACTCCAGACTTTACATTGAAAGTCAATGGGGACGGATCCGTTTGAAATGGCACCATATTGTGTCAACGTCAAACGGATCCGTCCCCATTGACTTGCATTGTAATTCAGGACGGATCCGTTTGGCTCCGCACGGCCAGGCGGACACCAAAACGACTTTTTTTTCATGTCTGTGGATCCTCCAAAAATCAAGGAAGACCCACGAACGAAAAAACGGTCACGGATCACGGACCCCGTTTTTGCGGACCGTGAAAATAAACTGTCGTGTGCATGAGGCCTTAGTGTGCAAGCATGGCCACCAATGCTGAACTGAAGGGTAGCCATGGAAACGAGCAGTGTATAATGTGATAGAAAAATGAATCCAGCCAGCAAAGGAAGCAATATGGACAATCACAATACATTAGTAAGTGCCTTGTATTAACTTTCTCTACATAATAAATGTGATTTGCTGAAGTGACACAACCCCTTTAAGGCAGTATTGGGAGGGCAGCATTCCCTGCTCGCTGGTGGAGACTGCTGCCATTACATGCAGCGATCTCCTCTGCAGCATGTAGAAAAGCAATCACTATGCCATCGCTCGTCCACATGCTGCATAGTGGTTTCTGGCGGCAGATCGCTATTAGACACCACGTTCCGCTGCCTGCAAACAATAATATTTTTAGCATGTCAAAAATTTTTGATTACCCGAAGAACGAGCGTTTGCTTGTTCATCGGGCAATCGGCAGCAGTAGTACACTGCAAGACGATCGCTAAGAAGCATTCAAACGACAAACACCAGTTAGCGATCATCTGCTGAAAAATCGGCAGGTGTAATACAGGCTTTACACTGATGGCCTGTCCATATCCGACACACCGCACCCATGCTGGTCAGCTGCTTTGAAGTAAAGCTGGCAATACATTTGAGATAATGATCGGCTGGGATTGTTCGTACAATCTATTCCACCAACTAAACTGGCCGCCCAGGGAGTCTGTTTTTTATAAAAACTGACTCCCTGGTACTTGAGCACAATGGCAGATGATCGGCTAAATTCAGCCAATCACGCCATCAACATCCAGAGTCGGCAAGTAAACGGCTGAAGTTTTGCAGCATGGCGGATTACCTTCTCGTCAGACAAGAGTCTTCCGTTACGAACAATCATTCATGCTAGTTCTTCAAACGACACTTAGACAGAATGGCCAACATTAGCCAATCCGGCCAATTTTAATCTCATGTGTATGGGCTTCTTAACTCCAGTGCTGGAAAAAGGCACCAGAACTACATACAGTGCTGCCCATAATTATTCATACCCCTGGCA
Organism: Bufo gargarizans; assembly: GCF_014858855.1. NCBI lineage: Eukaryota > Metazoa > Chordata > Amphibia > Anura > Bufonidae > Bufo > Bufo gargarizans. Next base: position 103,022,876 of record NC_058088.1, read on the forward strand.
AATTTTGACTTTGTTACTTTTATTCAACCAGCAAGTAATTTTTTGACTGGAAATGACATAGGTGTCTCCCAAAAGATAAGACGATGTACAAGAGGAATTATTGTGGGAAAAAAAACATTTCTCAGCTTTTATTTACATTTGAGCAAAAAGTGTCCAGTCCAAAATTATTCATACCCTTCTCGATAATCAATAGAAAAGCCTTTATTGGCTATTACAGCAATCAAACGCTTCCTATAATTGCAGACCAGCTTTTTGCATGTCTCCACAGGTATTTTTGCCCATTCATCTTTAGCAATGAGCTCCAAATCTTTCAGGTTGGAGGGTCTTCTTGCTATCACCCTGATCTTTAGCTCCCTCCACAGATTCTCAATTGGATTTAAGTCTAGACTCTGGCTGGGCCACTCCAAAACGCTAATGTTGTCTGCTAACCATTTCTTCACCACTTTTGCTGTGTGTTTTGGGTCCTTGTCATGCTGAAATGTCCACTGGTGCCCAAGGCCAAGTTTCTCTGCAGACTGCCTGATGTTGTCGTTGAGAATCCTCATGTATTGCTCCAGGTTCCCTGGTCCATTGGCTGAAAAACACCCCCGAAGCATTAGGTTCCCACCACCATGTTTGACAGTGGGGATGGTGTTCTTTGGGTTGAAGGCTTCTTTTTTTACGCCAAATGAAGGAAACATCACTGTGACCAAACAATTCAATTTTTGTTTCATCTGACCATAACACAGAAGACCAGAAGTCGTATTTTGTGCCAGATGAGCTTTTGCAAATGCCAAGCCAACTTCTGTGTGCCCTATCTGGAGAAGTAGAACCCAGCAGTGTGCAGTGTCCGTTGTATTGTCTGCCTTGAGACATTGCCACCAGCAGAGCCCAGATTCACCAGGATGGCCTTGGTGGTGATCCTTGGATCCTTTTGGCTTCCGAACAACGTCCTCTGAGATTTTCCACAGTGCGGAACATATATTTACCTATGTATTTTTTGCTCAAAGGTAAATTAAAGCTGAGAAATGATGCTTCTTGTACATCGTCGTATTATCTTTTGGGAGACACCTATGTCATTTCCCATCAAAAAATTACTTGCTAGTTGAATAAAAGTAACAAAGTCAAAATTTGCCAGGGGTATGAATAATTATGGGCAGCACTGTAGCATCTAGGGAACGGCTGCCACACATCAGTGTTTGGTCAGTGATTGCGAGCCAGAACCAGGTGCAGATCTTTCCTGGTTTGGGCTCACAATCACTGATGTGTGAAAGCAGCCTTACATCGTGGACAGTGCCGCTGAGGTCCAGCGCTGGAGCTACTCCCAGACAGCGGGACCACCTGGGGTGCGGGATGTCAGACCGCTGCTGGGTATGGATGGCCCATCAATAGAAAAATCTCTACATGACGTAGAAAACATTTATTGTTCCATCCAAAAGCTAAGGCCGAGTTCACACTTCAATGATTTCCATCAGTTGTTATTTCCAATAACTGAGGTGAGAACTCGGCCGGTATATCTGTCAAGCTTGTTGGCCGTTTCCAGTAACAACCAGCAGAATTACGAGTGCAGCTCTGAACTGAAATTCTGCCTGTAACGTAGGACCAGTCAATGACATGCAATGCAATGGATTTGCGGTTACTCAAAAACCATCCCTCTAATGAGGGGCCCCACAAAGTGCGCCCATTCCCAGGCAGGACACCAGGGGCCACGTGTTACCTTTAAAGTTCTTGATGACTAACTTCTTGGCTGAGCCAGGCTTGGTGTTGGCAAAGCTGGAGACAGGAGAGGCTTTGGTGAGCCCGTTGGCATGATGCCCCGCGGCCACTGGAGAGATGAGCATACTTTTACTCCTCAGGGGCTGGGGCGTAGAGGAGGAGGAGGAGGGGGACTCCTCAGCCATCTTTACATCGAGTCCTAGAAAGTCCAGAGTGTCCTCAAACCTCAGCTTCTTCTGGATGTGGTTGGAGCTCTTGGGTGGGGAGATGGGGTCGAAATCGTCCTTGTCGGTGACGCTACTGCTGCTGTTGGCGAGCTTCCTCTTCTTGCTGGTTCCCTCTGCCTTGACCTCCTGGCTGGGAGGGTTGGGGGACGATAAACCTGTGGGGAACATGAACACAGCAGACATAGAAGAGCTGCAGCAATGGCTCCCGCCCCGAGCTCCGGAGACTCCACTTTCTGCTTGTTTATTGTCACAAGAAAAGGCACCAAAGATGGCCTCACTTCCTCTCTCAAGGCATCTCGGGTAGAGCGGTCCCGAAGACACTACCGGCGCCCACCTCCCCCCCAACCCGGTGACATAACCTACCGGAAGGGCTGGCGGCGAGGTCTTTCATAATGCCCGACCGTGCGGGCCTCATCCGTCGCCTGGCCCTCGCCGAGCTGCCGATCTGATTGGTCCAGGCGGGGAGTTGGAGAACTGGGAGGGAGAGAGCAGGGACACTAGCGAGCGGGGGAAGGGGCGGGGCCGCGGCTGATGACGTCACATTGGCGGAGCCACGTGACGTGAGATCATCAGCGTGCTGCAAAGTGCAAAGCGTCTCCCGTCAGCCGGTGAGTGCACACTGGCTGCGGCTTTCTCGGAAAGACGCAGAATGTGTCACGTGGCTTATGTGAAACGCTCTATAATACACAATAAACATGTATCGAGCTCCAGTATCTGATCCGTCCTTCATCGTTCAGGTCTGGTCTGTGCCAACAGAGAGGTGTACATGTCATCCACTACCTACCTCCTATTTGGGAGGCTGTCATTTATCGCATATACGCATACAGCTCTGTTCACATTGTCAAAATCCACCGCATATTCCGTGGCAGTTTCAATGCTTGGGATCCGCAGACTCCGGTCCAGCGTTCCCGGGGTGTCGAACGCCACGCAATCTGAACTAAAATCTCTGGAGAAAAATTCGCTGTGTGAACATACCCCAGCGGTCAGCAACCTTTAGCACTTCAGCTTGTGTGAAACTACAACTCCCAGCCTGCACATCGGTTTGTATTGGGCCCCATTATCAACCAATCAGATCTCAGATTTAACCCCTTTGGAACCTTACGATTATCATTTATTTTGAGTTTGCGTTTCCGTTTTTCACTCCCTGCCTTCCTAGAGCCGGAACTTTTTTATTTTTCCGTTCACATAGCCATATGAGGGCTTGTTTTGTTTGTACTTTCTAATGCACTCTGCAGTCTCACTAAACCCTCAAACTGATTTTAAAATTGAGAGATTAGTCAACATGTCCTACGGTGTAGAACATGTCTAAGCCCGGGCACCACGTCAAGGTTTCTCAAGTAGCCCGGGCTACTTGAGAAACCTTGACGTGGTGCCCGGGCTTAGACATGTTCTACACCGTAGGACATGTTGACTAATCTCTCAATTTTAAAATCAGTTTGAGGGTTTAGTGAGACTGCAGAGTGCACCTGTATTTGTTATTGTTTTGTTACATTGTTATATTGATTATGACATACGCACTTGTTACCTTGTGTGAGATGTCTATTGTGGTACTTGTGGTTCGCCGCGGGCATCCTCCACCGTATGCATTTTGCTGGGGATCGCCATTAGCAACGGGCCACAAATGCAGGATTTGCTCCCCTGTGTATATGCACGACTGCATGTGGGTTTGAGCACCTCCTGCTAATGCCACCCTGTCTTTTTGTTTGTACTTTCTAATGGCTTCATTTAAAGGGGTTGTCCGGGTGACATACCCTTATTTTCACCCCGGCAGCCCCCCTGAGCCTAGCATCGGAGCATCTCTACCCGAGATGCTCTTTTGTTTTCAATAACACACTGCCGGGCGGTAACTTCCGCCCAGCAGTGTGTTCGGTGACGTCACCGGCTCTGAGGGGCGGGCTTTATCTCTGCCCTAGCCGTTTTACTGGCTAGGGCAGAGCCAAATCCCGCCCATCAGTGCCGGTGACGTCACCGGGGTTCCTGTCAGCCCCATAGAGAGCCCCGGTACGTCACCGGATCTCCCAAAAATACCTTTGCCCTGCGCAATTTAGTGCAGGGCAAAGGAGAGCATCGGAGCATGAACTGCTCCGATGCTCATGTCAGGGGGGCTGCCGTGGTGAAAATGGAGGGATGTCCGGGTTCAGCTCTGAACCTGGACAACCCCTTTAACGTTGCACACAATGTAGTGGGAAACTGGGGAAAAAATTACAAATGGAGTGGGATTGGGAAAATAAACACGATTCCTCCACAGTTTTATGGGTTTTACCTCCATGACGTTCCTGTAAGGTAATACTGACCTGTTCCCTACACTCTTCAGGTCAGTACATTCACAACAATACCTCATTTATATAGTTTTTCTTGTGTTTTAAATACTGAAAAAAATAAAAACCTTTGGAAAAAATGTATTTTTTCTTTTCAAAATCGCCATAATCTGATCTCCATAACTTTTTTACATTTATGTCGCCAGAGCTGTGTGGGGGCTAATTTTTTGCTGGATGACCTGTACTTTTTATTGATACTTTGGATATTGCTACTTGATACCACTGATATTTTGGAGTGTGTATGCCCTTTTTATTACTTTGTATTACATTTGTTTGGGAGGTGGAGCGATGAAAAAAACTGTAAATCGGCTACTTTGATTTTATTTATTACCATACGGGATAAACACATTTATATTTTAATAGTTTGGGCATTTTGGGACATAGCAGTGCAAATTTTTGGCTTTTTTTGGTTTACTTTTATTTTGGGGAAAGGGGGTTATTTTAAAAGGGTTTTCCAAGATTTAAATACTGATGACCTCTGGCTAGGTCATCAGTATCTGATCGGCGAGTGTCTGACACCTGGGACCCCCACCGATCAGCTGTTTGAGAAGGGATCAGTGCTCCTGTGAGCGCCGCGGCCCTCTCCGTGCTCTCCCAGCACACTGCCATACACTGTATGGTGGCTGTGCTTGGTATTGCACCCAGCCCCCACTGATGAGATCCTGATGACCTATCCAGAGGATAAGTCATCAGCATTTAAGTTTAGGAACTTTTACATTTTTCTTTTTCACTTTCCTTTACACTCTTAGGGCTCATGCACACAAACGTTTTTTGTGTTCAGTATACTGGCCGTTTTTTGAGTTCAGTATGTGTTACTTATACTGAACCAATCATTTCAATGGGTCAGCAAAAAAAACTGAAGTGTTTCCGTGTGCATTCCATTTCCATATTTCCGTTTTTCGGTTCTGTTCAAAAATAGAACATGTCCTATTATTGCCCACAAATCACGTTCCGTGGCTCCATTCAAGTCAATGGGTTCGCAAAAAAAAAAAAAAGGAACACATACGGAATGTACTCTGTATGTCTTCCGTATACATTCAGTTTTTGCGGAAACCATCTATTGGACATTTTATGCCCAGCCCAATTTTTGTAATCTATGTAATTACTGTATACTGTACATGCCATACAGACAAACGGAACCGGAAACACTACTAAAACAAAAGACAGAAAAACTGATCCGTTAAAAACAGCCCGCAAAACACTGAAAAAGCCATACGGTCATGTGCATGAGCCCTTTTTAAGCAGCACCTAGCTACCAGACTAGTATGCAGTAGATATGCGCTCAGATATGCAGTACATACATACCACACTAGTATGATCTAGATGTGTGCTCAGATATGCAGTACATACATACCAGACTAGTATGATCTAGATGTGCGCTCAAACATGCAGTACATACATACCAGACTAGTATGATCTAGATGTGCGCTCAAATATGCAGTACATATATACCAGACTAATATGATCTAGATGTGCGCTCAGATATGCAGTACATACATACAAGACTAGTATGATCTAGATGTGCGCTCAGATATGCAGTACATACATACAAGACTAGTATGATCTAGATGTGCGCTAAGATATGCAGTACATACATACCAGACTAGTATGATCTTGATGTGCGCTCAAGCATGCAGTACATACATACCAGACTAGTATGATCTAGATGTGCGCTCAAATATGCAGTACATATATACCAGACTAATATGATCTAGATGTGCGCTCAGATATGCAGTACATACATACAAGACTTGTATGATCTAGATGTGCGCTCAGATATGCAGTACATACATACAAGACTAGTATGATCTAGATGTGCGCTCAGATATGCAGTACATACATACAAGACTAGTATGATCTAGATGTGCGCTCAGATATGCAGTACATACATACAAGACTAGTATGATCTAGATGTGCGCTCAAATATGCAGTACATACATACAAGACTAGTATGATCTAGATGTGTGCTCAGATATGCAGTACATACATACTAGACTAGTATGATCTAGATGTGCGCTCAAATATGCAGTACATACATACCAGACTAATATGATCTAGATGTGCGCTCAAATATGCAGTACATACATACAAGACTAGTATGATCTAGATGTGCGCTCAGATATGCAGTACATACATACCTGACTAGTATGATCTAGATGTGCGCTCAAATATGCAGTACATACATACTAGACTAGTATGATCTAGATGTGCGCTCAAATATGCAGTACATACATACTAGACTAGTATGATCTAGATGTGCGCTCAGATATGCAGTACATACATACCTGACTAGTATGATCTAGATGTGCGCTCAGATATGCAGTACATACATACCTGACTAGTATGATCTAGATGTGCGCTCAAATATGCAGTACATACATACAAGACTAGTATGATCTAGATGTGCGCTCAGATATGCAGTACATACATACCTGACTAGTATGATCTAGATGTGCGCTCAAATATGCAGTACATACATACCAGACTAGTATGATCTAGATGTGCGCTCAAATATGCAGTACATACATACTAGACTAGTATGATCTAGATGTGCGCTCAGATATGCAGTACATACATACCAGACTAGTATGATCTAGATGTGCGCTCAGATATGCAGTACATACATACCAGACTAGTATGATCTAGATGTGCGCTCAAATATGCAGTACATACATACCAGTCTGGTATGATCTAGATGTGCGCTCAGATATGTAGTACATACATACTAGACTAGTATGATCTAGATGTGTGCTCAAATATGCAGTACATACATACCAGACTAGTATGATCTAGATGTGCGCTCAGATATTAAGCACCTACATACCAGACTAGTATGATCTAGATGTGCGCTCAGATATGCAGTACATACATACCTGACTAGTATGATCTAGATGTGCGCTCAAATATGCAGTACATACATACCAGACTAGTATGATCTAGATGTGCGCTCAAATATGCAGTACATACATACCAGACTAGTATGATCTAGATGTGCGCTCAAATATGCAGTACATACATACCAGACTAGTATGATCTAGATGTGCGCTCAGATATTAAGCACCTACATACCAGACTAGTATGATCTAGATGTGCGCTCAGATATGCAGTACATACATACCTGACTAGTATGATCTAGATGTGCGCTCAAATATGCAGTACATACATACCAGACTAGTATGATCTAGATGTGCGCTCAAATATGCAGTACATACATACCAGACTAGTATGATCTAGATGTGCGCTCAAATATGCAGTACATACATACAAGACTAGTATGATCTAGATGTGCGCTCAGATATGCAGTACATATATACCAGACTAGTATGATCTAGATGTGTGCTCAGATATGAAGCACCTACATACCAGTCTGGTATGATCTAGATGTGTGCTCAAATAAGCAGTACATATTCAACGAGCTGCCTCCCCCCAGGGCCCTTTATATCACATACCAGGTTTAGTAGGAATGTCGAGCGGTGTAGTGCGGCCTAAATGTCTCTATATGTGTGTCACGGTGCTCCTACCTGGATAGCGCAGGACCCCAGGCTTTGTCTCCGAAGCAATAAATAGGGGGAATAATTGAGGGATTTGAAAGAATAATTTTAGTCCAGACCTTGAGATAAAGTTCAAAGGCAGCTTTACTTTGCATAAATGTTCTCCAAAACAGTTTACAGGCTTTGTCTTGGTTCCAGCAGGCGTTAGCATAAACTGGCAAGCAAACTCAACTCTGCTGTACTGACAGGCTGGCTGTATAACTCAGCTTCTTCTGGATGCTGCACTTCTTCTCTATAGTCGGACTTAACTTCAGCCAAGGAACTAATCTCCTGGCTCCTGAGGCTTCAGGCTTTAGCCTCCGTGGCCAGCAGAGCTTAAGGTGCTCTGGCTGGCGTGGGCACGTCCAGCACAGACATGCCCTTGCACACCCTTCCCCTAGCTGGGGGTAAGCTAGACCTTACTGAAACAGTTCCCCACCCTTCCTTCAGGAAGTAGGACTAGCCCACTTCTCTCCAGAGGGGGGGTTAGAATGGAATAGTAAGTTCTATTCTATCTACCATAAGATATCTCTGCCGTTTACGCTGCCACCTGCTGGTGAACCAGGCACATTACATGTAATAAACAGGTACATAACAAGATTATGAATGCACATTGTGGAGGACCAGGAAAGACATACATAAAATGACATTGTGCTAAGCATTGTGGGTAGTGCAAGGCATTCTGGGAAAGAGAATCCCAGTCTCCATTTTACAGGACATCAGCAGAGCTGTTCCATGCAGTTCTCCTTCTTAAACTCCACCATCTTTGTGCAAGTATATCTGGTAAGATCTACCTTGTCTCAGGGATATTATGCAGTGATGTTTAGCTAGCTGTAGTGTTACTCAGGGAACATGTTGTAGCTGTTAAATATTAGATATGGAATCCTATGTATAGACAGCCATTTTGGGACATATGCTCAGAGTTAATGTAATGTTGTGGTACATGTTGTTCTATGCTTTCTGCTGTACATGCTATATTTGTATTTGTGACGAAACCAACCTCGCCACGGTGTTTTGGAGGGGGCTGGTTGCCAGCCTCCTGCCTCAGGATTATGGCCCATACTAACTTTAAAGAAGACAGGCCGGCTGCACAGCTTAAATCTGTCTTTGGAATTGTAATTTGTTATGTGAGGGTACCCAGATGGCTAGTTTAATTGTATTCGTGTGGTCTGAGTGCCATTCGCCTAATGATATGCACTCAAACTTGAGCTATCTGGGAATATGTTAAATGTCTGTGGTTGCTGGGAGGGTGTGACAGTGTGTGTTTAAATGGTGATTTCTGTCCTGTTGTCCCCACATGTGTATTGGCGATCTCCCCTTTGTCCTGAGAGATAATTGGATTATTCCTCGGTTGTCTCTGGGGCAGAGAGGAGGAAACCATGATGCATTGTGGGGATGTGTTGTATCTGTTCGGTGTGTCGCAGTCTCCATTCTGGTCCCCTGGGGGCGTGTCCACCAGATGGGGACCTGCATAAATACGGGCGGGTAGCCCTCAATAAAGTGTTCCTGTTTTATCCTTCATCATGTTGAGACTGGTGTTTGGATAACTGATCAAACTGGGGGATTGCTATACGCTGAAGATTTGCTATACTCCCCTGGTATAACTACTAGCTCTTGTAAGAGCTGTTCCTGCTCTCTGGCTGTAGGAGAGGTTCACCCACTGGAGCCTGGAGCCTTGTAGTAGGTCCAGCGTGGGTGGAGGACGGTGAGACCCCAACCAAGCTACGGCGGTTTGTGGGGTCTGCAGTGCGTACGGTGTCAAGTAGAGTGCTTGGAGTCCTCGGAAAGCACTAGGAGCATCTATCGACGGAGGTACCCGGTCGGGGTGCTAGGAGATCCGTTACAGTATTCTTATAGTTTTTTACCAAACAATTGATCACACATCAATACTCCTGTTTTGCCAATAAACAAGTTAGACTACAGAAAACAGTCCTCTTATTTGGAAGACAGGAATGGTTTATACTGAATGTCAGACTGCACACTGTGGGAACGTGTATGAAGACAGAACAGTAAAACAGATGCTAGTCACCAGCGATAGTGGATCTGACTACACGGAGCCACCATTACACATGCGGTCCCGCGTATAAGATTGTAGCGGCTGCCATATAGTCACAAGAAGTGAGAGTGCAGCCCCCAGCAAGTGCAGCACGATCCAGACCACGCCGAAGTCCGTTTCTACATAGACTGAGTCTGCACAAAGACATTAAGCAGCCAGCAAAAGGCACACAATGTCTGCTAGCCAGGCATCATCATACAGGACCATTTCATGAGCAAGCCGCTCTAGCAAGTCCTCAATAAGAGAAAAGGCTGCTCTTGCCCATGCAGAAGCTGAGGCTGAAAAAGTAAGGTCTTACTTTGCTGCACAATAGATGCAACTAAAGAAAGAGAGAGCACGCCGGCAAGCAGCACTGGAAGAAGAAAGTGCGCTGGCAAGCGGCACTGGAAGAAGAGACAGCATGCCTGCAAGCGTCACTGGAAAAACTCTCCGCTGAGAAAGAAGCGGCAGCCACAATAGCCAAAGCAGAGTTCTTAGAAGCCTTGGAGTTCCCCGAATCCGAGAAACACAGCCAAGTACTTGGGCCTGACCAGGATGAACAAGATCCAACACAGAGTGTCTTAGAATACGTCCATCAGCATCCCAAGACAGATAACGACTATGATCCAGTATATCAGCCAGCCTATACAGAGTGTCAAAGATCCTACCTTGAACCACAGTACCTCATGCAGGATGGTATGCGACAAAGAAATGCTGACCACAACTACTGCCTTACAGAAAAAAAGCTACAACCTTCGCTTCAACTTAAAGGGCCACCCTTCGCTTTAGAACGGTATTATACAGACTTCCCTAAGCCAGAAACACCTAAAAGGTATGGTGATACACCACACATGCAGCATAACAACAACACACCGAGTAGTATTGGCGCCAACCAGGCCGCCATGGACTTCGCTAAGTTCTTTGCTAAACGGGAGCTGGTTACCAAAGGACTTATAAAGTTCACCGGTTGCCCTGAGAACTACAGGGCATGGCGAGCCTCCTTCCAAAACGCCATAAGAGACTTAGATCTTTCCTATAGTGAGGAGTTAGATCTCATGGTAAAGTGGCTTATATGCAAGTCTGCTGAACACGGCAAAAGAATCAGAGACATTAACAAACTATCCTGGCAAAGGCCTAAAGATGGTGTGGGAAAGACTTGATGAGTGCTATGGGTCAATAAAAGGTATAGAAAGTTCTTTATTTAAGAGAATTGATAATTATCCCAGAATAGTGGGTACTGGTCACCTGAAGCTCAGGGAACATAGCGACTTGTTAATAGAGGTACAGGTTGCTGAGGCAGAAGGAGATATGCCAGGGCTAGCATTCCTGGACACCTCCAGAGGTGTCAACCCGATTGTCCAAAAACTACCTTATCTACAAGAGAAGTGGAGCATGCATGGTTACCATTATAAACGTTTTTATAATGTACCATTCCCCCCCCCCCCCCCTCTTCGTGGTGTTTGTAGACTTTGTCGCTGAACAGGCAAGGATTAGGAATGATCCCAGTTTTGACTTTACATTGTCATGTACCCAGTGGTGTATCTTGGCTTTGTGCTGCCCTAGGCGAGACTAAACTTGGGCACCCCCTAATATAAATTTGACCCAACCCTTTCTGTCAAGGCCAAACCCCTTCCTCTCTAAATCCCACCACTTCCTATGTGCCATCCACAGATCCCCCCCTAAACAGTGCCATCCACAGATCCCCCTCCCCTAAACAGTGCCATCCACAGATCCCCCCTAAACAGTGCCATCCACAGATCCCCCCTAAACAGTGCCATCCACAGATCCCCCCTAAACAGTAATATCCACAGATCCCGCTCCCCTAAACAGTGCCATCCACAGATCCCCCTTCCCGAGGCTCACAGGAGTACATTTATAAACTGTAATCAGTAACTTTAACTTTATTCATCGCTGATCTCTTTACTTGGATACCTTACTATTAGCTCCGGTAACAGCAGGCAGTGCGGGCGGCGCTCACTCACTGACGTCACGCACCTGCGCAGCCTAGTGGGAGGAGCAGGCGCGTGACGTCAGTAAGTGTGAGCGCCGCCCGCACTGCCTGCTGTTACCGGAGCTAAGAGTAAGGTATCCAAGTACAGAGATCAGCGATGATTAAAGTTAAAGTTACTGATTACAGTTTATAAATGTACTCCTGTGAGCGGCTTGGCCCTGTATATTCTAACCCCCAGGCAAGCATCCCTGTCACAATGGGAACGCCTGGGGGTTAGAATATACCATCGGATTTGAGTTTTCATGGTCTCACTGAGAGCGTGAAAACTCAGATCCGATGGTATATTCTAACCCCCAGGCAAGCGTCCCTGTCACCATGGGAACACCTGGGGGTTAGAATATACCATCGGATCTGAGTATACCGGCATATAAGACGGATGGGACAAGGGGCAAACAAGGCATTTTGCCGCTCCATTGGCAAGTGCCTCCCTAGGCAAATGCCTTGTTTGCCTCGTGATAAATACGCCACTGCATGTACCACTACCCCTGGTGTCAAACCCCATAAAACACCAGTGGCAGTCCACAAAACTAACGTTGCCTCCACACGTTCTCCTTACGGGCCATTTAAGTCTTCTCAAGAAGAGAACAAACTCAAAGATCTTACCAAAGAATGCCCTCTGCACAAGAAACCATATTCTCTACTAAAATACAGAGCCTTTAGGAAGAAGTCTTAAAAGGACCACAAGGATTTCCTGAAAGAAAATATCTGCTTCAGGTGTTGCACTACAACATCGCACTTCGCCAGGAACTATAAGGTCAGTGTGACATGCACAGAATGCGGTAGCACAGAACACAACATGGCTTTACACCCTGGACCACCCTCACAGGTATCACCTTAAGCAGAGGAGCATGATGGGAAACAGAGAGACACTGACGTAGATGCTGCGGTAGTCACTTCTCACTGTACTGCGATATGTAAAGGACTCGCAGGAGGGAAATCCTGCTAAAAAATCTGCCTTGTCAGAGTTTATCTGTTTGGTCACCGAAATAAGGAGATCAAGGTATATGCAATCTTAAATTATCAAAGCAATAGGTCTTTAGTTAAATTCACCTTCTTCGACACCTTCAACATCGTAGGGCCCAGTTCTCCCTACTCCTTAAGAACATGTGCAGGTACCGTTGAGACGGCAGGGACGAAGGCAACTGGGTACAAGGTAGAGTCCATAGATGGTCAGACCTGCTGGTCCCTGCCAACCATACTGGAGTGCAATCACATTCCTACCAACCGTTCTGAGATACCTACACCAGACATGGAAGCATACCACCCCCACCTGAAGCGTATAGCTCACCTTATATCGGAACTGGACCCAGAACCCTCGATAGCCTTACTTGTTGGAAAAGACATATTACGAGTTCACAAGGTTAGAGGACAGATTAACGGTTCCCCAAAACGCTCCATATGCCCAGAGACTTGACCTAGGATGGGTCATCATAGGAGACATCTGTCTAGGAGGAGCACACAAGCCGACCTCAGTCAACAGTATGCCCATCAACACACTGGAAAATGGACGTCCTTCCCTATTCCAGCCATGCCACAGCAGTTTCCTAATAAAATAATTGCCAGACAATGCTCCTGTGCTCCTTTCATAGATCCCTCCTGTGAAGGCTACGCCTGCGATGGTGAGCAAGATCACTTAGGGTGCACAGTTTTCCACAGGACAAGAGAAGACAACAGGGTCGCAATGTCCATAGAAGACAGGTTGTTCTTGGATATCATGGATCAAGTAATAGTAAAGGACAAGTCAAAAAGCTGGGTCGCACCTTTACCGTTTAAACCCCAGAGACAATGTTTACCTAACAACAAAGAACTTGTCTACGACTGATTTATCTCCCTCAGACACAAACTGCAGAGGACACCAGAGATGAGAGAACATTTCTTTACCTTCATGGAAAGAATATTACAAAACAACCATGCAGAAATGGCACCTGCGCTCCAAAACTCCAAGGAGGGTTGGTACTTACCCATATTCGGCGTGCATCATCCTAAAAGACCAGGGCAGATACGAGTAGTATTAGATTTAAGCTCCAGGTGTGACGGCGTCTCGCTAAATGATTTCTTACTGTCTGGTCCAGACCTCAACAACAGACTTCTAGAGGTACTTCACGATATTATGTTATGCAGTGATGTTTAGCTAGCTGTAGTGTTACTCAGGGAACATGTTGTATCTGTTAGATATTAGATGTGGAATCCTATGTATAGACAGCTATTTTTGGACATATGCTCAAAATTAATGTAATGTTGTAGTACATGATGTTCTATGCTTTCTGCTGTACATGCTATCTTGTATGCTTTATACATACAAGCTATTTGTATTCTTATAGTTTTACCAAACAATTGATCACACATCAATACTCCTGTTTTGCCAATAAACATGTTAGACTACAGAAAACAGTCCTCTTATTTGGAAGACAGGAATGGTTTATATTGAATGTCAGACTGCACATTGTGTGAACATGTAAGAAGACAGAACACCTGCGCTTTATCAAGAATGTGGTGCATCCTCCAACAGTGCAGGCAGGGGCGTAGCTATAGGGGGTGCAGAGGTAGCAGTCACTACCGGGCCCAGGAGCCTGAGGGGCCCAAAGACCCTTGTGGTGCATAAGAAGACACCAGTATTATAGAAAGTGCATGCTGGTCAAGTTACACCTCTGGCTCAAGGGGATGCCCTTCCTGCCCCTGGCCACAAAGCACTGAGGGAAGGGGGGCCCCAAGCTGAACTCATGCACCAGGGCCCATGAGCCATTAGCTACGCCCCTGAGTGCAGGGGATATCAAGACCAGCGCAGAAAGCACCTGTCTTGATTATTCTCCCCCCATGTGTTCTAGAGGGGGGGATCCACATATAGATCATCACTATTTGCCGGGCTGTACTGTCTGGGCTGCACCTGGCAAGTACAGGTACAGCCCGGCTATTAGCAGCAATCTGCATTTGAATCCTGCTGCCAGACCACATCATGTATAGGCAAACTTAGGGCGCCTTCACATGTGGTAGATTTTGTGGCATAAAATTCTGCGACTGAAAATCTGTTCCATTCACCTTAACCCATTAAGGACACGGCCATATTTCACCTTAAGGACCAGGCAATTTTTTTGCAAATCTGACCAGTGTCACTTTAAGTGGTGATAACTTTAAAACGAATGTACAGTTATGGTGGCTCACGTCTAGTAGTAGAATTGAGGCTGCGCTCAGTCCGAGGAAGCTAACCCAAAGCTTCAAAGTGGTAAAATTAAAAATGAAATAAATGGACGGCACTCGCAACAATTGGGATATATGGATATTATTTATTAAGTTATAAGGATAAGGGAATAAAAAAAAATACCAGATGGTAATTGACATATACCAAATGGTGATATAATTAATGCCCATATAAAAAGTCAATGTAAAAAGATAAATAGATATTAAAGAGGACCTTTCACTAGTTTAAGTAAAAACTAACTATATCAGTGGGCAGAGCAGTGCCCAGGGGTCCCCCTGCACTTACTAGTATGTCTGGGCGCCACTCCGTTCGCCCGGTATAGGCTCCGGTGTCTGCAGCTCCTTCTTTTGTAATGGGCGGAGTTTTTGTATTAGGGTTGTCCCTTGCTGCAGCGCCTCTCTGCCCACTGATATAGTTAGTTTTTACTTTTTAAACTAGTGAAAGGTCCTCTTTAATTGACATTAGTGTCCATCTGTGATTAAGAATTCATATAGTCCATAACAAAGAGTTCATATACTCAAAAAAGGAAGTCCATAAAAAATTCATAGAAGATTCATATAGTTAAAAAAATTATGAGTTCATATAGTTCAGAATTATAAAAAGAAGTACAACTGGATAAAATATCACTGAAGGCAGTTCATATAAATGGTTAAATGGTCCCACGATATTAGCCTCTTTGGCTATAAAATAGTTGGTGATCCCTTATAATAAAAGAATACAATAGAGGTAGTTGTGAATGCAAATAAATCGTTCCTGTATATGCTCCTATACTGGAGCTTGCATTTGTATTGAGGCCAGATCTCCACCTGGAAGGGAAAGATTTCACAAGGGTACGTTACCACTCCTCTGTGCTTCTCCGGCCGTCCGGGTGATATTCATTCTTGAATATCAAATATCGATAGATGGAATGAAAATTAGGTTGTATATGGATAAGTATATAGATGGATAATTAAAAGGATGACGCGATATAAAGTCAGCAGAAATGTGTATATGTATATATATTAGTCTGTTTCTTCGATTATTTAGACTGATGAGAATATGCGTGTTCTTCATTATACGTATTTTAGTCTTGGTGGATGTGTCTATTCTAATCCATTTATTTCATTTTTAATTTTACCACTTTGAAGCTTTGGGTTAGCTTCCTCGGACTGAGCACAGCCTCAATTCTACTGCTAGAAGTGTGCCACCATAACTGTACATTCTAAATCTCCTTAACCCATTCCTGGTTGAGCTCCTTCTGATAGTAAGAATGGACATTTGGGGATATATGGAAAATAAATGTAAGAATATAGAAATATTCTCATTTGAGAAAATGGAAAACCCAAATACCTACCATATTAACAACAAATCAGAATCTGAAATGTTCAGAGAATTAGAAAAACTACTATATAGACAACTTAGGCAGAAGTAGGAAATTAAATCACTTAACCAATACTTGGCCATAGACTGTATTCCAAAAGGACTACTACTAACAAAGGAACCAGCAGAAGACCTAATTAATGAAACCTTTAAACGAGAATGGGAAACTCTCCTTAAGACCCAATAAAGATCGAACTTATAATTAAAAGACGGACAGAAATACTGGAAGACACAATTGAACAAATATCAAAGCTATGGGAATCAATAGATAGATTACAACATGATGAGTATTTTAACATGTGGCAAAAGAGAATATGTACAGGCCTAGATAACCTAGAACAAAACATTATGAGTAGGAAAAACAAAAAGCTAAAACATAAACAAACAATCTACCAAACTGAACATCCAAGTAGCCCACAAGAACCGATAGAAAACATCACTACTAAACCTAAGAGGAATAAACAAGATCAAATTAGAAATAACATACAAACAAGATACCATGTTCCTACCAATAATCACTATGAAGCCTTAGAGTCACCACATCTTTTAGACCAGACTCCGCCACACCACAGAACAAGGTCACATTACCACTCACGATCACCGAAATGGCACACGAGAGCACAAACCCCAGTACATCACTACAACTTAAGACACAGAAACAACACACAAAGAGAGACACCCATTCAGGATCAACACGAAATGAGACGAATAAAAGCCCCTCACAGACAACAACAACAACATTGGAATCACCAACAAACAGAACAACCAAACAGAACCCAGGAATACAGACCACAAAGAAGATACGATGAGGGAGACATAGAAAGAAGACCACTGAGGTAGCACAAGACACACCAGACACGTTAAGTAATATAGTAAATCTCAGTAGCACGACTTTGACAGACACACAAAAACACACAAAAACCTTAACACAGGAACCAATAAGACCTTCCACCTTTTTGCCACACAGAGTTAAAATTGAAATAAAAAAAATACCCCAACAAGAAATAGGGGATGACATAGCGACCTTCCGGAAATGTGTAGAGACTGATATTAAAAGAATAAATACAAAGAAGACATATCGCAATCTAACAAAAAATGAAGAAAAAGCCATTAAAGAACTCCAATCTACACAAAACATAGTTATTAGACCTGCAGATAAAGGTGGAGCCATAGTGATCCAAAATGTGCAAGACTATGATTTAGAATGTAAAAAACAACTATTAGATCCTCAAACGTATGCCATTCTCAAAAGGGATCCGACAGAAAGATTGTATAATGACATATTAACCTATGGACTACAGGGAAAAGAAACAGGGATACTAACTGAACAGGAATTTGAGTTCATAACAGGATCACAAAATAGACTACCGTTTTTTTACTGCTTACCCAAAATTTATAAAAACTACACCAATCCACCAGGCAGACCAATTGTCTCAGGCATCGGCTCACTCACTTCAAATTTATCACAATACATAGACCGTTTATTACAACCGACAGTTAAAAAATTACCATCCTACATTAAAGACACGACAGAGATAGTAAACATTTTAGAACAGCTAGATTATCAACAAACCTGGACTCTTGGAACATTGGATGTCAATTCCCTTTATACAATCATCGATTATGAACAGGGAATAACAGCCCTGGACAAACAACTTAAAGCGAACCTTTCACCAGGATTTCACTTAATAAACTATTACCAGTACCTTATAGTTTATCCTCATTGTGTTTCAATGCATTCTTGTGCCGCTTTCCTGGGATGGATAGTCATGAAAAAAACGACTTATAAAGTCCTCGTATCCAGCTCCTGAAGTCACGCTAGAAAGTCAAGGGGGTAGCCCTTCCCTCACTCCGGGCTGTACCTCCCCTGCCCTAACCCCGCCTCTAAGTAGTGTAACTGACACCCGGCTCAGTCGCCGGGACTGCGCTTGTACAGGCGGCGCATGCGCCGTCGGACTCGAGCGCGATCCTGTAACTGAATCGCGCATGCGCCGTCCCCGATGCCTGCCTGTCTTCTCTTCCTCACGCGCGATTCAGTTACAGGATCGCGCTCGAGTCCGACGGCGCATGCGCCGCCTGTACAAGCGCGGTCCCGGCGACTGAGCCGGGTGTCAGTTACACTACTTAGAGGCGGGGTTAGGGCAGGGGAGGTACAGCCCGGAGTGAGGGAAGAGCTACCCCCTTGACTTTCTAGCGTGACTTCAGGAGCTGGATACGAGGACTTTATAAGTCGTTTTTTCATGAATATCCATCCCAGGAAAGCGGCACAAGAATGCATTGAAACACAATGAGGATAATCTATAAGGTACTGGTAATAGATTATTAAGTGAAATCCTGGTGAAAGGTTCGCTTTAATCATTATCAACTATTACCCCAAGAACAAATACATTTCATAATAGAGGGAGTACGGTTTATCTTGACCCATAGCTACTTTTCTTATGACTCAGTTTTTTATTTACAAAAACGAGGGACAGCCATGGGTACCAGGTTCGCCCCCGGTTATGCCAATATTTTTATGGCACAATGGCAACAAGAGATCATATCACCAGAACTGGGAGCGAGCCTGGTACTCTGGCGACGCTATATAGATAATATCATATTTATATGGGCTGACACTGAAGACAAATTGAAATAATTTTTAACAAATATTAATATTAATGAATATAATATTACCCTCACTTCCAATATAAGCAATAAACAGATAGAATTTTTAGACCTCACAATTGCAATATCAGGGACAAAACTCCTTTGCAGCACATACCAGAAACCTATTGCAAAGAATAATTATATCCTCCATTCCAGCTGCCACTTACCAAGATGGCTTACAAACATACCGACTAGCCAATTTAGAAGACTAAAAAGAAACTGCACGGAAAATAGCCAATTTGAGGTAGAAGCAAATAGTCTAAAGAAAGAATTTTTGGCTAAAGAATATCCAATGAAAACAATAGAAAATTCCTTCGAAAAAGTAAAATTAATGGACAGGACCACCTTCTTCTCCTCACCTCAAGATCCAACAAAACTTGAAGATAATATTAGATTAATAATACCCTTCAACACACATTATAAAAAAGTAGAAAAGATTATCCACAAATATTGGCATCATTTACTAAAAGACAAACTAATAGGTAACATGCTTCCAGTGGAACCACTAATCTCGTACACTAAGGCCCCACATTTAGGCCTGAAAATAGCTCCAACAATAAAAAAGAAAATCAGCAGTAGCAATCCTAACTGGCTCTCATTAAAAGGTTCCTTTAGATGCGGAAGAAGTAAAAACTGCAGAACTACAAACTTCCCCAAAAGAACAAACATAGTCAATCCCACACAAAATGACTTTACATATCAAATCCGGGAACATCTTTCTTGCGACTCTACGGACGTAATTTACTTATTACAGGTGTGCCCTGTCAGGTTTAATAAGTGGGATTTCTTGCCTTATAAATGGTGTTGGGACCATCAGTTGTGTTAAGGAGAAGTCAGGTGAATACACAGCTGATAGTCCTACTGAATAGACTGTTACAAGTTGCATTATGGCAGGAAAAAAGCAGCTAAGTAAAGAAAAACGAGTGGCCATCATTACTTTAAAAAATGAAGGTCAGTCAGTCAGCCGAAAAATTGGGAAAACTTTGAAAGTAAGGGCTATTTGACTATGAAGGAGAGTGATGGGGTGCTGCGCCAGATGACCTGGCCTCCACAGTCACCAGACCTGAACCCAATCGAGATGGTTTGGGGTGAGCTGGACCGCAGAGTGAAGGCAAAAGGGCCAACAAGTGCTAAGCATCTCTGGGAACTCCTTCAAGACTGTTGGAAGACCATTTCAGGTGACTACCTCTTGAAGCTCATCAAGAGAATGCCAAGAGTGTGCAAAGCAGTAATCAAAGCAAAAGGTGGCTACTTTGAAGAACCTAGAATATGACATATTTTCAGTTGTTTCACACTTGTTTGTTATGTATATAATTCCACATGTGTTAATTCATAGTTTTGATGCCTTCAGTGTGAATCTACAATTTTCATAGTCA